>NC_134694.1:113296737-113645070 GCF_050947455.1 Rhinoderma darwinii | reverse complement strand
TGTTTTACTTGTATGGAGTGTCATTCTAATATGAACAGTATTGTGTGTTTGTTACTTATGTGTATTTTTGTTTGTTTGTAATTTATAAAAATCTATCAATAAAAATGTAAGATTTAAAAAAAGAAAAAGAGCGGCTGTGGCCGGGGATTCCGCTCCTGGACGGAGAGCTTGATGCCTCTCTCCATATATGGACAGTGACATCAGGGGCAACTCCTGAAGCGGAATCCCCGTCCACAGCGATGCCGATACTGTGACTGGGCATTCCACTCCAGGAGAATCTCCTGTCGTCTGTGTCCATTTATGGACAGTGATGTCACTGGCTTCTCCTGGAATGGAGTCCCCGGTCACAGAGTCGGCAACGCTGTGCACAGGGATTCCGCTTCAGGAGTTGCCCCTGATGTCACTGTCCATATATGGAGAGAGACATCAAGCTCTCCGTCCAGGAGCGGAATCCCCGGCCACCCGGGGATTCCGCTCCCACAGGGAGCTAAAGTGACGCTAGTAGATAGCAGAGCAGGAAGATACTTCCCTGCTCTGCTATAGCAGCGTCGCTACCGCTGTACCAGCCGCAGCGGCTGCTAGCGGCGCCGCCGGCCAAGGGGGGGACGACGCCACTGAGTGAAGAAGCGCCTGGGCGGAAAGGGGGCTGCTGAGTAGCCGGGCCCGGGCGCTTCTGAAACAAGCAGGGGAAGGGAGCCAGCGCAGCGCCCCCTTCCACCTGCTGGAGTGATGCGCCCTGTGCAATGGCACAGGTCGCACACCCCTAAAGCCGGCCATGTATATATGTGGCCAGTAATGGCGTGTATTTATTTTTTTCCTGCCATGTCGTTTATTGCGCTGTAACGTTGTGACTGTTTATGGCATGTGAAGCGAAATGAGAATGGTGGTTGGCTCGCTGGCTGGTCTAAATTATTTGGTGCCGAGATGCATGGCCCGGACGCCATCTTTACTGTATTGCCACGCTATAACAAACTCCAGGGCAAAGAAGCGTGGCTATATCGCGTCTTGTCACTGGGGGCACTGACTATTTCATAAAACACTGGTCTACTGTGGAGCTGCTGATGAAGCGTCAGGTACGAGTGGTTGGGCCTGTGTCAGTGGTCCTGGAGCGTGTTGCGAATGACGGGCCTCCCTGTGTATGCAGCAGTCGTGCGAGTAGTGGCGGGTACGGGCAGGAGCCCTTCCTGTGTACAGCGTGCAGCAAGCCAGTTGCAGCCTAGTAGGCCTGAAATTGCCAGGCCAACCCTCGTAGGGAGAAGCCAAATTCTGACTCCACTTTCCTGCCACAACAGAAGACATTTGAACTAGCACCTTCTCTAGTGGGTCCGTCTCCCTCCTCAAGGCTTTCTAAATTTGATATACTATTCTATGACTGTCCAATAATCCAGAATATCTGATAATCTGCCGCACCTCAGGTCCTATTAATGCTGGATTAATGGTATTTCTTTTTATGACAAGTCCCACATTTTCCCATTCGGCTTGTTGACCCCATGTTGGGTGAGCGTGAAGTGTGTGGTTATGATGTGTTGTGTCCCTGCGCCCCTGTGTAAGAGTCCTTGAACATGTTTACACACCCTTATCTCTCACACTCAGTATAACACTACATGTACTTCACCCAGGTTAGTTATTAGCTGCGACGCCTGCAAGCACCTTATCCGGAGCTTGGTGTAAAAATATATATATATATGATGATTATAAACCAGATTCACAGAATACAGGCTGCTGTAAATGACAGCTCATGATGACTCCTGCGGCGGGGAATTAGATTTCCCTCAAAATTTTAGTTACGGAAACAAAACGAATAATAACTTTATAATTGAATTGCTCGTAGCACAGATCCATTCAATGAGACCTGAGAGGTGCCGCATTATCAGATTTTCTGGATTATCTGAGGGGCACAGAAATATATATATAAAACTTGCTTGTAAGGGTAGAGAACGCTCCATTATAATTCAGTCCCGTGCTGGAATTAAGTTCCAGATCATCAGAATTCAATAATATTCACTAACTAGTTACATTTTACATAAGTTATTATATATATATATATATATATATATATATATATATACACACACATACACACACACAAAGAAAAATTGAAATTGAAGAACACCTCTAAATTCCATGTATTCTAGCACAGTTCCAAACACGGTCTTAAAAGGACCACTTTCATAGGAAATGGGGCCGTGGGCAACAAGCTGAGCAGAGCCCCCCGTTTGCCATTTTTAGACAGCTACTGTATTCTCATAATTTGTGCCCACATACCATTATAGTGCCAAGATAATATGGCCATATACAGTCCACATAATGCCATCATATAGTGCCAAGATGATACTGTCATATACAGCCATATACAGCCCACATAATACCACCAAATAGAGCCCACATAATACCACCATATAGTGCCAAGACAATACTGCCATATACAGCCCACATAATACCAACATATAGGTCCCACATAATACCACTATATAGTGCCAAGATAATGCTGCCATATACAGCCCACATAATACCACCATATAGTGCCCACATAATACCAACATAAAGTGCCAAGATAATACTGCCATATACAGCCCACATAATACCACCATATAGTGCCTACATAATACCAACATAAAGTGCCAAGATAATACTGCCATATAGAGCCCACATAATACCAAAATATAGTGCCCATATAATACCAACATATAGTGCCAAGTTAATTCCGCCATATAGAGCACACACAGTACCAACATAGATTTCCCACATAGTTCCAAATTTCATTTCTCAAATAAAGCCACCATATCCCACTAAATAATACTGGGTGGTTTTAGTTTACTCCTGGGGTTCCTATCCTCGGGGGGCCCATGGCTATTACCCAGTTTGCCAATCCCTGCAACCATTTCCATATCGTATCCATTATATAGGATTTAGCAGATACCGCAAAATTCCGGTGGAATTTGTCCAAGAAGATCGCCACAGGGCTGAGCAGGGGATCCCTAACCGAAACAATAGGCCTGCCCGGGGGGGGGGGGGGGGGGGGGGGCAGACGAGCTTTTATGAACTTTGGGTAAACAGTACAGCATTGGTGTTGTAGGAAACTTAGGGATGAGGAACGAATGTAGGCCCTTATCTATCACAACATTCACATATGCATTGTCTACCAAGACCCTCATACGCTTTTGAATATAATTTTTGGGATCAAGAGACGCCCCACATAATACCACCATATAGACACCCTATTAATCCAAATCACAAATACTCGTTCATCGGCTAATCGTATCGCTTATGCTGCAAGGAATATTATCATTGTTGGCATGATAGAAATGTTTGGGGACGAGCGATCGTAGTCTCGAGTGCTCGTCCCCATACATAGCTCGTTATGAAAGGAGCAAACGAGCGCCGATCAACGATGACCGGCGCTCGTTTGCACGGCCCACGTGTAAGTGGACCCTTAGCAATGTCAGATTGGTAGGGGTTCGACCGCTGGATGATGTGGTTGCCCACTGATCATACAATGGTGGCATATCCTATCGATGTATACCATCAATGTCTGTGCTGGGAAACCCCTGGATGGCAACTATAGCACTGTTCATCCTAATCTACCTGCTTCATGATTAAAACACTAAAAGTGTACAAAAGACATGTAGAATTATTCCCGCTCACAGCCGCAGGCTCTTCTATCTGAATCCTATAATTGGAGTTTACAGCGAGGACCCTCTACCCTTCTGGTCCAGCCATTATGCTTGTATTTCCCTGTAGAAGAATTGCGTGTGTTCAGGACCGCGCTTTTCCTTCATTTATGACCCGCATGGGTTTAATCTCAGCTGCTTCTTCCACAATTCCATCACATCATGGAGTCATGTAAATAAATCAAAGCATTCATTCATACGGCCGGGTCTCCATGGAAAAAATTTTTAGTTCTTCAGTACATTCCCTCCTCCGGTGTTATACTCCCGTCTTCCCATCCCGATCCTGACATTTTCAACAAATAGATTTAAGGCTATGTTCACACGGGGTATTTTGCCGAGTTTTTTGACGCGGAAACCGCGTCACAAAACTAGGCAGAAACGGCCCGAGAACGCCTCCCATTGATTTCAATGGGAGGCGTCGGCGTCTTTTTCCCGCGAGCAGTAAAACTGCCTCGCGGGAAAAAGAAGCGACATGCCCTATCTTCGGGCGCTTCCGCCTCCGACCTCCCATTGACTTCAATGGGAGGCAGGAGAAAGCGTATATCTCGCTGTTTTATGCCTGCGGCGCTCAATGGCCGCGGGCGAAAAACGGCCCGATAATTGCTGTTCACACGGAGTATTTTGGGGGAGGAATATCTGCCTCAAAATTCCGTTTGGAACTTTGAGGCAGATATTCCTCCCCCAAAATACTCCGTGTGAACATAGCCTTAAGGAGTTTTCCAGCCACTAAAAATTGATGGCCTATCCTCGGGATAGGCCATCAATAGCTGATGGGTCAGGGTCCGACTTTCGGGACCCTCGCCGATCAGCTGTTTTGAAGGGGGTACGAGCGAGCGCTGCTTCCCCTTCATTTCTTCTTGTTCACTGTGAACATTCGACACGAATTTAGCGGCGATTCACAGGTATTACAGCCGCCTTCTCCCATGGAAGTGAATAAGATGACGCTGCAATATCTGTGGATCGCCGCTACATGTGTGCTGAGGATTCACAGTGAGCAAGAAGAAATGAAGGGGAAGCAGCGCTCGAACGAGCGCTGCGGCCCCTTCAAAACAGCTGATCGGCGGCGCTCCTAGGAGCCGAACCCTGACCTATCAATTATTGATGGTTTATCCTGAGGATAGGCCATCAATTTTTAGTGGCTGGAAACCCCCCTTAACACTTCTACTGTGATTTTGCAGTCTGGTTCGCGCGACAGTCCGTCGAAAATCGGTACCGTTGGTAACTATGGGTTAGTTGAAGGCTGGACCCATTATATGGATTTCTGTATGCATTGCTATAAGACATGGCGTCATGCGACCGTTTGCGCCGCATCTCAATCATTTACGAAATCCAGCGTTTATAGCAGATCTGTGATCATAAGTCGCCTATAGACTGTAATTAACGTCTTAAAGGGGTTGAATGGGTTTGAAAAACAATTTTTAATTTCACCAGAGAAAAAATGGTCTCTGGCTCAGGAGGTCCCGGCATGTCCATGCAATACACAGATAGTCCACTGATTTCAATGGTAACGGTGTAATACCTATATGTCCCTGTGGTGGTGTTGCAGGGAAAATGAACACTTGATGTCAGATGATTGTCAGGGGTCCCAGCAACAGGACATCTGTGGCTGCCACACAGTTATGGGGGGGGGGGGGGGGAATCTGTGGCAGACACACTGTTATGGGGACATTTGTAACTGACACACTGTTATGGGGACATCTGTGGATTCCACATTGTTATGTGGATCTGTGGCCGACACACTGTTAGGAAATTTGTAGATGATAGTGTTATGGGGACATCTGTGGATGACACACTGTTATGGGGGTACCTGGGGTTGACGCACTGTTATAGGGACATCTGTGGGTGACACACTGTTATGGGGACATCTGTGGGTTACACACAGTTATGGGGACATCTGTGGCTGGCACACTGTTATGGGGACATCTGTGGCTGGCACACTGTTATGGGGGAATCTGTGGCTGACACTGTTATGGGGGAATCTGAGGGGGAAGGTTTATTTCTGACTGTAAGAATGCATCAAGTGCACATGTTTATTGCTCGATGGGGGTCTCTCTGATAACTGTGTTTCCCCGCTCGCATTATCTATCACCGCTCTCATTCTTATGCTGTAGGGAGCGGTTGCTAAGACCTGGTTGCTAAGGAAGCCCTACAGGCAGAAGGATAGCAGCGGACGGACGTGACGCAATGACTAAGGGGGCGTGGCCTACGCTGAGCATCTGCTGACTGCAGTCAGTGTAAACAAGGGAGGGAGGGAGAGACAGTCACTGACCATAGAGAGCAGAGAAAAGAGACTGCAGCCTGTGAGACAGCGCACACATAGAGAGCAGAGAAAAGAGACTGCAGCCTGTGAGACAGCACACACATAGAGAGCAGAGAAAAGAGACTGCAGCCTGTGAGACAGCACACACATAGAGTAAATACCTATAACTAGTGCAGTTCAAGGAGACTGCACAGAAAAGAGAGCACAAAAGGGACTGGAATGAGGGACTTCAGGGAACTGGAAGAGATTTCAGGAACTGGGGAAAGAGACAGCACAAGGGAAAGTCAGACTGCAGGGAGAGAGAATAGGACAAGGGGCTAAGAGAGTGACTGCTAGAAATAGACATCCGATACTGTAATTACTGGGTGGTAGATAAGAGACTGTCACGTAGTGTGAGACTGCAGAGAGAGCGGCAATAGAACCAGGGTCTAAGAGAGTGCTCAAAGTACTCCTCATAGTGTGTGATAGAGAGACCACAGGGTGATAGGTAAGAGACAGTCACAGTGTGAGACAGCAGAGGGAGCGTGAGATTGTGGGAAGGGAATAGAACAAGGGGTTAAGAGAGTGCTCAAAGTACTCTGCTAGAGAGAGACATCTGATATTGTGACCACAGGGTGAGAGATCTGAGACCGCCACACAGTGCTGACCAGGATAAGGGGGAAGGGTCCATGTGGTGGTGGGGGGCAGCCATGCCGTGCTAGGTGTCCAGGACCGGACACCAGAATGAGACAGCCGGAGAGAAGGAAAAATACCAAGAGACCGCTCGCATCCCAAGAGGAGAATGAGACGACAGAGAGTAAGATCAGAGCGCTTGTGTCTGTCTCTTATGTTTTCCCGTGAGATTTCCTATCATTTCCCTTTATTGTCCAGTTTAACCCTTTCTCTAGTGATTTCCAGGGTTTGGGTTGTAGCACAGATTCCCTAATCCAGAATTACAGGATTATAGGTCGGTTGTATTATCAGTTTTTTGTGGGTCGGACCTGGTATAGGGAGCAGAAAACACGGGGTTTACTGTTTATGGACCAGTCCCTTAATTAAGGACCTTACAGAAAGTCATAATAACATAAACCCATCCGCTGCATTATATCATGTAAATTTAAAGGGCTAGAACACGTCTTCTGCTATCGACCGTGATGGCATACAAATGCTCGCTACAAGCTAAAAGGTGTGAGTGTTTTCTTTCGTGCCAAGTAAGGGTTAATAGGGTACACGAGGGGTACAAACCAGGTAAAGATGGCAAAACGGGCGCGAAGTTTCTTGTCCCAGCAAGTAATGGGTTAATGCAGGAAGAGTATTCATGTATCACGGAGAGGGAAGGGTTAATGCGCCTGCAGGGCTGCTGTTGGGAATCTAGTGTGGCACATAATGGGTTCATACTGGCATGCAGCAAGTAGAGGGTTAATGGATGGATGGGACGAGTAGGTCAAAGCTGTGTAAAGTAATGGGTTAATATGGGGACCTGTGGAATTGTGGGATCACTGGAAGAAGGTAAGGGGTTAACGCCATGGCTATTCCTATATATCGGGCCAGCGCGTATGGCATTTAAAGGGTTAGCGTACAGACAGGTGCGTTTTTCCTCCTAAATCCTAACACATAAAGGGTTAATACGGTTATGTACATGCGGTGTGTTCGTCCGCTTGCGGCAGGTAATGGGTTAACGATATGGCAGGACAGGGAGGGAAACCATGGCACGTTATGGGTTAATACATCCGGAGTGTTTTTTTGTTTACCTTAAAATGTAAATAATGGGTTAATGGAGCACCAGAGTATGGTTGGTTAGGGGTTAATGGGGGATGGGTGACTTTGGCGCGCTCTGCGGTTTACAGGGAGTTAATCGGACATTGTGATCTTTCTCTCCGGTCACTTGACAAGCTGATGAAATGATGTGATGGAGAGATGAGGAGGGAGAGCGCCCCCTCTGGACATGTGGGAACTGACGATGTGACAGGAGGGCAGGGATGTAGTGTCTCACGTCACAGATGCCTCGGTGCCTATGTCACAGCTATGTGTGCTCCTGACTCATCAGACATAAGCGGGCACTGCCATCTCACGTGCCGCTCTCCACCATCATAACATCTCTCTGTTTGTTTATAGGTGACTTTAGACATGGCAGGAACGTGCCGCTTGGCAGTGCCAACACTCTTCTTCTTCGTGCCCCTCCTGCTCTGGTTAACGGACACCACACATGGATACAAGCCGGTTATCCTGGTCCACGGCCTTTTTGACAGTTCTGCCAACTTCAAATATCTGGTGGAGTACATTAACAAGGTAAGAGGAGGGGGCAGCGCGGAGAGTACTGCAGGATCTGTTACCGGTATGGAACTAATTGTATGTGCGAGATGAAGCAATGTGTCAGGAAGGAGGGCATGCTCAGCGGGTGTGCTGTGTGAGGGGAGGCTGGCACAGCTGCTATACCTATGAGAAGGGAGGCTGGCATAGTTGGTGTACCTAATGAGAAGGGAGACTGGCATAGATGGTGTACCTATGAGAAGGGAGGCTGCATAGCTGGTGTACCTATGAGAAGAGAGGCTGGCATAGATGGTGTACCTATGAGAAGAGAGGCTGGCATAGTTGGTGTACCTATGAGAAGGGAGGCTGGCATAGTTGGTGTACCTATGAGAAGGGAGACTGGCATAGATGGTGTACCTATGAGAAGGGAGACTGGCATAGATGGTGTACCTATGAGAAGGGAGGCTGGCATAGTTGGTGTACCTAAGAGAAGGGAGACTGGCATAGATGGTGTACCTATGAGAAGGGAGACTGGCATAGTTGGTGTACCTATGAGAAGGGAGGCTGGCATAGTTGGTGTACCTATGAGAAGAGAGGCTGGCATAGATGGTGTACCTATGAGAAGAGAGGCTGGCATAGATGGTGTACCTATGAGAAGAGAGGTTGGCATAGTTGGTGTACCTATGAGAAGGGAGGCTGGCATAGTTGGTGTACCTATGAGAAGGGAGGCTGGCATAGTTGGTGTACCTATGAGGAAAGCCTGGCATAGTTGTTGTACCTATGAGGAGAGGCTGGCATAGTTGTTGTACCTATGAGAAGAGAGGCTGGCATAGTTGGTGTACCTATGAGGAAAGCCTGGCATAGTTGTTGTACCTATGAGAAGAGAGGCTGACATAGTTGTTGTACCTATGAGAAGAGAGGCTGCATAGTTGTTGTACCTATGAGAAGAGAGGCTGCATAGTTGTACCTATGAGAAGAGAGGCTGACATAGTTGTTGTACCTATGAGAAGAGAGGCTGGCATAGTTGGCGTACCTATGAGAAGAGAGGCTGGCATAGCAGGTGTACCTATGAGAAGAGAGGCTGGCATAGATGGTGTACCTATGAGAAGAGAGGCTGGCATAGATGGTGTACCTATGAGAAGGGAGCCTGGCATAGCAGGTGTACCTATGAGAAGAGAGGCTGGCATAGATGGTGTACCTATGAGAAGGGAGGCTGGCATAGCTGGTGTCAGAGCTCTTTGCCATTTATAAGGGTGAAAACTCACTGGCATATTTGAGGATGGGGGCGCTCTTACACTTCTGAAGATCGGGGGCTCTGGCATGTGTGAAGATGGAGGCTCGCTTGGATATATGAGCATGGGGGCTCTTTGGCATGTATAAGGAGGGGCTGGGTGCAGCTGGGCATTTCTGAGGCTGGTACCAGTGATGGCTTCATTAGAGTGGCGTGGGATCCTGCCATGGCTGCATGTTGGGGATTATTAGGGAGCTGCAGGACTCGTGTTCTTAAGACAATCAGTAAAGTGGAATCTGCTAGCCGGCGTCTGACTTTCATGTGACTTCCCTTTTTTCTGACCGCAGTCTCACCCGGGCACCAATATCTCCGTGCTGGACTTGTTTGACCACAGGGCGAGTCTGCAGCCCCTCTGGAAACAAGTGATGGGATTCCGGGAGGTGATCTACCCGATAATGCAGAATGCTGGAAAGGAAGGCGTTCACCTGATATGTTATTCACAAGGTGAGGACTACTGCACCCAGCATCCTGCAGCAGACCTCATACCCAGTGATGGCATCACTTCTCACGACTAGCATTAGTTTTCCATTCAATAATCTATATCTAATGAGCTTTACATTAAGAGTTGCCATCCCCAGGACTTGTGTAAGGGTCGATTTAAAGGTCATCTGTCACTGGTGCCCTAATACTGCCAGCCCCTTAGCGTTATTCAGTAGTGGGCACATGCAGTTTGTCAGTGCATATGAGAGCCGGCGCTGCAGAGTTAGTAAAACTAATAACGCCTATCATTGTAGTCTATAGACAACCTGTCCCGGGGATGGGTTCATTGGCGTCCATTGTCGCCTATGGAATAATCCTAATGGTGTTAGTGGGTGGACGGACCCTTTAAACCCATGATCGCCAACCTTTGGCTTTCCAGCTTCTGCGACCATTCCTGGGAGATTAGAGATTAGCGGTCTAGTAGGGATTACCATAGAGGTGATTGATGCCTTCGAACCTTTTCCTGCTCGCTCCGGCTCCGCCTTCTAACCCATCACATGACCACTAATGATCCTCTGATGCATGAAGTAGACCCGGCTGACTCTCATACACGGGGGCGTTATTCCGTTTTTTTTTTTTCTCTTTGCCTCTGTGCATCACGTGGCGGCTCAGACATCCAGTTCTTCAGGGTAATCTCATTCCTAAATTCACAGTCATCTGACAGGTCACGTGGATACGCCTAGAAACATGAACACAATAACTCCACCTCTCCATATACACATATATCATGTCAGGACAGTAGGTGGTGCCTTAAAAGGCCATCTGACAGCTGCCGTTAGACCGGAGTATTATATAAGACTGGCATGGTGATGCCCCCTGTATAGCTGCCTGCACAGCTTACAGCATGCCCTGGCTATCCTACTAAATCCCGCAACCAATCTTACGTTTATTGTGTACAGCAAACTGACGTCTACTGTCAGGTGAGGAAACGGGGACCCGTCAACCTGTCCAATCCTATTGTTTCCCCTGAGATAAGCGGCGCCAAAGGGGAACTGTCAGACGCTTATCACTGCTGGATGTTACATACCGATTCAACGTTCCCAAATATAAACTGTTTGCGGGAGAGCGCTATAGGTTGAACATCTACATCGTGTGTTTGGCCAGCGTCAGACGACCGTATCGTCGCCGTCCTTCGCCTCGATCTGGTCTTCTTAACATTTATGTTTCATACATGCCTTGTCTCCCTCTGTCTGCAGGAGGACTGATCTGTCGGGGGCTCTTGGAGACTATACCAGACCACAACGTGGACACGTTCATCTCGCTGTCCTCTCCTCAGATGGGACAGTATGGAGGTCAGACTCGTTTACTTGTAATCAATATGACGATCAACTTGTAGCATCCATATGACGTTGCCCTCGGTGCATGAAAAAAATCACAATTGCATTTGTCCATGGGAGCCGTTTTGGGAACGTTTCCTAGAACTGGATGTTTAAAGGAACACTACAGGCAAAACCGATACAGTGTGAAATGATGTGTTGGGGCTGAGTGGGAGGGGCATGACACCGGAATCTTTCAATCTCCGTCCTGCACTAGACATAATACAGTTTATCAGTTTTGCCCGGAGTTTTCCTTTTAAACATCAGTTCTAGGAAACGTTCTAAAACTTCTCCTATGGAAAAACACAGTTATGTTTTCTGTGTTACGTGAACCACGTGGATCTCTCAATCAGAATTGTCTGATTAGAATACAGCACCTGTTCTAGGAGGGCATTCAGTGGGTAAAATGGCACGCACTAGTTTGACAGGCCAGCACCACCTTGTCTATGGGCTGTGTTTGGTATTGCAGTATTCACTTGAATGGAGCTGATCTGCAATACCAGATACGGCCTACGCACAAGAGTGGTGCTGTTTTGGAGAAAATGCTGAGCTTTTTCCTGATCTCATACCCCTTGAAGTTTTATTAGGACATCCAAGAGATTTTTATTACGGTCATTAAGGGGCCCTATTTTACAGCACCAACTTTTTACAGCACTGTGGATGACACTCGGCACGGGTGTTTCGTCGCATGTAGAGCAGGTGCCCGGCTGTGTAATGACATCTGGGCTCTCGCTGTAGTGGCTGGGAGCGGGGGTACTTCCGATCCCGGCTGTTTGAGGCCCCATTCACACGAGTGTAAAATCAGACGTGCGCCAGACCAACGCGCTGGATCGCCGGAGGCAAGGATAGGTCAGTATAGGTTTATTTATTTTGTTTCCAGCCCCAAATAAAAAAATGTTCACATCCCGGATAACCCTTTTAGTCATTAAAGGCTATGTAAACCTTTAAAAGGCATAAACAGGTCAGTCCGCGTGATTAGTGCAACTTTCTAAATAGTTTTTAATAAAAAAATATTTTTAGTTTTTTTTTAGATACAGCTGCTCTGTATTCTCTATACAGAACAGCTGTATCTTTTGCTAAATCCTGTTCCCGTCGGGTCCGCGGGTCCGGCATATCTCTGACAGTTCATGACTTAGATGTGATAGATCCTGTGTGTCCGCGGACTGACGGATTCAGGTAATAACCAACGATACGGCTGCTCTGTATAGAGAATCTCAAAAACAATTTTTTTTTAAAATAAAAACTATTGAGAAAGTTGCGCCAATCACGCGGACTGACCTTTTTTATTAAAAAAAATAAAATAAATTAAATTGCCTTTCAAAGGTCTACATAGACTTTAAGGCCCAAAATAGGACGACCACTAAAGGGTTAAATGAAGAACTTGCCTTAATAACGAAGCCTGATTGTTCTGCAGATCTATAACGGGTCACAGATGAGTCTCTAATGACCGTTTTATGCTGGGAAGGAACACATGTATTATTAATATAATATACAACATATATATATATATATATATACACAGCAGGAGATGTCTGACCGCAGCAGATAGCCGCTCTGTGTAAAACGTGAAGTGTAATAATGCCGTGTAATACCAAGCAATTTTGCTTCTGTATAAATAATAGATCATATAATAACCTTGGTTGCCGTGTCATCCCTTAAAGGGAAAGTCTATCAAGCCATGGTCTTCTGATATGTCATAGACAAAGATGTCAGAAGATCAGATTTTGGGCGTACTTCCCCTTTAAATTGTTGCCGCATGTAACCAGCATAATTAAACCCATTCACTCAGAGCCGTTATCTTTTATATGTCCGGAATAAAGAGCAGCGCTGACTTGTGTCGTGATGGATTGTATGTATAATAACGGACTTGCTTTCATGTTCCAGACACAGATTATCTGCGGTATTTGTTCCCCACGTATGTGAAATCCAATCTCTACAGATTCTGCTACACGCAGTTTGGTCAGGGCATCTCCATCTGCAATTTCTGGAACGGTAAGATATCCGCCCGCCCATGGCAGCGACGTGAAGAGTGGAGGTCACACAAGTCAGTTTTTTAAGGGGCCGTCTTCTTTGGACATCGGGGCGTTTTTAATACTTTCACTAGCTGGGCGCTCTGATGAGAAGTAACATCCTCTTCTCTTCAGAACGCCCAGCTTGTGACAGTGCAGATCTGTGACGTCACTCATAGGTCCTGCATCGTGACGGCCACATCGGCACCAGAGGCTACAGTTGATTCTGCAGCAGCATCAGCGTTTGCAGGTAAGTCGATCTTACCTGCAAACGCTGATGCTGCTGCAGAATCAACTGTAGCCTCTGCTGCCGATGTGGCCGTCACGATGCAGGACCTGTGAGTGACGTCACAGATCTGCACTGCCAGAAGCTGGGCGTTCTGAAGAGAAGAGGATGTTACTTCTCATCAGAGCGCCCAGCTAGTGAAAGTATTAAAAACGCCCCGATGTACGCACATAATACACGCCCACTTGGACTTTTACTTTTAAACACACCCACTTGGACTTTTGCAAGCCTCATTTGCATAATTACAAAAATGGTCATAACTTGGCCAAAAATGCTCGTTTTTTAAAAATAAAAACGTTACTGTAATCTACATTGCAGCGCCGATCTGCTGCAATAGCAGATAGGGGTTGCAAAATCTGGTGACAGAGCCTCTTTAAGATATTTAGGGGGTGGCCCTCCCGATAAGGACGCCGGGGTCACACCGTGCAGGGTCTGTTGCATTTTGATTTTAACCAATCCAAAAAGAGGGCAACTATAATATTACGGTAAATTCCTTTCATCCGACATGAGATCGTCCAGAAAGTCTGATAATCTGGCACAGCCTGCAATTTAATCTAGAAGAATTTTACAAGCATATGAGAATTTTTTTTTTGGTTTACTTTAAACTTTCCTGCCGTAGGTTCTCAACCCTTGGGTTTAATTCACACAGGGTTTCTTTTTGCAGGCAGAAAAAATCTGCCTCAAAACGCCTTCAGGAATTTTGAGGCAGATTTTGAATTGCCGGCGTTATTTTGACGCTTTTTTTTTTTTTTTTTTTTTTTAAAGTTTAAAACGAGCGCCGCAGGTTTTTTCTGCCTCCCATTGATTTCAATGGGAGGGTCAGAGGGGATAACGGTTTGAGGAAAGAGCGCACCACTTTTCTTTTTTTTTTTTTTTTTTTTTTTTTTTTTCCTCTCCCATTTGCAATTAATGGAGCACAATTTGGGCCTTTTTGGTTCCAACGCGGTTTCCGCATCCAAATCGGCGCCAAAAAACTCCGTGTGAATATCTCATGATCCAGTACTATCCCATAACAGGTCTCATGGATGCCGGATTAAAGGATTTTTTGGGGTATTTTTTTGGATATTGTTTTCAGATTTTTAGTAGTTGAATGAATGTAATTTTTTTTTATTTTTTTATTCAAAGCTTTATAGAAATTATTTGTAAACCAGGGATTCTGGAAAAAACAAAAGTCAATTTTTAAATGTAGATTTTTCTCTTTTCAGATCCACATCACCACGACATGTACATCAATAGCAGCGATTTCTTAGCGCCTATAAACTCCGAAAGGCCAGAACCGAACACAACAGGTAATTGCGCTTGTAATATGGAGAAAAAGCCACCCCATAAGTCTCCACGGGGTCCCCTAAATGACACATGAATCCTTTATTTCTACCGTCTGCGTCCAGCATCTTGTATGTGATGTGTCCCTCTGCCTGTACAAGAATTGATTTTCACACTCCCCTCCCCCACAGATTGGAAGAAAAACTTCCTGCGTCTTCGCCAGTTAGTCCTTATTGGCGGTCCCAGTGATGGCGTCATCACACCGTGGGAGTCCAGGTACGGCGAGGTCGTGGCTTGTGAGTGTATAGCTGTACATCTAGCGTCCTCTCATGTCGCCACTTTTTGTCTTTTCAGCCACTTTGGATTCTACGATGAAAATGAGACGGTGCTGGAAATGAAACGGCAGAAGGTTCGTCCTATCAAAAACTAACGGGAGTACTTATGTCCATGAAATGACCAATGAAGATCATCTCAATTAGCCCCTCCCCTCAACTTCTTATCCAGACTTTTCTGGTTTTCTATGCCAGCCATACACATTTGATGCCCCGTGTGTGCCACCTTATACATGTAGCTCACCTTGGCCAAGCATGCATGTTTATTTCAATTAAAAGAGGGGCAACAAAGGATCGGGCATGGTGAAAACCATTCAAATATGCTTGTCCTATAAATATAAGATGAGATAAGCGGCTGTCAGACACCTGAGACTCCGTTTATCTCTGTGGAACTGCAGGATTGGACAAGGAAAAGTCCAAAATGTCAAATCTTAGTTTGCCGTGACAGCCGACATCGGGGGACGGTCTGGCTTTCCTCTAATATCTATGGCCAGCATTAGGAGTCAGGGCTGCAGGGAAGTGTCATGTGACCCCAAGAATGGTTTAGAGGCTGCGCAGGGGGAGGGGCTTATATGTTATAGTGATGTCATTGCGCCCCCTAGTTCAGTATTAATAATGCATCTGTAATCTACCATATTGTAAAGGGACTTGTATTTATGACCGTCTCCATGCGAGGTGGTCGGGAGTACGGAAACAGCCAAGCGCCAGCCACCTCATCAGACCGTGGCCTGACGAGCGGCAAGATCCGGACAAGCTAGGATGGGGGTCAGGGGCCCTTTCTAGAGATAGGTGCAGGTTCCAGAGGGGGGACCCACATCTGTCGGACATTTATGTCATATCCTGTGGATATACAGAGATAGGAATACCCCTTTAATCATTATATAAGGAACAGTTCTGAAACTTTCTGATAATTTGTTTTAATGCCTCACCCTTGTCAAGACCTCTGCTTGCTGTTAGTGAATGAAAATATTCTTGTTTTCTATCCAGAGCCTGTACTGTCCTGCTCACGCAGTTGCAGGACTAGTTATAAAAGAGACCTGACACACTGTAACAAGCCATGCACCTGTGTGAGCAGCACAATTGGACAGGAAGAGGTTTCCTTAAGGCTTCAGGCAAACTGAGAGCAAGAAATGATGACTTTTCTGTCATTTTTATATTTTCCCCCCTTCTTGTTCCTCTCAGGTGTATCAGGATGACAGCTTTGGTCTACGTACAATGGACAAAAGAGGAGCCGTCGCTGTTTACTCTGTGCCTGACGTCATGCACACAATGTGGCACTCCAACGAGACCGTTTTCAACGAATGCATCGAGAAGTGGCTGACCTAACGGCGCGGCGCTCTACAGAGGGATTAGATGACGCCTCTCGTCTTCTCCCTCCAATCTAATGCGGATTGACCTGGACTCATGACACCTCAGTGTTCATCTTCCCCTGTCTGTCGTGGTTTGGTCCGCTGCTCCGGTCACTCCAGGGACTTACTCCACCCCAGACCTCCCACACACTGTAGGCTGCTGTTTTTACCTCCCAGCATTAGTCTCCAGTCTGTAGCTGTGGAAGGATATCGGGTACTTTTAAACCCCCCCCCCCCCCCCCCCAACCTGACTTTCTGGAAGGCGGAATGTTTTCTGTTTGTATCCTTTTTTTAACAATGAAAGATGAATTTTAGGAAACTGTTTGCACAATGGGGGGGGGTGGGGGTGGTCTATTCTTAAAGAAGTACATACAGAACAAACAGGGATCCTCTACCTCCGCCGCCAATCCACTGCTGTCACATTTTGGGCTAACAGGGTGCTTTTTATCGTCCCTTCATGGGCAGACAAAGGAACGTTTACTAAGTGTCTTCTTGGCCCATGGACTTTTGGGTGCTGAAGTCGTGGGATCTTCATGGTACACAAACACCATACTTGGCTCTTACATACTGTAGAGTAGACAATTTGTGAGATGATCCAATAGTAACCGATTGTGGGTGGGTGTATATATATATATATTATATAACATGTACACTGAATGGCCACTCCATTAGAGACCCCCCATCTAGTAGCGTGTTGGACCTCCTTTGACCTTCGGAGCCGCAGCAATTCGTCGTGACAGATTCCACGCGGTGATTAAGTCGTTCTGCAGGAATATCGGCTCGTGCGGACAGGATCGCGTCTCGCAGTTGCTTGTAAAGCGTCCCTCTGTCATGGGGTAAATAGCGGCCATGAAGCGATGGACTTGGTCGGCCACGATGCGAAGGTAAGCCCCACTGGTATCAAAGAAGCCAGGGTGCACCAAGAAAACATCACTCCACCAGCCTGAACTGTTCACAACTGACAGGAACGGTTCATTGATTCATGCTGCCTGCGCCAAAGTCTGACCCTCCCGTCAGCATGGCGCCACGGATATACCTGTATTCATTTGACAGGCAATGTTTTCCACTGCTCTGTGATCTTATTTTGCGCTCTTTTGCCCACCGGAGTCTTGTTTTTCTGTTTCCCTTAGACAGCAATGGCTCTCGCACTGGTCGTCTGCTGTTATAGCCATCAGTGCTGAGGAACGACGAGTTGTGCGTTCGGACTCGCCAGTCGGGGCACCAGCGTTGTATTCGGCTGTGGTTTGCTTGACTGTGCAGCGCCTGCACGCAAGAACGATTCTTCACATCCTCCTCTGACCCCTTTTCGCTTGATGTTTTTACTCGATCTCACCATTCTTAGTAAACTGTCCACACCAATGCACGAGAAAACCCCACAAGGTTGGCAGTTTATTTTTAATACCGGCCCCCGGTTAGTCTCGCACCGATGACCGTGCCTCGTCCGAAGTCGCTCGATTTTCACATTCTAATGTGGATTTAAACAGAAATTGATCCACAGAAAACCTACTCGCTTGTCTTTGTTTTTCCTCCGGGGTGACGTGTCTAATTTCCATACAAGGAAGCTCCGGGGTCTCTAATAGTGGCCATATAGTGTATATGAATAAATAGTTCTGGGTCCCATTACGTCGTACAGGTGGCCACACAGTCAGCTGTGTACACCATTCCAACCATTTTTATTTTTTTTTATACGCAGAGGTAGTAGTGATACATATCTAGAAGGGTTAGAGAACACCGAGTAACACGACAGGTTTTGTTTGTAGCCATGTCCGCAGCTCTGTAAATGAGCTGTATACTCCAAACGGTAGGAGATTTTATTTTTTTAATTGACTTTAAAAAGATGCTTAGTTTTTTATTTTAGATGCGGAGGGATAAAAAATGGTTGTGAAAGTGTTAACTGTGATTAATTTTATTTCAATGAAGACTATTATAGGGGATCTGTCAGGAATCCGAACAGGGGGCAGCATAGGGTAGAGGGAGGCTTGATCCAGTATGTAAAAAGCTGAACTCAAAAAGCAGGACTCACAGGCTCTCTATATGTTTGCAGGAGAAGCAGGACTCACAGGCTCTCTCTATATGTTTGCAGGAGAAGCAGGACTCACAAACTCTCTCTATATGTTTGCAGGAGAAGAAGGACTCACAGGCTCTCTCTATATGTTTGCGGGAGAAGCAGGACTCACAGGCTTTCTCTATGTGTGTTTGGGGGAAGCAGGACTCACAGGCTCTCTCTATGAGTGGGTGGGAGAAGGACTCACAGGCTTTTTCTATGAGTGGGTGGGAGAAGGACTCACAGGCTTTTTCTATAACTCCTGGCAGCAGTTAAGCAGCTTTTAATATGAAAATTGTGAATCAAATCATAGAAAACTATATATATATCCCCGAGCTCAGCATCTCCGCCTCTATTCTATGCTGCCCTCAGATAGAAGACCTGACAGATCCAGCGGGGTTATGAATGGTGTCTCTGGCCGCAGTGTTGCCTCCGCAGTGTGTGAGCAGTTGAACGGGGAGCTGAACTATCCCTGTGTTTGCTGCAAAAAAATAAAAAAAAGCCCTCATCAATGCAATGTCCCCTCCGCTCAATGGAAATTGGGGCAGCAATTTTTTTTATACCTTTCTAAAAAGTTTGTCAGGTTCGTGTTTTCACAAGACTGGACCGGGAAGCTCAGGACGTGGGTTATTTATGTATTTATAATCCTTGAAGACGCACCGATATGGTACCCAAGGCACAAGAGCTGACACTCCTGGACACGAGGGATTGTGTTAGCCGGGACACGTCAGGGAGTTTACTGCCCATTTCTGCTTTTTTATGGCTGTTTGTTGTGTTCAATAAAACATTTCTGCATTTA
This sequence comes from Rhinoderma darwinii, assembly GCF_050947455.1. Taxonomy (NCBI): domain Eukaryota; kingdom Metazoa; phylum Chordata; class Amphibia; order Anura; family Rhinodermatidae; genus Rhinoderma; species Rhinoderma darwinii. The sequence goes on along the minus strand of NC_134694.1, from coordinate 113,625,741 downwards.
ACTGGTCACGTTTATATTTGTTTTACAAGCCAACGCTGACTGCGCTATGACTGATTCATCACGGACCTGTCACCATGACGTTTGATAGACACGACGTGCACTTTATTGGGGATGTGGGGAGGACTCGCCTCTACATCCGTAAGAAACAAGAGGAAGGATTGCCTGAAATGAAATCACTGATTTGTGCCTATGTCTACCTTTTTGTTTTCAGAAACAGCGCCACTCTTGTCCACTGGTTGTGTTTAGTATTGCAACTTGGATCCTAGAACAGACACAGCCTGTGGACCAGAGCGGCGCTGTTTCTGAGGAAAAAATAGACCCTTCTTTCTAATCTTATACAACCTTGTAATAGAGCATGGTCCGCAGCGAGAAATCTATAGGGGGTGCAGGGGTACCATAGCAGTCACAACCTGCCCCTAGTCCTGAGGGGAACAGGTCCATCCCCCCCCACCACCCAAATAAAGCTTTGAAAGCACAATTGCTTATCATGATACGTGAACATAGGATGAAATGAGAAGGGGATTGGCCCCCATAAAGCTTTTGCAAGATCTTCAATTCTTCAAGTCTTTCTAGATATGCAGCAATATGATAGGGGTGTAATATGGCCGCATTTTAGTGACTATTAGGGTACATTCACACGCACTAATTACGGACGTAATTCGGGCGTTTTTGCCCCGAATTACGTACGAAAATAGCGCCTCAATAAAGTTGACAAACATCTGCCCATTGAAAGCAATGGGCAGACGTTTGGTCGTAATTGGAGCCGTTATTCATTGACTCCAATGAATAGCAGCGCCAATTACGTCCGTAATGGACGCGGCGTTCAAGCGCCTGCACATGCCGTTACGGCTGAAATTACGGGGATGTTTTCAGGCGGAAACATCCCGGTAATTTCAGCCGTTACGGACGCTGTCGTGTGAACATACCCTTAGTGTATGTTTACACAGCTTACTAAAAAAAAGTCTGAAAATACGGCGCTGATTTCAAGGGAAAACATCTGCTGATTTTCAGCCGTTTTTTTTTTTAGCAACTCGCATTTTTCGCTGCGTTTTTTACGGCCGTTTTTGGAGCTGTTTTTCAATAGTCAATGAAAATCCGCTCCAAAAACGGCTCAAGAAGTGACATGCACTTATTCGTGGGTGTTTTTAAATGCGGCCGTTTTTCAAAACGGCCGCGTAACAAAACGGCCCGTTGGAAAAGAACGCTGTTTTTCCCATTTAAATCAATGGGCAGGTGTTTGAAGGTGTTCTGCTTCCAATTTTTCGGCTATTTACAGCCCAAAAAACGGCCGAAAATAAGCCGTGTGAACATACCCTGAGGGTATGTTCACATGCAGTGTTTTCAGGCGTATTTTGGGGCGTTTACGCCTAAAAAACGCCTGAAAAAACGGTAGCTGAACGACTACAAACATCTGCCCATTGAAAGCAATGGGAAAAACAGCATTTAGTTCATACGGGCGTCTTTTTACGCCTCTGTTTTAAAAAACGGAGCATAAAAAGAAGTAGCATGTCACTTCTTGAGGCCTTTTTTGGAGCTGATTTTCCGTTGAACACTATGAAAAACGCCTCAAAAGAAGCTCCAAGCTTCATTTTCAGCTTCAAAAACGCCTGAAAATCAGAGGCCGTTTTCTCTGACAACCGCTTCGTATTTTCAGACGTTTTTGAGTTTGCGTGTGAACATAGCCTTACGTCTGCAAGACCAAGACAACTATGAACTGTGACTTGCAGCCGTAAAACAGTCACAAAAATTTGGCCATATTACGACCAAGTGAAACATACAGACGCATGAGGTCCAATTCCGTAAGAAGATGAGGAACCTATCAATTTGTTTACGGAGCGTGGATGGGAAGCGGAGACATCGGCAAGACCAAGAGAGAACTGTTAAATACACGTACATCATGTCTAATGTGCTGACCATATTGTTATTTGCGGATCACACTGGTCTTGACCGGAGCCACCAAAAATCTAACGTCTCCATGAAACTATTTCTACGATGTTCACAAAGTGTGATGATCACCGTGCGTAAAATAGTCCTGATCTTAAAGAAAAATGTAAATTAACCCTAAAATATTTAATTGGAAATTATGTGAATGAATATTAATACTGAAACAGACTTTTAAACACGTTCGAAGTGGCAATAACATATTAAATACCAGATATTTATAGAACGCTTTTTGTTGTACTGTCTTTTTAAAAGGAGGCGTGGTCTGATTCTTCCCACCTGTATAAGTAGGTGGGATCCACCCAAGATAAATGTCTGTAAACAGGTTAAACCAACATTCCATGGGGGGGGGGGGAGAGAGGTAGGAGGCGGAATTGCTGCTTGGATTGTACCAAGTCTCAACCGCTCCACATGTTGTTAACCCTTTCTCCGACTGCAGCCCATAGAGTGTCAGAGCATTAACTCCTGAGCTGCCAGACACCCAGCGCACTACTAGTCCTTGGCCTCTGTTTCCTGTGCCCTCTGGATATGATAGTGTTAATAAACCTTTAACCTGCACAATGTGAATGCAGCCATTCATGGTGAAGTCCTCATTTGCTTGTCTATTTAACTCTTTACTCTCCGAGATAGCAACATCATTAGCATGTGATATGGGGGGGGGGGAGTAAAAATTGAACCAAAATGTTTCATGCTGGGCCATGTAGTGCATCAGATCTAAGATTTTTCATGGGGTCAGCTCTGTAACAGAGCTCCAGGCAGCTATTTTCCCCTGGAGATTACAGGAGCTATTTACGGTATAATCTTGCCGATGCTGCCTTTTAACCCTTTAAATACCAGGAGGATCTCATAGCAAATATTTTCCATCGCTGCGTTACTTTGTCTCTTGTTTTCCGCCGTTGATACGTTGTAGCAAACCTCAAAAAGAAACTTTGTTTCAAGAGTCCCTACCTTGAAAGGGTTAATGCAGCTCAGGTAGGGACCTGGGTGCACACCTCTACTCCGCCCTCTTGGGAGTTTCCTGGAAGGAGAGGTGAGGTGGCAGAGGAGGGTCAGTCTTCTGCTCAGTACTAAGTTCTAGACACCAGACTGTGATGGGGGCATAGGAGTTTCAGAGCGACCCTTGATTAGTTCTACATGTGGAAGGAGACATAAGGGCACGTCGGTGCCAGTGACAGCGAAGGTGGGTGGTGACGGTGGGGGTGGTGGTGACTTTCTGGTTGGCAGGGGACTGATTAGAGCAGCTGTACAGGAATGACAGGGGGTCCTGTATTAGAGGAGAGGTGAATGGATCGGTGGTGACAACCTCCTGGGGTCACCGCACCATGTTATTCATTCAGGGAGGAGAAGGAACAAAGTTTACTGGAAAGTGTCAGTGGAACGAGCTGGTAATCCCATGCTGGCCTCCTCGCATTCCCTTCCGGCAGAGTATTGTGACAGATGAGTCCGTGCTGTGTAAACGTGGACAGACTTTTTTTTTTGTGTGTGTGTTCTTTAGAAAAAACTAAATGCACGCCGCTGACCAGAGAGGGATCGGTGAGGGGCAACTTCATAGACCCACGTAATACAGCGAGAGTGAGGTCACAGGGACCAGCAAAAGTTGGCATCGCCATAAAAATGTTTTTGTAATTTTTTTTAAATTTTGTTCTTAAAAATATTTACTGTTCTGAATTTATTCACTACTTCCTCTTCCAGATATGTCAGACCTTTGCCGCCTTTGCTCCTCTCAACTTCGTGGGTCACGCCGCAAGTGGCTCTTTGGGGGCTCTGGATCCCTCCCTGCCTTATTCTCCCATGTAGTAGGTACCCCCGTCCTCCGCAATTCAACTGGATCAACCTCCAGACCTGTCAAAGGAAAGGGAAGACCAGAAGATGCAGAGTTTCTCTGTGGAAAGTGCTGCCACTCGCTCAATGTCTACCAACGCTATGACCAGGTGTTGTCTCGCATGCGGGAGCTGTATGAGCAGAGGTCCACTCGCCTGGTAACAGAGAAGGAGAAACTTTTGTTTACCTTACGTACTATTCACGCCAGAGCCTGGGACCTTCCACCACCTGAGTACCAACATGGGCATCAAGACCGTAATACACCTGGATATCGGGGTTCTTACAATGATCTCCGTTCTCCTGGCTATAATAAGTCTCGGAATAATTCCCTTTCTCCAGGATACCAAAGTTCATGTCCAACTTCTCCCTTTCCTGACCGTCCTGGGTCTTTCCATGGCTCCTTGGGTTCTTTGTCTTCTGGTACTCCTTCGAAGTCCTATCAACAACTCCTGGACCATGACCGCTCAAAGTGGGAGCATGAGAGCTGGTGGGATGACCGCCACAGGGGCTGCTCACGTTGCATCAAGGGTGAAAAGTGTCATTCTTGCTCCTCCTGGAGAGTTTCTGACGCCAATTATGAGTCTGTATGTACTGTCCCTCGAAGAAAGAAGCATAATAGTGGAGCAGATGACGGTAGTTCGGTTCTTCTAAGGAGCAAATCTCTGGGAAGCTTTGGTGGAGAAAGCATCAGCAGTAAGGGCTCCCTCCTGTCCTTATCAGCCTCTTCTTTGGATTCTCTTTCTTTCATGGGGGAAGAAGGAGAAGAAGTATTTTGGAAACCAAAGTCTCCTTTGGCCTCATCTCCTCCTTCGTTTCCTTTACCCAAAGCTGTGGTGGGAGAAATGTTAAAAAGCTTGAAGAAAATTAAGTACAGTCCAGTTAAAACCCCAACAAGGAGCAAGATACCTGTAAGAGGTCAACCGAGGGCAAGGGCAGAAAACGTGGACCAATGTATAGAAGAAGATGACTATGAGAGACCACGGATAGAAGAACCTGCAGGAGACTTGGATGCATACATGGGAATTGGAACTGAGGTATGTGATAGTTGTACTATTATATATGTTGGAATATTTCGAAGATGATGGCGCTTGAGTGACAATGGTGAGGTCTATGCTATTAGTCGGTGGCACATAGGGGGTCCAGGGATGGGTAGGTGTTTTTGAGATATCTGCCAACTATGGCTGTCCGTCACAACAGAATATGGATGCCTTGGGTGTGCCAAGATCATAGGTATAAATAACAAACATTACTCAAGGCAACCTGCTCATCCGGTATTGTAAAAACAGTAGGCAACACGCCACCCTGCATGGCTCATCTGTGAGAATTATATTAAATTGTTACAGTGTAAGTGGCATCTTGACAAATTGAGCTAAGTATTTGTAAGGTGAATGAATGGGTGTGGCAATGGTGCCAGGATGCAATAAATAGGGACCTACCTGCATATTATATATATATCTATTTACAATAATACTTAAGGAATTTCACTTGTATAATAAAATATACACAATGAGGTATTACAGAGGATTGGAGGCATGAGGCATTTCCTGCATAGCGAAGAGGTAGGTAATGGACCTAGATATGTGCTACTGTTGCCTGTTTTTGGATTGCTTACTTGATGACTATCAATATTTTTATTGCCTGGCCAACTATAGTCAGATTGGTTTCTGGTATGGTTTGATGGGCATGAGGTATTTCAAGGGAATGCCACCTTCCTGGTGGTTATTTGTTTATAATATATGCAGTGAGACCTCTCAAAGTCCACATCTTTGAGGAGACCACCCCTGATCTAGACCACAATTTTCTCATATCCTATGTCTATTGGCCATCGTCATTGTGAGGACGATCCAGCCAAAAGAGCTCATACGATATATAGATATTAATTGTAGATATACATATGAGGCACTAGGGAATGTTCTTGTGCCTTTACTCTAGGAATAAATACAGAGACGTAGTCCTTGAATGTACACAGAGTGAGATTATCGCCTCGTTACGCTGAGAAGATTATAAGATGCCTTAATCAACAACTTAGGAATTGGAATAATCTTTCAGGAACCATGTAAGAAGCCTGTACTAGAAGTGTCCACTTACGGCCAAGCTCCATTGATGAATGTTGATCTCCAACGCCAAGATCTTGAAGTTTAGTTGGTCATCAAATGCTCCAAGTTGCATGAATATTGCTTATAAAACCTTGAAGATGCTCGGAGACATTAGACTTGTCTTGATCCTTGGGTTTGGGTGACTCGGGTGAAAATTTGACAGACACGAATGTTCCAAAGTCTGATGGTCAACATACAGTATGTCTAGTGGGGAACCGGTCAGGCAGTTGCACCTACCATAGAGGCAGACCAAGGTTAGCACATATAAGCTCTACATTCCTGTCCCATCTGTCTTCCAGGTCTGCAGGACTCAAGCCTCTCATTCCCTTCACATTCGGGAGACCCTTAACTGGCTGGAGACACAGCTGAAGACCGCTCAGAGTGGTGGGACCTCGTCAGGGCAACAGGTAATGGTTCAGTTTGGAGTTGGCAGCTGACACCACGATGCAATAATTTATCAAAGCTTCTTTTATCCTAACATGACTGTCATTGTGTTGTGTGGTTAGTACTGGAATGGGCAGTATAGATGAGATCTTTCTTTTTGGAAACTGGTGGTTACCAAGTGACGACCACACCAAGAAGCCATCCAAGCGTTGTCTCTCCTCTCGTATTGTGGAGAGGAGAAGCAGATGTATCTGGTGGAAAATGAATCCAAGCAAGAAAGAGAGTATGAATTTGGTATCTGAATTTTAGGTCCACGAAGAAATTATTACACCAGATTGAAGTTCTCCATAATGTGGCTCAGATGTTTAGTCCAACCTGCCACGCAAATATTATTTTGCTATATGATTCACCTATTTTGCATTAATTCAGGGATTTTTACATGAAGAGCGTAGATTGTGTCCGACCAGAAAAAAGGTGGCCATAGGACATCTACCCTACTCCTCCATGAACATGCACTTCTAGAACTTGAGCTTACATGCTTATTTCATTAGAGCCCTGGAGATATGCCGACACGCCAAGACATCTTTGGCATTGCTCAACTCTTGGACCAAGCTGTCCAATCCTTCATTGTCCTGACTGCAGATGTTAAGGGACCACTGAGCAGGTACCATAGAAATGAGATTTCTTGACCAGGGAATCTCACGGTAACGGTCCTCCTTTTACTTAGTGCATCTGTTAGATACACTATTGAGGACATGCCAGAGTGGCCCCCAAATGTCTGTGTGTAATACGCAGCTGGCTAAGAGGGGCCACATGGCCACATCCAGCCTTTACTTAATAAGGTGTTGTGGATGCAATTCCATGGTCCCTCTCTGCCAGTCCAGCAAAAAACAATTCACATGGCTTTTCCTTTAGGGACACCATAAAGTCTAAGGGCGGGTATTTATGGCCATATGCCTCAGAAGCACCCCAGCTGTGATACACCTGCCCATCCTCAGAACCCATCTTGGAAGTGGAATAGTCCTTCAGTCCAATATTTCTGGTTACACAAATAATTTGATTTTGGGCTATAGATCTTCCAACATGATCTTCACCTTTTAGAAGTAATTTTTGTTTATTCCTCCCAAGTCTGCAATGTCCAGCGCTTGTTCCAGATTTAGTTTTACTTTAGATGCTGCTTTCCTTCTAGGACCAAGTGATAGAGCAACAAGAACTGATACGAGAGTTGATCAAAAGACTCAAGTTCAAGGAAGAAGTCTTGGAGGTAGGTCACCAGGCAAGGTTTTTGTTTTCGTTGGTGGATGAAATAATACTTCATGCTCAATGGGACTTGTCTTCTTTTCCTCAGGACTCTCTGACCTTGTTGCTGACTCTTCCTGTTGCCAGTGACCCATCGGGAGAACTTATCACAGACTTTGTTGAGAGGTTAAAGGAACGAGAAGAACAGATAAAGGTGACATCACTATTGATAATATATTGCTAGCAAATAAAGGGGAACATGCGCCACCAGCAGAAGGAAGACGCCCAACACGGCCATCCGTTTATAAGTGTTGTTGCTATGTGTTTAGACCTGATGTCTATTTTCCCCCAATATAGTTTAGCGAATGACCGCTGCAGCAATGAACCACTATATGGCCTGCCTGCGTTCTGAATGAGGTGTTAAGGCTACACAATGACATAAATCAGCAATGATATGTATTGTACTCCAGAGCTGCATTCACAATTCTGCAGGCTTCAGAACTGAAATCTTTAAATATTCCTTACTGATTTGTTGTCCATACAGACCTTCCTCTGGCAAATGACATTCTGCATAGTGTAATCTCATGTTGAAAACTCTACCTGTCCCACATCGCTAGAGGAGCTCAGCTGGGCTGTTAGGGGTGTGTCTGTCGACAAGCTTTTTGACTGTTTCTGATAACAACCACTAGAATTGTGAATTCAGCTCTATGGTGGTAGTTTTGGTGGTTTAGTATAACCGTGTGTGTGTGTGTGGGGGGGGGGGGGGGGTGTGTATGTTGGCTAATTTGTGTTGGTCATATGATCAATCATAAGATTGAGTTCACATGTTAGATTTAAGTTGTAGAAAAAAAGCCACTACACCAGCATGTGAATCCAGCCTTGCTGAGTAAAAAATCACCGCCGGCCCAGCGGTCCTTGTACTGGTCAACAAATCCATATGTTAATCTGCAGGAAAACAGCCCTTAGGGCAATGTCTCATGTACTAACACTATGACCTGTCCTAGCAGAGAGAAGGGGATGAGTTGTCCGAAGTCAAACGCCAAAGAGCGTCAGAAGTCAAACGCCTACAGGAGGAGTTGAGATCAAGAGAGGAGGACATCACGCGACTGTCGAAGGTCCTGCGTGATAATCAAGACACTATAACCGTGAGTGCTTCCTCAGGGGCGGTCCTATGGCTCAGGGGTTGTCTCTGCTGCCTTGTAGCACTGGGATCCTGTAGAATCCTACCAGACAATCATTGCATGGCATTCATATGATGGGTATGGAGTTCTTCTGGCTTTGGTTTCCTCCCCTGTACCAAAAATATACTATCTGACAACCAATGTGGCCACCGTTTGTGGCTCCCACAGGGGTTGTCACCCAGCTTTTCTAGGGTTCTAAGTAGCAAATATGCCTGTTTTAGCAGTGATACAGAAGGGGGCATATGCCTTTTCTTAAATAATCTACCATCCAGGACTCTAGGGAAAACTGTGATAATGCTTTTTTGAGAAGTAATGCCACTTTTATTGGTTGTCATCCAGCTTTTGCTGACACTAATATAATGAAGAAATGACGACACCATGCAGAACCTGTAACATTGTCTTCTACTCCATCATCAAGGCTCTTCGTGACATCCTGGGAGAAAAGGACTTCACCATCCAGAGACTGGAGGTGGCACTGGACTCTGCCGTTCGCTCCTCAGCCTCTCAGGATGCTCTGCGCCTCTCTGCTCTGCGGCAGAAAGATTCTCTGATTGCAGCAGTACAAGGAGCCCTGAGCAGCAGCAATCAAGATGTGGAGGTGAGTATGAGAGACATACCGAATCTCATATCTCCGTTTTAATATAATTCATGTCTTGCTCCATGACATAACCTTTCTTCTGTCACAGATGTCTGTATCTCCTTTTGCAGGCCCTTGCAGACTCTCTCTTATCCCACGGACTGGAGGAATTTAGTACCTCAATTCCTGGACTGTCTGCCCCTAATCCTCTAGTATCCCAGCTACAGGAAAAGGGTCGGCTCCTATCCCAAGCCCACGCAGACAATCAGCGTCAGAGAGTTGGGCACCAGCGAGACATCCAAGATCTACTAAATGCTCTTAATGAGAGCCAAACGCTGCTCCAGGTGAGACTTCCAACATTGTAAGAATATAACTACTATAATACTGCCCCCTATATACAAGAATATAACTACTTTAATACTGCCCCTATACACAAGAATATAACTACTATAATACTGCCCCTATATACAAGAATATAACTACTATAATACTGCTCCTATATACAAGAATATAACTACAATAATACTGCCTCCTATATACAAGAATATAACTACTATAATACTGCCCCCTATATACAAGAATATAACTACTATAATACTGCCCCTATACACAAGAATATAACTACTATAATACTGCCCCTATACACAAGAATATAACTGCTATAATACTGCTCCCTATATACAAAAATATAACTACTATAATACTGCTCCTATATACAACAATATAACTACTATAATACTGCCCCCTATGTACAAGAATATAACTACTATAATACTGCCCCCTATGTACAAGAATATAACTACTATAATACTGCCCCCTATATACAAGAATATAACTACTATAATACTGCTCCCTATATACAAGAATATACCTACTATAATACTGCCCCCTATATACAAGAATATAACTACTATAATACTGCTCCTATATACAAGAATATAACTACTATAATACTGCCCCTATATACAAGAATATAACTACTATAATACTGCTCCTATATACAAGAATATAACTACTATAATACTGCCCCCCTATATACAAGAATATAACTACTATAATACTGCCCCCTATATACAAGAATATAACTACTATAATACTGCTCCTATATACAAGAATATAACTACCATAATACTGCCCCTATACACAAGAATATAACTACTATAATACTGCTCCCTATATACAAGAATATACCTACTATAATGCTGCCCCCTATATACAAGAATATAACTACTATAATACTGCTCCTATATACAAGAATATAACTACTATAATACTGCCCCTATATACAAGAATATAACTACTATAATACTGCTCCTATATACAAGAATATAACTACTATAATACTACCCCTATATACAGGAATATAACTACTATAATACTGCTCCCTATATACAAGAATATAACTACTATAATACTGCCCCCTATATACAAGAATATAACTACTATAATACTGCCCCTATATACAAGAATATAACTACTATAATACTGCCCCTATATACAAGAATATAACTACTATAATACTGCCCCCTATATACAAGAATATAACTACTATAATACTGCCCCCTATATACAAGAATATAACTACTATAATACAGCCCCTATATACAAGAATATAACTACTATAATACTGCCCCTATATACAAGAATATAACTACTATAATACAGCCCCCTATATACAAAAATATAACTACTATAATACTGCTCCTATATACAAGAATATAACTACTATAATACTGCCCCTATATACAAGAATATAACTACTATAATACTGCCCCTATATACAAGAATATAACTACTATAATACTGCCCCCTATATACAGGAATATAACTACTATAATACTGCTCCTATATACAAGAATATAACTACTATAATACTGCCCCCTATATACAAAAATATAACTACTATAATACTGCTCCTATATACAAGAATATAACTACTATAATACTGCCCCTATATACAAGAATATAACTACTATAATACTGCCCCTATATACAAGAATATAACTACTATAATACTGCCCCCTATATACAAGAATATAACTACTATAATCCCCCTATATACAAGAATATAACTACTATAATACTGCTCCTATATACAAGAATATAACTACTATAATACTGCTCCTATATACAAGAATATAACTACTATAATACTGCCCCTATATACAAGAATATAACTACTATAATACTGCTACTATATACAAGAATATAACTACTATAATCCCCCTATATACAAGAATATAACTACTATAATACTGCTCCTATATACAAGAATATAACTACTATAATACTGCTCCTATATACAAGAATATAACTACTATAATACTGCTACTATATACAAGAATATAACTACTATAATCCCCCTATATACAAGAATATAACTACTATAATACTTCTCCTATATACAAGAATATAACTACTATAATACTGCTCCTATATACAAGAATATAACTACTATAATACTACTCCCTATATACAAGAATATAACTACTATAATACTGCTCCTATATACAAGAATATAACTACTATAATACTGCTCCTATATACAAGAATATAACTACTATAATACTGCTCCCTATATACAAGAATATAACTACTATAATGCTGCCCCCTATATACAAGAATATAACTACTATAATACTGCCCCTATATACAAGAATATAACTACTATAATACTGCCCCTATATACAAGAATATAACTACTATAATACTGCCCCCTATATACAAGAATATAACTACTATAATACTGCTTCTATATACAAGAATATAACTACTATAATACTGCCCCCTATGTACAAGAATATAACTGCTATAATACTCCCCCTATATACAAGAATATAACTACTATAATACTGCCCCTATATACAAGAATATAACTACTATAATACTTATGGACGAGAGTATAGATTTTAATGGTTAGGGGAGATGTATCTAGCTATAAACTATGAGGCCATTGTGTATTTTGGGCAGTGTTCAGACCTCTTTTCTCCTCTCCCCATGTATGAGTCCTGCAGAAAGTGAAGTATCAGGGGCTGTAATGATGTCTCCCTGTTTCTCCTCTGTGTTTGTGCGGTTCAGCTGGGAATCTGTGAACGTGTTTCACATGTGAATGATTTCTGATGGGATTTGTGCTGGTTCAGCGACTGTATTGTATAATCCCTGATGCTCCGATCCCAGGCCGCGAGTCTGTTGGTGTTGAGGAGGTCCCGCTCCCCTTCCTCCTTCCTGGATTAGACACCACAACACAATGTACCAAACTATGTAACGGAAGGATATTTGATCCTCAAATTATTGGTCATTGCGATGGTTCTGACGGTAATGGGTTGGAAGTGCCCAAATATATAAATGTAAATTATCCATAATTCTGTTGGTGAGAAAATTGTGTTGGCTGAAACGTAAATTGATAACCTGATATGATGGAAATGTCACAACCTCTGGGGATTGCTGACCTGCTGTTTATACTTCAGTATTGGGAGCTCTTCAGCTCTGCTACATTGGGACACTGCTAAGATCAGTGACTCCAGCGTAGCTGCATTGTGTATTGAAATCTGTGGTTGTCTGAAATCCACCTATTCAGAAGTTCGCACTGCGGCTTTTACACTTTTCCATACTTTTTTACTGCAGCTCTGCTTGTTCAGATTGGCTGCTGTGTAGAAGCACAAGCTCAGCAGGAGGTCAGTGCAGAGGTTGGAGGCCACTGTCATAGAGCATCATTTCTCCTCTCATAGGTCATATAATTTTCCTTTATGTGGCCTATATACAACTCCATTAGGGCTGGGCGATTATGACCTAAATCAAAATCACGATTAATTGAACATGTAACCTCGAGTACGATTATTTAGGCCACACCCCTTTTGCATGCCACACCCCCTATTTGCATGCTACTCCATTGAATTAATATTTATCACCTGAGCCTGCTGTATACTACTGTATATAATGTGCCATATAGCTGCCCCCACACAGTGTAATGCCCCCATAGCTGCCCCACACAGTATAATGCTCCCCATAGCTGCCACCACACAGTGTAATGCCCCCCATAGCTGCCCCACACAGTATAATGCCCCCCATTGCTGCCGCCACACAGTGTAATGCCCCCATAGCTGCCGCCACACAGTATAATGCTCCCCATAGCTGCCGCCACACAGTGTAATGCCCCCCATTGCTGCCGCTACACAGTGTAATGCCCCCATAGCTGCCACCACACAGTGTAATGCCCCCCATATCTGCCCCCACACAGCCCCAATAGTGCCTAATAAAAATAATAAAATACATACTCCCCTAACCCCGTTCAAACGACGAGTGGAGGAGATCCCTCTGCTCCTCCGGTCTGATTCGGCGCAGACAGGCGCGATGATGTCACTGTCTTGTGCCTGTCTGCACCAAGCCGTGAGCACAGCGACTGGGAGAGCAGGCACCTTACGGCTCCCTGCCCTACCATTGGATTCAACTGTATCTGTGTCCTGAAAACGCAGATACCGTTGACACTGGGAAAAAAACTTAATGCGCAAGCTGACGTTGTTTAATTTAGCTGAATTTCGGTTTGTTTGTCCTTTAGATTTTAATTGCCCAGCCCTAAACTCCATTGTCTTTCATCTGTAGGAACAGTTGCGGCACTGTAAGAAACGCCTGCAGGACGGGGCTCAGGAGCAGAAGATGCTGCGAGAGACGCTGAGGGAGAAGGAGGGAGAGCTGCAAGAAGTGAGACGAAGGCATAACGCCGACCAGCACCAAGTCAATGCCAAACTGCTGCAACTACAAGACTCTGCCAGGGAGAGGGACCATGCCACCAAGGTAACGACCCCACAACCCTAGATGCTGGTGAGGATACCTGCAAATACCTCTTCATCCCTAACTGCTGTGTTACCGCCATTGTATCCGCACCCATTCCCCTACTAGATTTAGGATGCCCGTCTTGAAACACGAAGTCAATGCAGGATTTTACAGAGGGCTGAATGCATGGGCCATTACCATTGTTTGCTGCGACACTATCGTAGCGGCTACATGCAGCCAACACTAGGGGGAGCTCACTGCATTCAGATTTATACATCCATATTCAGTAAGCTCCCCCTAGTGGTGGCTGCATACAGCCAAAATTATATTAATCAATGAGCCGTATACACATATATATTATGAGATTAATCAGCACAGAAATTGGACTTAAAAATGAAGTGGCGGACATTAACTTTATTAAAGGTGCAGTATGCTTGGCGGAGCTCTCAGTGGGAGGTGGAGCCCTTTCAGATTTTTCCTATGGGACCCTATGATTTCTGTGCAGACCCCTGACTCATGGTGATATCCCTATTTTATTAGTAGCAGGCTAACCCGCTTATGTTCCTCACTTGGTATATCCACCTGGTGGCCATAGCCAGTACTGCGGACCCTTTTTGTACAACATCTAATTGGATTTTTTTGTAGTTCAGAATTATTATTATTATTTTTTTCTGGTCTTCTAGAAACTACTGCAAGATGCTGAGAGCAGAGATCAGATGATCAAGAAGCTGCAAGACAGGCTGAGCCTGGGAGGGGGGATCAGAAACACACTGTGAGGTGAGTGCGGGTTCCTATGTAATTGCGCAGTAGCCTGGTCATGTGGTGTGGCACTGGCTGGGCATGTGATGGGTGGTTGGCACTGGTTGGGTTCTTGGGGCTGCAGTCAGATGACCTTATGTGACATGAAGGTAATGTGCAGCTGGAGTAAGTATTGGTCTGATGAATGAATCTGCTGCATCTGTGTGCTACAGCCTACACGTGGCATGTAATGAGGCCGGTGCCCGGTTGTGGCTGGTTGGGCACATTAAATTGAATCCATGCACTTGCTGTGATGGAATTCTTACTGTTTTGGTCTCTTCTTCGGACCCTCGCATACTTGCTGCTGACTTTATGCCACGATATAATAGCATTTTGCATGGTACATCTACATATATAGTTATGATCCTTTGCAAATCATTTGCTTTGACTTTTATCTTGTACTCATTTTGAGTTACGTCATGTCTTTATACTCTAGTCACATCTAAAGCTGCTGTCAAAATTCTGCTGATAGCCTCTTGAAATCATATTTGTTTTTCCTTTTTCTCTTTTGTCAGACTATTGTACTGTACCTGGTGTAAATACTCCTCCAATAATGTGTCACAGCAGGGCATGCTCCGTGCAGACAGTGAACCACAGAGGGCAGCAGTGAAACGTGAGGTTTTGCTGACGGAGAGATACCAAGAATTAAGTGGTTTATATATGATAGAAAAAGACTCCAACACTGCTATGGAGCTCATGGGGAGAGCGGGCCAGGAACTGAACTGCTCGGCTCTTGTTGCATCTCTTCAAATGGTCATAGTTAAATTATAAAATTCTGGTTACCTGCAGCCACCAGTAGGGGGAGCTCACTGCATGCAGATTTACACAGCTCCCATTGAGTTCAATGCTAGCTGTATAAACTCATATGCAGTGAGCTCCCCCTAGTGGTGGCTGCAGGTAACCAGAATTTTATCATTTAATTCTATCACTGTTTAAAGGACAGCTGGGGCTTTGGAGCTCTGTGTCAGAAAGTTACACACATAGACATACAATATACACAACACACGGTATATCCAGTTTTAGTTGCTATAATAATTTTATATTTTGTGGGTGGGGCTTATTCTGTTTCGCTATGGGGCGCTACCATTTTAATCTACGCCCCTGCAGGAATGGGGTAAACATCTTTTGTATGCGACTAGAGTATACAATTATCTTTAGAGGTGACTAGAGTATTAAATTGTGTACTAATTTTGAGTTACATCATACTTAAAATATTAGTAAAATTACTCTTTACGAATCGCTATAATATGAACGTTTTATTTCTGCTCTCGTCTTCTCTTCCAGATGTGCTGCTTTTCTACTTTCCTCACAGGATGAAATGTGGAAATTGTTATGAATACATTGTTTGCCAGCTGGAGACTCAAACTCCCATCATCTTTCTCCAGAATGGGGGTGGGGGGACATCAGGACCCAAATAACTTGAGATCATCGTTGGGTCAATGGGAAGAGACTTTGAATATATTTGTGGACTTAACGGGATGTGAAATATCAGACGGGACAAGAGACGTTGGACGAACGTTTAAGGGAACGAGGGAAATATTGCAAGTCGGAAACGGTGGGATTGTCGAGAAGTGTATGTTGTTTGGAATTGTAGAAGATTATTGAAGGATGTATTCCGGTACAATTCTGCTCAGGATCACATATACATATAAACTCTTCTATGTGACATTCATTTCTATTCCTCTAGACCTGGATATGGGTTTCTTCTATAGTAGGACGGTAAAAAAAAATATAATTTTTGTTCTTAAGATGGATATACTGCTTTGTCGATGCCCCACAAGAAGACCATAGAAAGGTCCGACATGGGAAATGTTCTCTAGAAGACGACGACCATGTGGCCTTCTCAAGCCAAGATGGGACAAAAGCATTGACCTTGTCTGATCTGATGGCCATGGCTTTATAGGGATTGAAGAATATTGTTCCTCACTCCATTCCTCCTCCTCTCGTATCCGTCACCGCTGAGAGGTCCGTTATGTTAGAAGCCATGGATACGCCGGCGACGTTTACCCCTCCATACCACCTGCAATCATCGCCTGTGTGGACTACATGAGAAAAACCAGCTCTAGTATGAGAATGGAGATTGCTGCATCTTCATCCAATGGTCGTGTTTGGGAGAACCCACCACTGGTCCTGCAGAGTCTGGTCGTGTTTGGGGGAACCCATCACTGGTCGTGTTTGGGAGAACCCACCACTGGTCCCGCAGAGTCGGTCTTACAGCCCGGGCCTGTTGTATAGGTCATAGGTAATGGAGGAGGAATCGATCACGTCTGTGTGACCTGATCTCATCACGTAGTGCTATGGGCAAGTAGCAGGACCAGATCTTTCGAGATTAAGGGATCACTTACTGTAGATGATGTCATATGGATAATAATGGGGATGATTTGATAACTAACAAATAATACCTGACTGTTGTATATTTTTTATTGTTAAATTGCAAAATTCTGTATCGGAGCACTGACCGGTGACAGGAGACGGGTCACCAGCGGTTGTTTAGCACTGACCAGATATTGGATCTGCGGGGCCAGAATAAAAATTTTGTCCCTGTGGAGCTTCTATTTTGGAAAGAAAATCACTGGCGTGTCCCCTCCGTGTCACAGGCAGCACAGGGGAGCTATGGGATGAGTATCCCAACAAACAACACCTCATATCTCAGCTATTTTGACCCGGGAAGAGCAGACTATTGGAATGGACTGTAGTGACTCTTAGATTTCCAGGTCATCAGCGTAGTTGATAATTAATGAGGTTGTACCTGACTGCGCACTCACTACAGTCCACTACAAAATGGGGTCCCAATGTCAAATGGTCAACGCTGTCTCTTGAATTGGGCTAGATGGGAATGGATTAAAAGGGTTGTACAGGATTAGAAGAAAAAGTTGTTTGTTTTTATTTTTAAACAGCGCCACCGTTGTCCGTGGTTATGCATGGCATTGCAGCTCAGTCCCATTTACTTGAAGCTGCAATACCAGACAAAGCCTATTGACAAGAGTGGCGCAGTTACTGTAAAAATATGCAGTAAAAATGCAGACTTTTTTTTTTTTTTAATCCGCCAACCCCTTTAAGTCATACATTAGGCGATGTCTCTGTTGGTCGGCATTGTGTGAAAGTTGTTGTCGTCTGCCCTTACAATGCTGGTCGGTTCAGCAGTCATGGCGTATCTTTACTGTTTACATCTGACTACAGCGCTCTGTATATCTCATACTTAGACGCGAGTTTCAATCTGGTGCAAAGGAAGTGGAGCAGTCGCACATGGCAACCAATCAGTTTGCTTCTTTGATTTTCAAAATATCCTCTGAAAAATTATAGCTGGAAGCTGATTGGTTGCTATGGGCAACTGCTCCAGTTTTGATACATGTCTTACAAGAACGGCAGCCTCTGTACTGGTAACTTTATGGGAACAATGGTTTCCAGCCAGCAGGAACAGGTTCTGTCACTTGAAACAATCATTGCCGCTATGCTCACTGGCCGTATTGCCCATAGCAACCATTCGGAGCTCTTTCTTTTCTTAAACTGCTCTGTAAAAATGAAAGCTGCGCTGTGATTGGTTGCTATGGACAAGAAGGCCAGTTACTCTGTTAGTTTGGATAAATAAGGCCCATAGGGGGGAGGGATTCATGAAAACGGTCTACCAGCAAAACGGTCTGTTGCCCATAGTAACCAATCACAGCGCAGCTTTAATTTTTCAAGGTCACTATAAGAAATAAAAGCTGCTCTGTGATTGGTTGCTATAGGCAATTTCAGTTCAATTTAACCATAGTCACCACTTCCTCAGGAGTCTTTTTAAGGAATTTTGTAATGAAAAATTGTGATTGTTGATGAATGTTCTGAAAATTACCGAAATATATTATGTTTGTCACGGCAAAGTCTTCGTTATGGACCGGCCTTTCTCTTTTTCTAATACGATACTTGAGAATATGGCAGCACTTCCCTGACTGCCTCATCATTGCCATGTGCCCGGCTACCCATCACTGCCATCTGTTGTTTATTATGCCGTGATTTGGTAATGGCGCTGGTTGTCGTTGTTCTAGGAGTACCTGGGCCGATTACAACTGTGTCACCTCCTGCCATGTTATAAAGGTGCTCCCTAAATGATTTTGTCCTGATGGGAAAGAACGCCAAACCAGCGCCGCTACTGCCAGCCGCCAGTAAATTTACTATCAGTCCATTGTTACTAAGGGAAATTACCCGGCAACCTAAGCTCAGGAAACGGGTATACAGCCATATGTTATGCACTGGGTGACCCGCCTGCCAGTGATTGGGCAATTTATGGAAATGGCAAAGGCAACCAGAGCTTCCCGCCTCATGCCACGGGAGGGGTAAAGCTTGGAGCCTGCCGAACTAATGCTCTTAATGTTTGTAATTCTTCATGTTCCCGGGATGTAATTAGTTCCGATTTTGTGAATAAAATGTCTATTAATTACACGTCTAAGGTCATGCGCTTTATTTCTACAGTCATAAATTTGAATCCAGCAATATCGGAACCTGGTAGGTGGCGGAGTATCAAATCTTCTGGATTATCAGAAATAGAAATCATGTAAAAGATCAGAAACACTCTCCAGGCTGACGACTCAAAGATGTCAAATAGACGACCTTACCTTGTGACTAGTGGCGGATTAAGTAGACCATAGGCCTGGGCTGTTACCCAAACTTGGGGCCCCCCTTCTCCACCGCTGCCCTGCCGCGCCGCAACTATTGTTAACGCTACCTTTTTGTGCAAGCATTCACAAAAAGGGGTTACGATTTCCCTTGTCACAGGGCTGTGTCCCTACATACTGACAGTCTCCAACCATCGCTGATAGTATCACATCCTGACAAGGGGAATGTTAACATCAATTTGTCGATCAGTCCTGGACTACACAAAGACTTTTTCCTATAATAAACATGTCAGGTGATGCGACAGATTCTCTATAAATCCAGTGACTCACAGGTGACTACTTTTTAGATTCTAGTAGGTTTTTTTTCCCTCTTTTCTCCTCCATCTGGTCCAGACTTCATGACGACTTCTCCCGGCCATGACTCATTTCTGCGGAATTTGCAACTCCGATGTCTTCAGGGCCTCACTTTTCCAACATTTCTACACCTATAAACGAAGATAAAATTATGATGGTACCGCACACTGTGCCCCTAAATATAATAGCACCATGCACTGCGCCCCTGAATTAAATGGTACCAAACACTGTGCCCCCGAATATAATTGTTACACACTCTAAAGCACCACATACACGGTGCCCCCTGTAGATGGCACCACACCCCCAAAGTAGATAGAGCCCCACAAACACCCGCTGTAGATCGCATCACACACATCCCCCTGTAGACAGCGCTTCCCCCCCTTGTATATAGTACCACACAGCGCTCCCCCCCCTTGTATATAGAGCTACAGGGCGCTCCCTCCTTGTATATAGTGCTACACAGCACTCCCCCTTGTATATAGAGCTACACAGCGCTCCCCCTTGTATATAGTGCTACACAGCGCTCCACCCCCCCTTGTATATAGTGCTACACAGCGCTCCACCCCCCCTTGTATATAGTGCTACACAGCGCTCCACCCCCCCTTGTATATAGTGCTACACAGCGCTCCACCCCCCTTGTATATAGTGCTACACAGCGCTCCACCCCCCCTTGTATACAGTGCTATGCAGCGCTCCACCCCCCCGTGTATATAGTGCTACGCAGCGCTCCACCCCCCCTTGTATATAGTGCTACGCAGCGCTCCACCCCCCCTTGTATATAGTGCTACACAGCGCTCCACCCCCCTTGTATATAGTGCTACACAGCGCTCCCCCCCTTGTATATAGTGCTACACAGCGCTCCCCCCTTGTATATAGTGCTACACAGCGCTCCCTCTCCTTGTATATAGTGCTACACACCGCTCCACCCCCCCTTGTATATAGTGCTACACAGCGCTTCCCCCTTGTATATAGTGCTACACAGCGTTCCTCCCTTGTATATAGTGCTACAGAGCGCTCCCCCCTTGTATATAGTGCTACACAGCGCTTCACCCCCCCCCTTGTATATAGTGCTACACAGCGCTCCACCCCCCCCTTGTATATAGTGCTACACAGCGCTCCCCCCTTGTATATAGTGCGACACAGCGCTTTCCCCCCTTGTATATAGTGCTATACAGTTCTCCCCCTTTGTGTAAAGCTACACAGCGCTTCACCCCCCCTTGTATATAATGCTACACAGCACCCCCCCCCCCCCCCCCAAAAAAACCAAATAACATATTTTACTTACCTTGCCCCGTTCCTGCCACGGACGGAGCGCTGCACGTCCTCCAGGCGGAACGCATGCGCAGCTCAGCGTGATGCAGTGACGTCCGGCCTGCACAGGGAGTCTTCCCAGTGCCTTATAGGCTGCAGGCCTGACGTGGCCTGCAGCCTATAGAATTCATTTGTATCTACGTCCTGAGGACGCATATTCAAGTGAATGTGGAAGTCGCTAGCACCGGGGCCCCCCTCCATTGCTAGCGATGCCACTGGGTATGAGGGGGCCCGTGCAGTTAGGGTGGCCATTGGCCCCGGGTGGCCGCTCGAACCGACCGAATGATGATCTGCCACTGCTTCGGACTACTCATTTATTAACCAGTAGCAAATCGCCAATTAATTTCACATCTTTTTTTCCTATGGTGTATTCTGTAAAGAAACTTAAATGCACTGAAAAATAGAAAACTATATGCGACATTCTAAATGTTTAATACCCATAGGGGGCAGTATTAGGCTGGATTCACACGAGCATATTACGTCCGTAATGGACGGAACATATTTCGGCCGCAAGTCCCGGACTGAACACACTGCAGGGAGCCGGGCTCCTAGCATCATAGTTATGTAAGATGCTAGGAGTCCCTGCCTCGCTGCAGGACAACTGTCCAGAAAACATGATTACAGTACGGGACAGCTGTCCTGCAGTGAGGCAGGGACTCCTAGCATCTTACATAACTATGATGCTAGGAGCCCGGCTCCCTGCACTGTGTTCGGTCCGGGACTTCCGTCCGAAATACGTTCCGTCCATTACGGACATAACATGGTCGTGTGAACCCAGCCTCATAGTAGTTATATTCTTGTATATAGCAGTATTATAGTAGTTATATTCTTGTATATAGGGAGCAGTATTATAGTAGTTATATTCTTGTATATAGGGGCAGTATTATAGTAGTTATATTCTTGTATATAGGGGCAGTATTATAGTAGTTATATTCTTGTATATAGGAGACAGTATTATAGTAGTTATATTCTTGTATATAGGGGCAGTATTATAGTAGTTATATTCTTGTATATAGGGGACAGTATTATAGTAGTTATATTCTTGTATATAGGGGGCAGTATTATAGTAGTTATATTCTTGTATATAGGAGCAGTGTTATAGTAGTTATATTCTTGTATATAGAGGGCAGTATTATAGTAGTTATATTCTTGTATATAGGAGCAGTATTATAGTAGTTATATTATTGTATATAGGGGGCAGTATTATAGTAGTTATATTCTTGTATATAGGGGCAGTATTATAGTAGTTATATTCTTGTATATAGGGGCAGCATTATAGTAGTTATATTCTTGTATATAGGGGCAGTATTATAGTAGTTATATTCTTGTATATAGGGGGCACTGTTATAGTAGTTATATTCTTGTATATAGGAGCAGTATTATAGTAGTTATATTCTTGTATATAGGGGCAGTATTATAGTAGTTATATTCTTGTATATAGGGGCAGTATTATAGTAGTTATATTCTTGTATATAGGGGCAGTATTATAGTAGTTATATTCTTGTATATAGGGGCAGTATTATAGTAGTTATATTCTTGTATATAGGGGCAGTATTATAGTAGTTATATTCTTGTATATAGGGGCAGTATTATAGTAGTTATATTCTTGTATATAGGGGGCAGTATTATAGTAGTTATATTCTTGTATATAGGGGGCAGTATTATAGTAGTTATATTCTTGTATATAGGAGCAGTATTATAGTAGTTATATTCTTGTATATAGGGGCAGTATTATAGTAGTTATATTCTTGTATATAGGGGACAGTATTATAGTAGTTATATTCTTGTATATAGGGGACAGTATTATAGTAGTTATATTCTTGTACACAGGAGGCAGTATTATAGTAGTTATATTCTTGTATATATGGGAAGTATTATAGTAGTTATATTCTTGTATATAGGAGCAGTATTATAGTAGTTATATTCTTGTATATAGGGGCAGTATTATAGTAGTTATATTCCTGTATATAGGGGGCTGTATTATAGTAGTTATATTCTTGTTTATAGGGGCAGTTTTATAGTAGTTATATTCTTGTATATAGGGGCAGTATTATAGTAGTTATATTCTTGTATATAGGGGGCAGTATTATAGTAGTTATATTCTTGTATATAGGAGCAGTATTATAGTAGTTATATTCTTGTATATAGGGGCAGTATTATAGTAGTTATATTCTTGTATATAGGGGCAGTATTATAGTAGTTATATTCTTGTATATAGGGGGCACTGTTATAGTAGTTATATTCTTGTATATAGGAGCAGTATTATAGTAGTTATATTCTTGTATATAGGGGCAGTATTATAGTAGTTATATTCTTGTATATAGGGGCAGTATTATAGTAGTTATATTCTTGTATATAGGGGCAGTATTATAGTAGTTATATTCTTGTATATAGGGGCAGTATTATAGTAGTTATATTCTTGTATATAGGGGGCAGTATTATAGTAGTTATATTCTTGTATATAGGGGGCAGTATTATAGTAGTTATATTCTTGTATATAGGAGCAGTATTATAGTAGTTATATTCTTGTATATAGGGGCAGTATTATAGTAGTTATATTCTTGTATATAGGAGCAGTATTATAGTAGTTATATTCTTGTATATAGGGGCAGTATTATAGTAGTTATATTCTTGTATATAGGGGACAGTATTATAGTAGTTATATTCTTGTATATAGGGGACAGTATTATAGTAGTTATATTCTTGTACACAGGAGGCAGTATTATAGTAGTTATATTCTTGTATATATGGGAAGTATTATAGTAGTTATATTCTTGTATATAGGAGCAGTATTATAGTAGTTATATTCTTGTATATAGGGGCAGTATTATAGTAGTTATATTCCTGTATATAGGGGGCTGTATTATAGTAGTTATATTCTTGTTTATAGGGGCAGTTTTATAGTAGTTATATTCTTGTATATAGGGGCAGTATTATAGTAGTTATATTCTTGTATATAGGGGGCAGTATTATAGTAGTTATATTCTTGTATATAGGAGCAGTATTATAGTAGTTATATTCTTGTATATAGGGGCAGTATTATAGTAGTTATATTCTTGTATATAGGGGCAGTATTATAGTAGTTATATTCTTGTATATAGGGGGCACTGTTATAGTAGTTATATTCTTGTATATAGGAGCAGTATTATAGTAGTTATATTCTTGTATATAGGGGCAGTATTATAGTAGTTATATTCTTGTATATAGGGGCAGTATTATAGTAGTTATATTCTTGTATATAGGGGCAGTATTATAGTAGTTATATTCTTGTATATAGGGGCAGTATTATAGTAGTTATATTCTTGTATATAGGGGGCAGTATTATAGTAGTTATATTCTTGTATATAGGGGGCAGTATTATAGTAGTTATATTCTTGTATATAGGAGCAGTATTATAGTAGTTATATTCTTGTATATAGGGGCAGTATTATAGTAGTTATATTCTTGTATATAGGGGACAGTATTATAGTAGTTATATTCTTGTATATAGGGGACAGTATTATAGTAGTTATATTCTTGTACACAGGAGGCAGTATTATAGTAGTTATATTCTTGTATATATGGGAAGTATTATAGTAGTTATATTCTTGTATATAGGAGCAGTATTATAGTAGTTATATTCTTGTATATAGTGGCAGTATTATAGTAGTTATATTCCTGTATATAGGGGGCTGTATTATAGTAGTTATATTCTTGTTTATAGGGGCAGTTTTATAGTAGTTATATTCTTGTATATAGGGGCAGTATTATAGTAGTTATATTCTTGTATATAGGGGGCAGTATTATAGTAGTTATATTCTTGTATATAGGGGCAGTATTATAGTAGTTATATTCTTGTATATAGGGGCAGTATTATAGTAGTTATATTCTTGTATATAGGGGCAGTATTATAGTAGTTATATTCTTGTACACAGGAGGCAGTATTATAGTAGTTATATTCTTGTATATAGGGGGCAGTATTATAGTAGTTATATTCTTGTATATAGGGG
The DNA here is from genome assembly GCF_050947455.1 of Rhinoderma darwinii. Classification (NCBI taxonomy): domain Eukaryota; kingdom Metazoa; phylum Chordata; class Amphibia; order Anura; family Rhinodermatidae; genus Rhinoderma; species Rhinoderma darwinii. The sequence continues at coordinate 113,600,688 of NC_134694.1, read as the reverse complement.
CAGTATTATAGTAGTTATATTCTTGTATATAGGGGACAGTATTATAGTAGTTATATTCTTGTACACAGGAGGCAGTGTTATAGTAGTTATATTCTTGTATATATGGGAAGTATTATAGTAGTTATATTCTTGTATATAGGAGCAGTATTATAGTAGTTATATTCTTGTATATAGTGGCAGTATTATAGTAGTTATATTCTTGTATATAGGGGCAGTATTATAGTAGTTATATTCTTGTATATAGGGGGCAGTATTATAGTAGTTATATTCTTCTATATAGGAGCAGTAGTATAGTAGTTATATTCTTGTATATAGGGGCAGTATTATAGTAGTTATATTCTTGTATATAGGGGCAGTATTATAGTAGTTATATTCTTGTATATAGGGGCAGTATTATAGTAGTTATATTCTTGTATATAGGGGACAGTATTCTAGTAGTTATATTCTTGTACACAGGAGGCAGTATTATAGTAGTTATATTCTTGTATATATGGGAAGTATTATAGTAGTTATATTCTTGTATATAGGGAGCAGTATTGTAGTTATATTCTTGTATATAGGGAGTAGTATTATAGTAGTTATATTCTTGTATATAGGGGGCAGTATTATAGTAGTTCTATTCTTGTATATAGGGGGCCGTATTATAGTAGTTATATTCTTGTATATAGGGGCAGTATTATAGTAGTTATATTCTTGTATATAGGGGCAGTATTATAGTAGTTATGTTCTTGTATATAGGAGCAGTATTATAGTAGTTATATTCTTGTATATAGGGGGCCGTATTGTAGTTACATTCTTGTATATAGCAGTATTATAGTAGTTATATTCTTGTATATAGGGGGCCGTATTGTAGTTATATTCTTGTATATAGGGGCAGTATTATAGTAGTTATATTCTTGTATATAGGGGCAGTATTATAGTAGTTATATTCTTGTATATAGGGGCAGTATTATAGTAGTTATATTCTTGTATATAGGAGGCAGTATTATAGTAGTTATATTCTTGTATATAGGAGCAGTATTATAGTAGTTATATTCTTGTATATAGGGGGCAGTATTATAGTAGTTATATTCTTGTATATAGGAGCAGTATTATAGTAGTTATATTCCTGTATATAGGGGGCAGTACAGTATTATAGTAGTTATATTCTTGTATATAGAGGGCAGTATTATAGTAGTTATATTCTTGTATATAGGAGCAGTATTATAGTAGTTATATTCCTGTATATAGGGGGCAGTACAGTATTATAGTAATTATATTCTTGTATATAGGGGCAGTATTATAGTAGTTATATTCTTGTATATAGGGGCAGTATTATAGTAGTTATATTCTTGTATATAGGGGCAGTATTATAGTAGTTATATTCTTGTATATAGGGGACAGTATTATAGTAGTTATATTCTTGTACACAGGAGGCAGTGTTATAGTAGTTATATTCTTGTATATATGGGAAGTATTATAGTAGTTATATTCTTGTATATAGGAGCAGTATTATAGTAGTTATATTCTTGTATATAGTGGCAGTATTATAGTAGTTATATTCTTGTATATAGGGGCAGTATTATAGTAGTTATATTCTTGTATATAGGGGCAGTATTATAGTAGTTATATTCTTGTATATAGGGGCAGTATTATAGTAGTTATATTCTTGTATATAGGGGGCAGTATTATAGTAGTTATATTCTTCTATATAGGAGCAGTAGTATAGTAGTTATATTCTTGTATATAGGGGCAGTATTATAGTAGTTATATTCTTGTATATAGGGGCAGTATTATAGTAGTTATATTCTTGTATATAGGGGCAGTATTATAGTAGTTATATTCTTGTATATAGGGGACAGTATTCTAGTAGTTATATTCTTGTACACAGGAGGCAGTATTATAGTAGTTATATTCTTGTATATATGGGAAGTATTATAGTAGTTATATTCTTGTATATAGGGAGAAGTATTATAGTAGTTATATTCTTGTATATAGGAGCAGTATTATAGTAGTTATATTCTTGTATATAGGAGCAGTATTATAGTAGTTATATTCTTGTATATAGGGGCAGTATTATAGTAGTTATATTCTTGTATATAGGGGGCAGTACAGTATTATAGTAGTTATATTCTTGTATATAGAGGGCAGTATTATAGTAGTTATATTCTTGTATATAGGAGCAGTATTATAGTAGTTATATTCTTGTATATAGGGGCAGTATTATAGTAGTTATATTCTTGTATATAGGGACAGTATTATAGTAGTTATATTCTTGTATATAGGGGACAGTATTATAGTAGTTATATTCTTGTATATAGGAGCAGTATTATAGTAGTTATATTCTTGTATATAGGGGCAGTATTATAGTAGTTATATTCTTGTATATAGGAGCAGTATTATAGTAGTTATATTCTTGTATATAGGGGCAGTATTATAGTAGTTATATTCTTGTATATAGGGACAGTATTATAGTAGTTATATTCTTGTATATAGGGGCAGTATTATAGTAGTTATATTCTTGTATATAGGGACAGTATTATAGTAGTTATATTCTTGTATATAGGGGCTGTATTATAGTAGTTATATTCTTGTATATAGGGGCAGTATTATAGTAGTTATATTCTTGTATATAGGGACAGTATTATAGTAGTTATATTCTTGTATATAGGGGCTGTATTATAGTAGTTATATTCTTGTATATAGGAGCAGTATTATAGTAGTTATATTCTTGTATATAGGGGCTGTATTATAGTAGTTATATTCTTGCTCATAGTGGGCAGTATTTGGCTGGATTCACCACATATTTGGCCGCAGTGTAACTGCTGCAAAATTCACGTGTTTCATGCGGAGTTGGATGGATGCAGATTTGCCGCAGACTTGCCATTGGTATAGGGACAATTACATTTTCCTGAAATACCCAGTTCAATATAAATGACTAATGTGAACCATTAAAATAATTATATATTACACGATTTTGTGATTTGCATTGTGCACACGCCTTTTGGGTGTCATGGGACTTGTAGTGTGGCATCTGTAACATAACAATGCATAAATATGTAATAATGAAACATCTGATAATTTATAATCAATTTATTAATATCTTAGGAAAATACTTTTCTTCTAGAAATCTATAGACAAAAAAATATACAGCATTATGTACATGTAAAATAGGATTTAAAACATACAACAACCTATCTGCGGTAGGATGTTATTAGAGATTCTTACACAACGTATAAAGTATTATATATATACACCGTAAAGCGCGCTCCAGTGGAAGCTATAGTTCAGTCTAGCCCTTCCCCTTTGGCTACTTTGCTGGAGAGCTCCACCCACCTCAATTCCTTCTCTTTGGAGATCATCTAGACAGACTATAGATGAACTGCATAGGAAGAAACCTCTAGACAGGTAGTAAGTAACCGATGCAAAGGGTAGAGACAGTAGGCACTTAAAAACCGCAACTATAGACGGTCAGATATTTTAATATATTATCCACACATGGCTCCTTAATTAGACCCACATTGCAGCTGTCTGCATGTGGCCTTAGTTCAGTTCACTTTAAAGGAACACTCCAGGCAAGACTGTTATAACTACTGCAGAGCCTGAGGGGGGCGGGATTAAAGGAATATCAGAGATGATCTGTGTCATGCTCCGCCCCCTAAGGCTCTGCACTAAGCATAACACATTATCAGGTTTTTTTCATGGAGTGTCCCTTTTTCTGTACCTTCTAAAATTATCTTCTGACAGGTTAGGAGGCATATCAGAAGTAGTACCCCTTTAAGGGGATTGTACCAACAGGAAATGTCTTCCTCATACGCCCGATTAGGACACATGAACATTATAGAGGGGCTTTCATACATGGACAGCTGGTCCAGATGGGATAGGTCTGTGAAACGTCCCACAAGACAGCATGGAAGGCCATATTAATTTATATACTAATTGTAAACATATGAATTTTTATCCATTTATGATCCATAGTACGGACTCCATTGGCGCAGTCCAGGACCCTCTACATGGCGGCCTCGATTGATGATTTGCATTGTAAGCTGTGATAAATTTATAGTTCCCATAGACGATCACATAGTTACAGGAATTCTTCCAGGGCTACAGAGAGACCTAGTAATTGATTACTGGGGAATTGCTATTTATGCATTTTCCTTATACAATATTATAAATGGCTCCATAGTGGCAGCGCATGAAGTCAATGACCGACTCCCTCTCAATTGTGGTAAAGACCCCCCCCCCCAATGTTGATCTGTCCTTATAAAGCGCACTGGACATTGAGTTAGACTAATAAAATAAAAGCTAAATAGGTCCCTTTAAGACAAGTGGTATAGTAAACGAGGGCCGTAAGGGCCACAATACTTCCTAATCGCCAACTATTCACGCAGAGTACTGTGTGGTAGTCGGTCCAGCACACTTCTAAGAATTTTTAAATGTAATTATTTTTCCCTCGAAGTAACCATGACCATCACACTGCAAGCGCTTAGTTCTACAGAAGTAGCTAGCATTGAGGTCTTGGGTCCACACCTACGCCCCAGTCAAACTATGGCATCCCACTAGGCCTCTCCTGCCCATAGTTAAGTAGTAATGCCCTCTAGTGTATTGATAGACTACATTACTGGTTCAAAATGGCCACCTCCAAGACTAAAGAACAATTGAAAATTATGGAAACCCACGAAGCCATATTCACAGTAAGTTATGAGGTCACAGAAGGACTAGTCAAACATTGTGACAGATTCTCCTCACCCATGTTGGTCACACTGAAAACGACTGGATTATTGGCAGCACGCTTGGTAAAATGGCCGACATATGACCAGGAACTCAGCGATCACCTGCCCAAACGTGCGAATGAGCGCTTAGGTGATGTGCCGACTTCTCTGCCGAGCCTGTGCAGCCGCTAAAGCCGGACACTTTTTGGTTTTCAGGAGTGTTCGATAGTTGAAATGTAAACAAAATGGCCACTCTAATCTGTGGAAGGGATCAAACAAAAATACGGAACTAAAATAATATTAACAATAATAAAATCAGCTGCTAATCTCGGCCGGTTAAGTGATTTATTTCTTCTTCTTCTTCTTTTTCTTGTCCTCGGCCTGAGGGGGTCGGTTCTTCTTGTTTAGGATGGACATCAGAGACTTGGGCATGTAATATGGCTTCTCTGCTGAGCCGTCGTTCCGTTCCAAGTCTTCCACTGGAAAAACAGAGGCGGTTAGGAGGGCAGAGAAAATGCAAGTTGTTTAAAGGGGGGAGGGGGGGGGGTTCCAAGTGTATTGGGGCCACTAAACCACCAGCATGTCTTTATGCATGCGCAGTGAAGTGAAGTCGGGTATAACGTCCCCGGCTTCATCTGCACAAAGTGCCTGCGACCGATGCCGCTGGACTCCTAGAGTTCGAGTAATTTACATTTTTTACAATTTTTTTTTTACATAGACACGTTTGAAAGGCTAAACCCCAGTTGTATAACGACACGCTGGTGTTTTAGTGGCCCCCAAACTTGCCGACAGAGACTCTTTAACTGGATTTATTTTAGCACCCCCGCCTCCAATGTAGGGTCTATAGGGGTTGTGTTGTGTATCAAGGATCACTAACCAAAATCTAGAGATTAATTTAGATCTGTAATCCGAGCTCCAGCCCAACCACACAATTAAAATCATTCTGCCTTGTGTTAGGGTCTATTCATACGCTGCAGTCAAATCGCTGCTTTTGCCACAATTTTCTTAAAGCCACGGCACACGAATAAACTCTCATTGTATTGTAAGTCCTTTCAGGACACGAAATGACAAGGTATACTCACAGAAGCACAGGAAGAGGGTGTCCACACACATATTGTACACGCTAAAGAAGCCTTGAGCGATCATGTATGATCCCACCACCACCGTCTGCAAGGAAAAATGGACACAATGAGTAAGAACAGCAGATATATCCTTCTAAAGGTCTGTACTAAGCTCAGTGCTTGTTGTGAAGTTTTCTTTAAAGGTGGTTTTCCGGTTTCTTCGGATAGGCCATCGATATCAGATCGGTGTTGGTCCGACTCTCGTCAGCCCCGCCGATCAGCGGTTTGAAGGGGCTACGGCAATCAGGCAAACGCCATGTCCCCTTCATTGTTTACACTGCTCCGCCCGTTGAATAGCGGCTGTGCCGGATATTACAGCTCAGTCCCATTACTTGAATGGGATGAAGATGTAGCAAATAGCAGACACCTATAATACGGATCAGGGTGATGATATCAGGAGACATCACAGGTATAAGATTTTACTTTCTAATGGATTTGGTGAAGACAAGGAATCCACCCTGGAGCAACACGCAGCTTACATTGAACGTGATGCCAGGAGGAGCAGGAGTTTTCTGAAATCTATACGTTACATCCTCCACCACTCACCAAAATGGGTATCCAGTAGTAGTTCAAGGATGGGGACTTAAAGGCATCATTTGGAATTGGCAAACGACCAGAAAAGAAGAAAAATGCGAGGACTCCTGAGGAAGACAAGACAAAGAAGATAAGACCAAAGTGTCTGAGAGGAGGAGCATGAGATATACAACAGAGGAGATGATATGCAAAGAACGACTATGTGAAGGTAATGGTGATGTCATTTTGTGTCAATGATGGTGACTTAGAAGATGGATTTTCATGTAGTGCAATGATGAGGGTTGTGGTAGCAGGATACGGCCCCATAAGATCACGTGTATAGCACTGGAGCTCATGCATGGCCGCAGATAAGGGTCAAGCCACAGAAAGGGAGGAAAATTGCTGGAAACCAGAAGGGATTGTTTTTGTTTTCTTCCTTGAGCCGCCTCACCTACTCCACCAACAACAATCAGTTTCCCGAAGAATATCAGCAAATCTGTGACCTTGTCCAGAACTACCACCCTGGAGAGAGAAGCGCAGAGATCAGAACACATCTAATAGGCACGTTAGACATGCAAAGAACTAAACTGCACAAATAATAGCTGGAACGTGCGGTCAGTGGAGATGACAGAAGAGGCTAAACACACGCGCGCGACATGCTTAATACATCAACACGCCAAATCCAAGTCAACACGCCAAATCCAAGTCAAGACGCCAAATCACCCATTACTCAACATACCAAGATCCACATTCTGCTCAACATTTCAAGACCAGCTCAATGCACCAAGTCAAGTTTAGGTCAAGGTGCCAGGTCCAGCTGAAAGTGCCAGGTCCAGCTGAAAGTGCCAGGTCAAGCTCAAGGTGCCAGGTCCACCTCAAGGTGCCAGGTCCAGCTCAAGGTGGCAGGTTCAGCAGAAAGTGCCAGGTTCAGCAGAAAGTGCCAGGTTCAGCAGAAAGTGCCAGGTTCAGCAGAAAGTGCCAGGTTCAGCAGAAAGGGCCAGGTCCAGCAGAAAGGGCCAGGTCCAGCAGAAAGGGCCAGGTCCAGCAGAAAGGGCCAGGTCCAGCAGAAAGGGCCAGGTCCAGCAGAAAGGGCCAGGTCCAGCAGAAGGGGCCAGGTCCAGCAGAAGGGGCCAGGTCCAGCAGAAGGGGCCAGGTCCAGCAGAAGGGGCCAGGTCCAGCTGAAAGGGCCAGGTCCAGCTGAAAGGGCCAGGTCCAGCTGAAAGGGCCAGGTCCAGCTGAAAGGGCCAGGTCCAGCTGAAAGGGCCAGGTCCAGCTGAAAGGGCCAGGTCCAGCTCAAGGTGCCAGGTCCAGCTCAAGGTGCCAGGTCCAGCTCAAGGTGCCAGGTTCAGCAGAAAGTGCCAGGTTCAGCAGAAAGTGCCAGGTTCAGCAGAAAGTGCCAGGTTCAGCAGGCGACAGGTCCAGCTGAAAGTGCCATGTCAGCATTACTCAGGAACATGAATAGTCCAAATAAATATGCGAAGTCCCACATTACTCTAGGTCCAACTCAACATATCATGTTACTCAGAACATGCTAAATCACACATTACACATGCCAAGTCAATACGCCAAGTCCAACTCAATATGTTAAGTCACTCAGAACATGCCAACTCCAAGTTAACACATGAAGTTGGCATATTGACCTGAACTTTAAGTCACACATTGTTCAAAACATGTCATGCTCTCCATGCGCCAAGTCCAACTCCTCACACAATCCTCACAAAACGCCATGTTCTACTCCACACGTCAACTCTTCACACGCTACTCACTAGTCATATTTGCCAAAGACAGACCCTGTTATCCATGAAGACACGACCCTGTGTAACAAGCAGGAGATACATATATAGACAAGTCAATAACATGGAGAATGAGGAGCTGTGTGCGTCATCACCTCAAAATGTTCCTCATCAGCAGCTTGAAGGCATTTTTAGCAGAAACACAGAAATTCTTTCCATAAACTGCGATCTGCACAGGAAGGAGAGTGGATCGGAAGATTAGTAAATAAGGAAAAATAGGAGGCAATATTTTTCTGTGCTACTAATTGCAACAGCAACATTTTTCAATTTGGACCGGGCGATCAGATGATCGACAGGTCAAGCAGCTAAAATTGGCTACTCATTTCTTCTACAGTGGCCACTGCAGGATAAATGTGGTATGACAAGGGGCCTAATTAAAATTAATGGGTGGCCATGTTATACATGATCATGCTGAGTCCCCCAGCAGAGCAGTAGCAGTTCTTTTTGAGCGCCTCTCTGCTCCGGCTAACAGAGGGAGGTTGCGAGCAGATGACCCCTCCTTTATACCCTAGTTTGCTTCTGAACAGCAATTTCCCATATCCTACAGTTAAAATCTACCTTTATAAATTTTTGCTTTACTTATCTTGATATTGAATTAAAATGTTACTTTCTTCTCCATTCACATCCAAAGCTGAATTCAAAATTGTTTCCCGTTACCAGAGAGCAGTGTACTATGTGAGCTCAGATCAGAGTGACAAAGATTTATCTCGGCAGTATGTCACATGTCTGACAGCACGTTTGAGCTAAACTGCTGTCTGTTTCCAAGGGCAACCAGGAGAACTTTGTAAATTTGCTTTGACTACGGATGGAGACTTGAAATAAGTCAGAATCAGTATCAAAACAGTAAAGAAAATAATATGCAAAAGTAATCAACTTTTTAGCATGACCAGATTGCAATCTTAACGCATTAGAGAGAGTCGTTACCATGATATACGCGTTTCGATTCAAGAACTTGATGAACTTCTCCAGACACCAGAAGCAGCATTTGAGGCAGCAGAGGACAAAGCGCGTGCATGGGTTTTGTGCCCCTGGTGGAGAGAGATGTTATTACGTATAAGTGGAGACCCTTTCATGTACAGAACCTTATAAAGAGCCCTATATCAAGTGTTACCTTTCAGCTTGTGGTCCAGATACTCCAGTACGATTCTGATCAGCTGAACTATGGTGAGTATGAGAGACCCAAACGCTAGTGATCCTGTGTGATATCTGGAGGGGAGAGAGAGACTAGAGGGGTCACAATCTATTATAGAAGGAACATGGAGAAAGCCCTGGGCACTTTGTAACCTATAGATTTAAGATACGCTTATACCAAGCGTATGTTTGTAGCACAAGGTTATGTGATATTTACAGGTATAGTTTACTTTCACAACAATTTTATTGCAATCTGCTATCGTTTTGAGTATACAGCTCCTATGAAGTCTCCATGGTAAAATGATAAAAAAAAAAAAGAAGACTGGTTGTGAGGGAGGACCTTCCCTTTAAGGAGATCATATAAGCCACCAAATACATTGAACCATCCGAATGCAATACTGTTTAGGAGTTTACAGATTATCGGTCAGCTGCGTGCCACCACCAGGTACCGGACTATTGGAATTGCTGCAGAATAACGGAATCCTACGGTATATGGATATACGGCTCACCTTAATGTTCTCATGAAAGCGGCAGACACAGGGAAGTATGGGATATCTTTAGGTTTGTGGAAAGCCCAATAATAAGAAGCGAAGGTCCCGGCTAAGACGCACTGGCCCAGGGCAATGACAAAGTTAATGCACCACAGGAAGCCAATGACATTGTAGATCTGCAGGTTGAAGAGGTTTTGCTGGAAGATTCCATCAGTATTATACTTGTAGAAAATACATCGCGCCTCGATGCAGTCGCTACTGGAGACGTTAAATGTCTGCAGGAGGGAAAACCTACAAGTTACACTACAATTATAATATATAACCTGACACAAAGTCTTAAAGGGGTGACCCATCGATCTGTAAATAAATCACTGTTTAATAAAAAGTTCTGTCACATTCTAATAAAATGTGGCTATCAATTCCTCACCATTTTCAAGAGCTCTGCTTGCTGTCGGTAAATGTGAGTGGCAATGACTGACAACTTGTCCTGATCATGTCTAAATGACACAGGTGCGGGGCTTGTTGTAAAGAACCATGCGGTTGTGTGAGCGGACGGGCCCTATGTTTTGCTGATTCCTCCAAGCACATCACCAAACAGCTTCCGCCAGTAATAACAATGGATTACTGGAGGTTTCAGAAGCCTGAGCAGCGAGGGGTGGTGGGTTTGATGTCCATTTCATTTTTACACAAAAGCTGGGTGACCACTAATATAGCCACATTTACAGCATCCACAAGGGTTGTCACCCAGTACTAAAACGACAAAACTCTCTAGTTATGCAGTGATATGGAGGGAAGGGATTTACCAGGCTACAAAGGATCTCTCACTCTTGAGGACCTATCACATCTATAAAAAAAATAATAATTGAATTGTGTAATGCTTTATTTCCCCTGTGGCGGTGCTGCAGGGAAATTGAACACTTGCTGCCAGATTTCCCCAGAGCTGATCAGTGATCGGTTTATCATCAGGTTATCCTGATAACAAAAAGCCATTGTCCAGAGTGGACAACCCTTTTAAGTAAAACATACAGACCACCGAGAGAATACATTGCTAGAACCCCACATTTAGCCAAGATGTGCACAGTACTCACCGTTGGGTCACAGGTGTTATTTCCAGTTATATTTGAACACCCCGGAGCACTTTTGTTCAAAGCAGACACAACATATATTGGAGCACCAGAGGTTGCCAGGTACCTGGAGGATGTTAAGGAACCACCAGAGCATCGTTATGGACCATTAGTGTCTTCTACCTTGCGCGGGGCTTCCAACAAGAAGAAGATCATGCTTAACTTCAAGTTCTCACTTTTTACATACATTACATGAGATTTTAGAGTATCTCCCCAGAGGGTAGCGGAGATGAAGTTCTCATCTTCTGGCCTCCAGCTGCTTATACCCTTCGTCTAACATGGCTACCTCAAAAGAAGCAGGAGGACATTGCGTTACGGTGTTGGATCACACCCTCCCTAGTATTGTCTGCATAGAAACTCTCTAAAAGTCCTCATCAATTACAAAGAATTGTGCCAGGTAGACAAGGCCTTCAAAAATGGAATAATGACTTCTTCAATTGAGAAGACCCATCGCACTTCTTATGGAGATATTCTATGGCACAGTTACATGGCTGGACAACATACGGTAGCCAGGAGGACACGAATGCACCTCAAAAGCTACTTCTGGTTAAAAAAAAAAAAACTTTGTTGAAAGGTATCCGTTAATCTGCCGCACCTCAGAAGATCCTAAAGGATCACATTTTCTTGAATCCATCACGGGTTTGTCCACGATTGCTTTTATTGGACCTTTTGTGCATAGAATACCATAATTAAAGAATAGGACTATGAAGAGTCCTTATCCAACACATAGTGACTTCTTGAGGAGTCATCTCTCCTGGGATAGGTGGATGAGCATCTACTAGGGCACCTTCCGAGATCCTGTTGGATGGGTCTAGTCAAGTCTTGGTTTTTGGCACTTTGTGGAGGGTGTTTGTAGTTTAGGAACCAGCATGAAGGACAGAAGAAGAGGTAGAAATTTCCTGGTCGCTAAGATTTGTATTTTTGCCCCCCCCCCCCCCACCTCCTTTGAAGGACTTTCAGGGCCACGATTATAGCTCTTCTTTCTCTCGAATCGGTTCAGAAGGTAATTGGCGCTTACACAAGTCATAGACGGACATTTTCTTGGCTAGTTGACTAGTTAGCCAAAGGGCCCAAGTAACGTCATAAAAATGTTCATGGATTTTTATACAATGTCTGTATAAGGAGGGACTAGACTAGAACGACATAAACGATATTAAAGGATACAGAGCGGTAACGCCCCAGTACGCCACACAGACAACCAGAAGAACAAAGGTGACGATGGGATAAAACAGGGAAGACATGATATAACCGATCGCCCTGGGGACGGAAAGAGATCATCGTTATTGCCAAAAACTTTAAGCTTCGACCAGAAATTGCTTCGCACTTGCCCCTCCCCCGCTCACCTGCTGGCCTCTTTTATCAGCGCGATCGCAATGAGAATCCTCTTCCGCAGGAACAGCAGGAGTAATAACAGAATGGCTTCAACCACAGCGAGGATGATTACTGGAGGGGAGGTAAAAATATGCTACAAATAACCTGATGTCACCTTTAATAATAATAATACATATATATATATATATTTATATATTTCACTTCCCACCTGCAATATTCAAATATTATATTATGGGGTCTGAGACCAGCACCCCACCAGTCTGGGGCCCTATATTCTCTACCATCAGGCCAGTTGGGGATTACGGAGTGTAGGCTGCACATATGCGCAGCACACGCCATACAAGTCTATAGGAGATACGTGCTTGGATGATTCCGTGTCTGCCATAGACTATAATAGACCATAGCGAGTCTGCGGCCTCCGATCAATGTAGCCGCTCACATTACGCAGGTAAAATTCTAGATTGTGTTTACTGAAGACGTAAAATAAGAGAAGTAATCGTTGCTGCTTCGGTCTGTAAAATTTGTTCCTAGCCACTGCAGTACCAAGTATGACCTCTAGATGGTGGTGCAGACTCAAAACCTAAATTGTATCTCCTCTCCATTTGCTATGCAGTTGAAGGCAGTCTTGTGATCCCTGTTATCAGCCAGTTGGGGCTGACTGTGGTGTTCATCAATGAGATGACTAACAGGAAGTCCAGAAAAATGCCTGCGCCTTATGATAACTTCTTTATCGCTAATACCTCCAGATCTAAGAACCTGTAGAAACATTTACACACACGAGTATGAGTAAAGTGGAGGAGCGTCTCCTGCTTGGGACCCCCCCCCCCTCTATGAACCAGAGTGGAGAGACCCTCGGTCTGGCAGACCCGGGCCCACCATGTACTACACTGCCCCTGTTGCGGCTCGCTGCAGGCAGCATGTCTAGCTGTTTGCCGGGTGTCTCAGGGGCGGCTGTGGTTCCCATTTTAAGGTTTTACCCCCCTTTAACCAATTCTTACTAGATCTTTGCAGACATGTTGGGCTATTATGTGTTGTTACTATTCACAATAATAACCGAACATTAGTGATACACGGATAGAGAAGAGCAGAGTGTGACTTACAGATAGCCAGCCAGGTCTCTTTAACACGGCCATAGACGCTCAGGTTGGTGGTGAGGCCCACATTGGATATGGTTGCTCCTTGTTTGTTGAAGGTGTCATACTCCATATAACAGTGATAGATGCCTGGGAAAGAAAAGACAGAAGGACAAGGTGTCAGACAGTTAGCAATTAAAGGGTTTGTCTAGGATCAGAAAAACGTCTGTCCATAGGCCATGTCTGGTATTGCAGTTAAGCTGTAGTCACTTGAATGGGGATGAGCAGCAATACCAGATACAGCCAGCGGACAAGAGGGGAACTGGGAAAAAAAACAACTTTTTCAAATCTGGGAGATCCCCTTTAAGATATTTGCTAGTATCTCTTTACTCTAGACTATGTTAGTACTTCGATAAGCAGGACAGGAGGGGATGAATCATTGACTTTAGCTGTAGTGTGACATTAAGTTCACGAAATAATATGACAATAGATTACCGTAATTAATTCATGTTACAGTATTAGTCGTGTTATGGACTACGTTCCTTGCTCCTAAAAGTCTAAAAGGATGTCTTGACCTTTAAACTCCATTTTACAGTTTATATATAAGCTACATAAACAGTGGAGTCACTGTGTACACACATTTACTTATCGTCTACTAATAATGTGTTATAGCCTGTATAATACTCCAGAGCTGAACTCAGTATTCTGCTGGTGGAGACAATGTGTACATACATTACATTACTGATCCTGTACTGATCCAGAGTTATATCCTGTATTATACTCCAGAGCTGCACTCACTATTCTGCTGGCGGAGTCACTGTGTATATACATTACATTACTTATCCTGTACTGATCCTGAGTTACATCCTGTATTATACTCCAGAGCTGCACTCACTATTCTGCTGGTGGAGTCACTGTGTACATATATTACATTACTTATCCTGTACTGATCCTGAGTTACATCCTATATTATACTCCAGAGCTGCGCTCACTATTCTGCTGGTGGAGTCATTGTGTACATACATTACATTACTTATCCTGCACTGATCCAGAGTTATATCCTGTATTATACTCCAGAGCTGCACTCACTATTCTGCTGGTGGAGTCACTGTGTACATACATTACTTATCGTCTACTAATAATTTGTTACAGCCTGTATAATACTCCAGAGCTGAACTCAGTATTCTGCTGGTGGAGTCACTGAGTACATATATTACATTACTTATCCTGTACTGATCCTGGGTTACATCCTGTATTATCCTCCAGAGCTGCACTCACTATTCTGCTGGTGGAGTCACTGTGTACATACATTACTTATCCTGTACTGATCCTGAGTTACATCCTGTATTATACTCCAGAGCTGCACTCACTATTCTGCTGGTGGAGTCACTGAGTACATATATTACATTACTTATCCTGTACTGATCCTGGGTTACATCCTGTATTATCCTCCAGAGCTGCACTCACTATTCTGCTGGTGGAGTCACTGAGTACATATATTACATTACTTATCCTGTACTGATCCTGGGTTACATCCTGTATTATCCTCCAGAGCTGCACTCACTATTCTGCTGGTGGAGTCACTGTGTACATACATTACATTACTTATCCTGTACTGATCCTGAGTTACATCCTGTATTATACTCCAGAGCTGCACTCACTATTCTGCTGGTGGAGTCACTGTGGAATCTTCTGTTTTTCCCCAATTCCCTATTGAAGGTCCATAAGCATCACTCATTGTATAATTTTCACTCATGTAGAAAAATAGGTGTAATTGCCTCGACTTACCGTATCCAATAACCCCTATAACGCCAATGATAAGCAGCCACACTAGGATGCCGGCAGTGAACCTCAACAGGATGAGGAAGAGTAGGCTCACCACCATAGCTATAGCCAAAGCTCTGTAATACAAGATGGAAGACGTCAGCTCTTCTACCCGGATTACTCTCAAATACGATGACTTTGTGACCATCTCCCCATACTTTACTAGTTCTTATGCCCCCCCCCATCCTCCAGTGCTTTCTGGTTCCATCATCCCATATATATTCTTCTACCTCCAACACCTACTAAATACCTCGGTCATTCCAATTCATTGTTCCGTCTTCAATGAGCTGTGCGTAATGAATACATGACCTCCATAATCCCCCCTTTATTGTCTATCATCATAGTAAGAACATGGCCCCCAGACTTTGGCAGGTATATGAATTATAGGGACACCCTGGGAAAACGGATGCACTGTGTTCTACTTAGAGGGGGTGGAGCTTGACACAGAGATTCTCTTTGGTGTTCTCTGAATCTGTGTCATGCTCCGCCCCCTCAGGCCCTGCCCAAGACATCTCAGTGTATCAGTGTTTTTCCTGGAGCGTCCCTCTAAGTTATGCTGCAGTGTATAAGTTTCGTCATCACTCACATGAGGATCCAGGACCACGACTTGGCAAAGTCCTGAAATATTTTCTTTCCTAGGTTCTGGAAGTTAAATGAATCCAATATTTGACTAAATAAAAAAAAGAAAATGAGTGAGCGAGACCGAGAAAAGAAATGAGGAACCCATAGAAAAAGAAACAGAAAATTAGCGGGAAAGAGAAGCGTCCTACCCGAGCTTTGGCCACATTCTGCCCGAACCTCCCTTTAAAGTGAATGGGAGGAGGAATAATTCCCTGGCGGATTTTGCGGCGGGAAGCAAAATCCGCCGTGTGAACGGACCCTTAAGGCATAGGATTAATAGAAGGAGCTCAGACGTAGTGGTCACAACCTAGCCATGAAACCAGAGGGACTACAAAGGTCAATCTGCCCTATATAAGGAGACCAGTTATGTGCGATAATTAAAGGGCCCTAATTGCATTTGGGCCCAGAAGCTTCAAGTTACGCCTCTGATTGGTCGTGAGCTTAATAATTTCAAAGCAAATGAAGAGCTTGCGACGGTCTTGTTTTTTTTACTTTTAAGCCATTTGAGGGTCCTT
This sequence comes from Rhinoderma darwinii, assembly GCF_050947455.1. Classification (NCBI taxonomy): domain Eukaryota; kingdom Metazoa; phylum Chordata; class Amphibia; order Anura; family Rhinodermatidae; genus Rhinoderma; species Rhinoderma darwinii. Next base: position 113,584,459 of record NC_134694.1, on the reverse strand, counting down.
TAAAGACATTATGCTCCATGATGAACGCTAAAAAACACTCCAAAGTTAAATTCAGCTACTTTGGGGAGAAGCAACGGAATAACCACACAGTTTACACAATGGTGAATTCTGTAGACAGACATACAACATCAGAAACATTTCTATATCAATTTTATTTTAACTTCCTCCATATCGACAAAGTAAAAAACTGACTTAGTAGAAGAGTACAACGTTTGCAGCAAGCCATAAAGCAGCAGGAAGAAAGGGAAGATTAAAGGATGAAGTATTGGCATCAACATCTTACTCAGTTGCTTTGATTATACTGTCCTTTGATTGGTTGGTGCTCATGTTGTCGATGGTAAAATTAGACGGAAAGGAGAGATTCGCGCTGGGAAAACACCTGTTAAAGACTGGGAGACAAAGATGTGCTCAAAAATACATTAATACCAACGGACTGGAAACCATTCGAAAGGATAATCTACCCCAAGACTCCTATTAAACTGTTCGCTGCTTGATATTCGTGGGGATGCATTCCTGGGTTAATGGTCTGGGACTAATGACATCACCATGCTTCACGTGATGTCATCGTATGCACAGATGATCAACAAGCTGTGTCAAGTTACCAACGGAGTGGAAAGTAAGTAATCTATTCCACCAAGAGCTTAAAGTAAATGTCCATTATTGAACACAGTCTTGTTCTTTTTTTTTTCTATTTAAATATAACTCCAAAATCCTTTGCTCATAAATTTCATAATATAACTTTATAGAGGTTGGAGTCTTGTTTTTCTGATACAGAGCTCCAAATCCCCAGCATAGACATTCTGGCTGCCCGTAGTCACCACTAGAGGGAGCTTAGGAGCTACCTCACACCTGCCCGAAGGCCAAGATCAAAATGAGCCTCCTATTATGGTGCTAAATTGTGCCACCCAGAACTGAAAGGTGTTTGTTTCCCCCTCCACGCTCGTTGGGCCAATTGCTCACCCTTTTGCTTGCTAATAATGCAGTTACTCTGGAGGGGAGTCCTGCACAGATTCTCACTGCCCAATAACCGATACTGGGCTCCTTCTCTCCACAGACCCCATAGCAGGCCTTCTTATACTCTCTAACAGTCAGGAGATTCTCCAATCCCTTTCACTACTCTGTGCAGGACTAGAAATGACAATCACTCTAAATGTCCCAAATTGGCAATTAAAGTAATTACTCTCCTCGAGAAGACAGTCCTTCAGTTTCTGGTAAAATATATTTATATTATTACTCACATGGATTTGAGGGGATCAAAAACACAGGACAAAGCTCCTTTGATGTAATTTCGGACACGGTCTAAGTAAATTTGGAGAAAGACATAAAAATAGTAACGTTTCTCTACAATCACCTCAAACACCCTGGTCCTGCAGTATGCTACATCCAATCCCTTCATTCACAATAAACATTTCAGAATAAATATATACATTATATACACACATACATGCTAGATAAAAACTTGAGTCACCGGCACTGTGTACATACATTACTTATCCTGTACTGATCCCGAGTTACATCCTGTATTATACTCCAGAGCTGCACTCACTATTCTGCTGGTGGAGTCACTGTGTACATACATTACATTACTTATCCTGTACTGATCCTGAGTTACATGCTGTATTATACTCCAGAGCTGCACTCACTATTCTGCTGGTGGAGTCACTGTGTACATACATTACATTACTTATCCTGTACTGATCCTGAGTTACATCCTGTATTATACTCCAGAGCTGCACTCACTATTCTGCTGGTGGAGTCACTGTGTACATACATTACATTACTTATCCTGTACTGATCTTGAGTTACATCCTGTATTATACTCCAGAGCTACACTCACTATTCTGCTGGTGGAGTCACTATGTACATAAATTACATTACTTATCTTGTACTGATCCTGAGTTACATCCTGTATTATACTCCAGAGCTGCACTCACTATTCTGCTGGTGGAGTCACTGTGTACATACATTACATTACTTATCCTGTACTGATCCTGAGTTACATCATGTATTATACTCCAGAGCTGCACTCACTATTCTGCTGGTGCAGTCACTGTGTACATACATTACTTATCCTGTACTGGTCCTGGGTTACATCCTGTATTATACTCCAGAGCTGCACTCACTATTCTGCTGGTGGAGTCACTGTGTACATACATTACATTACTTATCCTGTACTGGTCCTGAGTTACATGCTGAATTAAACTCCAGAGCTGTACTCACTATTCTGCTGGTGGAGTCACGGTGTACATACATTACATTACTTATCCTGTACTGATCCTGAGTTACATCCTGAATTATACTCCAGAGCTGCACTCACTATTCTGCTGGTGGAGTCACTGTGTACATACATTACATTACTTATCCTGTACTGATCCTGAGTTACATCCTGAATTATACTCCAGAGCTGCACTCACTATTCTGCTGGTGGAGTCACTGTATACATACATTACATGACTTAACCTTATTTAAGCTTAGTTCTAATATATAAACTCTTAAAAACACAGAATCTTTCCTGGTAGACGATCTTACAAGCATACAGAATACTCATACTGACCATGAGTGTAGTGCTTAGATTAAGGCTGGGTTGACAGTACTCCTGAATAAACGCATTTTTAGGGGTTTCAAAGGGATTAGTGGCTCTGAACGTCTTCGGGCATTCGGCCACACACACCTGAAAGGTGGACGGATAAAATCAGGGGTAAAAGTGTTACTGCACCACCAAGTCTCTGGCAGGATATGAAGGACACGGGGCGCTATGGAAGGTCAGGAAAAATGCAAACTTACCTGGGTGGTGGGGCACTGTAATCCATTCATTGCAGCAGCCAATATGTTTATTCCAGTGATGCATTTTAATAAATTATAGTACAGCACAAAGGGCTTATCCCTGCAAGAAAAAATACACGTGAAGGAAAAGAAGAGACTGCGGGAGGTGAAGAGCACAGGGTCCCCAAGAATCCATTTAGTAGGCTTAAATACATGAAAAGTGGGAGGTAAGAGAGGGATGAGACATACAGGGGAGAGGAGCAGCAGTATAAAGTATGGATTGCCTGCAAATATACAAGAGTAAAGGAATAAGGAGGGAGACTGCAACAAAGAGCCTGAAGCATATATTAGAGACAAAGCGAAGTCTGGAGATACAGAAATAAAGGCATTGGGAATCTGAGCCATAAACAAGAAAAGGGTTTATGAATTGTTTTATGATTTATGATTAGAAAAAAGTCTGCTTATTTCCAAAAACAGCGCCTCTCTTGTTCACAGGCGGTGTCTGGTATTGCATTCTCTTGAATGGGGATTTCCTGCAATTTCAGACGCAGCAAATGGTCAGATGTTGCGCCACATCTGGGCAAGAAGCAGACCCTTCTAGTGTAATCCTGGTATACATTTTTTTTAAAACATGGGAGCCTGTGGGTGACGGACGCCATTGTTGGGAATCGGTCACAACCTACGTTTAACATATATACACCAGGAGCATATGCCAAACCGAGAGCACTAAAAGCAGTGTGAAAAGAGTCTGAAAATAAGCATCACGGAGGTGAAATACTCACTTGTTTTCCCCGACCCCACAGTACATTCCAGTAGAATTTCGTGGATAGACGACCTGACGAGGATCTCCATACAACCAGGCTAGAGAATAAGGGACACGACAGGTCAGGACTGATTCACAATAGGTGGCAGAGATGGTAGAAGTACCACAACAGGTTTCGTTTTTACATTAGAATTCACCAACTTAATGAAGAAACCAAGGTCACAGAGCAGTGGTCACCAACCTGTGGTGGTCATAGCATGCTGGGAGTTGTAGTTTCTCAGAGCCACAGGTTGGAGACCATTGTCTTATAGGTTGTTTCTTCCATCATTTCATTTTCGGCTTATTCAGTTATCTATAACTTGATGTAAACCACGTGGTTACTTTTTGCTGGCAAGGGTTAAATCTCCCAGGCCAAGCCTTATCCCCAAAATAAGCTCCTCACAAACCCTACAATATGAATTCTCAACCATTGTGGGTCCAATGAAAATATTTTCCCATCGAGGGCAATCCCTACATTAGTGGGGAATGTTTGCCTGGTATGCTTCTCTCTCCCGGTGTCCAGCACCATTGTGTGCTTCGCGGCACTGGATACCTGGAGAGAGAGCGGCGCTGCAATGTGTGCTTGGCGGCACTGGACACCTGGACAGAGCCGCACTGCGTTATGTGCTTGGTGGAGCTGGAAACCGGGAGAGAGGAGCTGTATTGTGTGCTTGCCAAGCACACAACGCAGCACCACTCTCTCTCCAGTTGTCCAGTGCCACCAAGCACACAACGCAGCGCCGATCTGCAGGTGTCCAGTGCCGCCAAGCACACAACGCAGCGCCGATCTGCAGGTGTCCAGTGCCGCCAAGCACACAACGCAGCGCCGATCTGCAGGTGTCCAGTGCCGCCAAGCACACAACGCAGCGCCGATCTGCAGGTGTCCAGTGCCGCCAAGCACACATTGCAGCGCCGCGCTCTCTCTCCAGGTATCCAGTGCCGCCAAGCACACAATGCAGCGCCGATCTGCAGGTGTCCAGTGCCGCCAAGCACACAACACAGCGCCGCTCTCTCTCCAGGTGTCCAGTGCTGCCAAGCACACAACGCAGCGCCGATCTGCAGGTGTCCAGTGCCGCCAAGCACACATTGCAGCGCCGCGCTCTCTCTCCAGGTATCCAGTGCCGCCAAGCACACAATGCAGCGCCGATCTGCAGGTGTCCAGTGCCGCCAAGCACACAACACAGCGCCGCTCTCTCTCCAGGTGTCCAGTGCTGCCAAGCACACAACGCAGCGCCGATCTGCAGGTGTCCAGTGCCGCCAAGCACACATTGCAGCGCCGCGCTCTCTCCAGGTGTCCAGTGCTGCCAAGCACACAACGCAGCGCCGATCTGCAGGGTAGCATTCCACTCAGTTCCCCCCTTCTCAAGTTGAGTCTACATGAGGAGGGGGAGAACTGAATGGAGTGCCACCCTGCAAATCGGCGCTGTGTCATGTTTTAGGCAGCCACAGCAAGCAAGTTTTTAACAGTCTTTTTACCGTGGCGATGACTTTCCCTTACCGGGCAGGCCAGGAGTTAATGCTGAGGAGGAAACTTCAGAAAATTCAGGATTTTCTTCATGACTGGTCTTATGTTCACACTGAGTTTTTTGGCGCATTAACCGCTCCGCAAAACTAGTCAAAAATTGCCCGAAAATGCCTCCCATTGATTGATGGGAAGTGGACAAGTTTTTTACCGCGAGCGGAAAAACCGCGTCGCGGTAAAAAGAAGCGCCTCCAAAAAACCCCATTTCAATCAGTCAGAAACTGGAAAAAAAACGCCTTGACGAGTTTTTGTCAAACCACTGTGCAAAAAACGTCTGGAGCAGTTTTTGTAGGAGGAATTTTCCTCCTGCAAAAAACTCTGTGAACACAGCCTTATTACACAAATACAAGGTTTGGGGGCGATATCTGCACCAGCGAAAAAGACTGTTCCCTGTCCATATTTACAAGCATTTTGTATGTTGGAGCGAGTGAGAAAAGGACCTCAGCACCAGCTAAACAGGACTGAGACTTCATACAATATGGCAGCTAAACGCCAAAAGTCCGGTTATGGTGCGCTATGTGCCGCGTACAAGGGTCACACTGAAATGGAAGTTTAACTAACGGATTCATTGCTCAATGTCACTTACATGGTAACTGATTGTCTTATATGACTTCCATGTTGCATGGCACAGAGTACTTCATCTTTGAGGTTTTTTTATTTAGATCGGCACACCTTACAAAACAAGTTGCCGGCCTCTGCTCTACACCTACTTTACTGACTACGATTTGTTGACTGCTTTGCCCACCCAAAACCACATCTTTGAACCAGCCTGTTGCCCCTACTGAAAAAGGTGATAGTTCCTGCCTATTATATCCTCCGTAGTTCCCCCTGACCAGGAGATTTCAGGGTTGTCCCCTGCACAGATTACCAATGTTTCGCTATAGGGGGTGCCGAGGTAGCAAGTGCTTGAGGGGGGCCCAAATGCCACGTTCCCACAGAAGACGCTAGTATTATAAATGGCACATGGTGGGTGGGGGACCCCGTTACAGGTTTTGCATTAGGGCCCAGAAGTTTGATGCAAACACAACCACCAGCAAGGACGTCCGAGGATTGTGGTAGATTTTATATTCTTTGGCTTTTTAGTCACCACTTTCACCATCACTTCTAATTTCCAAGCTTCTTGAGCAAGTGATCTACATACCCTCCGGAAATGTTTTGGCTTAACTGGTTTTACCACTAACAGGAGTGTTGTACGGCGCGGCACCCTCACATACCACAATCCAGAGACTAGTCGTGTGACCGACCATTTAACATTCAACAACCACGTCCTCAAGATTGTCCTAACAAAACGACTTCTACATAATTTCTTACAAGCAAGACTCCTGAATTAAGTCCCCTACGATACACAATGTAAGGCCGTATTCACATCAGGGTCCCCTACGATACACAATGGAAGGCCGTATTCACATCAGGGTCCCCTACGATACACAATGTGAGGCCGTATTCACATCAGGGTCCCCTACGATACACAATGTGAGGCCGTATTCACATCAGGGTCCCCTATGATACACAATGTGAGGCTGTATCAGAGTCCCCTACAATACACAATGTGAGGCCGTATTCACATCAGAGTCCCCTACGATACACAATGTGAGGCTGTATTCACATCAGGGTCCCCTACGATACAAAATGTAAGGCTGTATCCACATCAGAGTCCCCTACGATATACAATGTGAGGCTGTATTCACATCAGGGTCCCCTACGATACACAATGTAAGGCTGTATTCACATCAGAGTCCCCTACGATACACAATGTGAGGCTGTATTCACATCAGGGTCCACTACGATACACAATGTGAGGCTGTATTCACATCAGGGTCCCCTATGATACACAAATGTAAGGCTGTATCCACATCAGGGTCCCCTATGATACACAATGTAAGGCTGTATCCACATCAGGGTCCCCTATGATACACAATGTAAGGCTGTATCTACATCAGGGTCCCCTATGATACACATTGTGAGGCTGTATTCACATCAGGGTCCCCTACGATACACAATGTAAGGCTGTATCCACATCAGGGTCCCCTATGATACACAATGTAAGGCTGTATCCACATCAGAGTCCCCTATGATACACAATGTAAGGCTGTATCCACATCAGGGTCCCCTACGATACACAATGTAAGGCTGTATTCACATCAGGGTCCCCTACGATACACAATGTGAGGCTGTATTCACATCAGAGCCCCCTACGATACACAATGTGAGGCTGTATTCACATCAGAGTCCCCTACGATACACAATGTAAGGCCGTATTCACATCAGGGTCCCCTACGATACACAATGTAAGGCCGTATTCACATGAGGGTCCCCTACGATACACAATGTGAGGCTGTATTCACATCAGGGTCCCCTACGATACACAATGTAAGGCCGTATTCACATCAGGGTCCCCTACGATACACAATGTAAGGCCGTATTCACATGAGGGTCCCCTACGATACACAATGTGAGGCTGTATTCACATCAGGGTCCCCTACGATACACAATGTGAGGCTGCATCCACATCAGGGTCCCCTACGATACACAATGTGAGGCCGTATTCACATCAGGGTCCCCTACGATACACAATGTAAGGCCGTATTCACATGAGGGTCCCCTACGATACACAATATAAGGCCGTATTCACATGAGGGTCCCCTACGATACACAATGTGAGGCTGTATTCCCGTCGGAGCCTCCATCGCAGATTCCATAATATTTGACGGAAAAAAAGCACTGCACGCACATCTATTTTTCCCATCAAAACGCAAAACAAAGCGACGGAACCCAATGTTAGTGAAGGGGGTCTACTGGGCGTCGTGGTATCTGTTACACGACCGTTCCATCACGGCGTCCTTAGTACGCCAATGTGAACAGAGTCTTACAACGAACCATGAGACAGAGCCAGTCATGCAGCAAAATAAAGTTGGCCATACACTAGAAATTTTGGATGTCTATTTTCGGAAGAACTTTATGGTTGGTGTGTGTTGGTCATTCAGGATGACAATGCAATATGCTAAAATGATACTTTGCCAACAATGAATAGATCGATCTTTGCCGTGAGCGATGACCTGGACTGGGCTTCTATTGATGGGGTTCACATCTGTAATTTGGCGCAAAGTATTGCTAACGACTGCACTTGATAACAATTAGCCTTTTTGGCCAGTTGTCCGGGATTTCCAAAAAAACATGGCTAATTTCATGCAGAAACAGTGCCACCCATGCCTACGGGTTGTGTCTGGTATTGCAGCTCAGATCCATTTAAATGAATGGTGCTGACCTGCAATATCACACACAACCTGTGGACACATACCTCGCTGTTTTTGTTAGAAAGCAGCCATGTTTTCCTAATCCTGCACAGCCCCTTTGACATTGAATCATAACCAAAAACAACCAGTGAGGCAAAAGAGAACCAGAATAGCGTAGTCGATTATGGTATTGATTCTGTCAAAACAATGGAACCCATTGGCACCGGATCCGTCACCATTGAAATGAATGGTTTCCGTTTGTGTCAGTCAGGGCTCCGTTCTGACGGAAAGCTCAGATGGAACGGAGCCCTGACGCAAATGTGAACGAAGCCTTAAATAGGTGAAATCTGAGGACCAAATCCTTCCAATCCACGGTTTATTAAGGAAGGGGTTAACTCCTTCTGGCAACATCCTGCAATTTACGGGCTGGCAGAGAAAGTTATTTCCAATGAGGCGGTGCTACTGATAAGGAACAAGGAAACGATCCCTGTATCAAATCTGCCAAAAAAATAGCAGTGAGTTATAAAAGCAAATAAAGCGCAAAATCATTACAATAACTTTTATTTGCCTAAATGCAAATGCACTGGAAATACGACACGTTCACCTCCAAATCACAACATTTCTCCAGTTTGTGTAAATCCTTTACAGAAAGTAAAGAAAAAGGAATATTAGGCTGTTCAAAAAAAAAAATTGTTCCAGCATTTTTCTTTAAAAACTCAAAAATCTAAAGCATAAACTGAAAAAAAGTCAGATTTGACTTTCCTGAACTAATATTTCGTGGCATAGCCGATGTTTCCGAGAACTGCTTGACATCTGTGTTACATGGAGTCGACCAAATCCTGGCCCCTCTGAACAGGTATCCAGTCCGGGAAGACTGGACGACGCTCCACAGTTCTTCTGAATTTTTGGGGGATTTTACATTTTTTAGGCCACCCCACAAGTTCTCTATGGGATTGATGTCAGGGGATTGGGCTGCCACTCCATTACTTCAATCCTATTTGTCTGTAACCAACGTGTTGTTCGCTTAGGCCTCATGCACGCGGCCGTGCCCGTAATCATTGCGGGCAGGGCCGGCCGCGGACTGCCACCCGCATTTTTGGCCCGTGCTCCCATACAAAGTATGGCAGCACGGCCCATAAAAAAGCAAAGTATAGGACATGTCCAATCTTTTGCGGACAGTTCTACGGCCCGGACACCTTTCCGTAAATAAAACGGGAATGTGTCGGTGGACAATAGAAGTGAATGGGTCCGGAATTACAGACGATTTTTACAGTCATGTGCATGGAGCCTTACTGGTGTGTTTTGGGTCATTGGCGTGTTGAAACACCCATTTCAAGGGCATTTCTTCTTCGGCATAGGGCAGCATGATATCCTCAAGCTCTTTGATATATTCCGACTGACCCATGATCCGTTGTATGCGATAAATAGGCCCAACACTATGGTATGCGAAACATCTCAACCCATATCATGATTTTTGCAGCACCTTGCTTTACGGTCTTCACAGTGTGCTGTGGTTTGAATTCAGCGCTCGGGGGTCGTCTGACATACGGTCTGCAGCCACTAGACCCAAAAACTATTTTGCTTTCATCAGTCCACAAAATGTTGCGCCATTTCTCTTTGGGCCAGTCATTGTGTTCCTTGGAGTCCTTGCTGGTGACGTGGCTTCACGTAATCATCTTGTGATTGTAGCAGATCACCGGTAACTTCAGATCTTCTTTCATCTCTCTGGAGGTGATCATTGGCTGAGCGTTTGCCCCTTTGGCTATTCTTCAATCCTTCCCCGCTTCCTTCCGCGTCTTTCAGGTTTTGGTCGCCACTTCAAGGCATTTGGGATCATTTTAGCTGAGTCGCCTATAATTTGCTGCACTTTTCTCTATGTTTTTCCCTCTCTAATCAACTTTTTAATCAAAGTCCGTTTTTCATGAGAACAATGTCTAGAAAGAGCCATTTCCCCCAATATTTCAGAAGGAAATGCGCTATAACCAACATGTGCAACATTTGCCAGACTCTAAATGGACCCGTTATTCCACAGAATGAAGCACTTCACCAATTTAACTCCTCACTCCTATTATTTAGAACAAACCCCTATCAATTAACCCCTTAAGGACACGGACATTTTTTGAATTTTGTTTTTTCACGCCTTCCATGAGCCATAACGTTTTTATTTTTCCGTCAATAGAGCAGTGTGGGGGCTTTTTTTTTTTTTTGTGGGAGGAGTTATTTCTATTGGTAGCATTTAAAGGGAATGTGTTGCCAGCAAAACATGTATTTTTTTTTTTAGTTAAACAATTAGTGTGTAGGTTATTAAACATTGTTCACATTTATTTTATTTTTTTCACGAGTCAGGAAATATTATAAATTAGATTCTAATTTATAATATTTCCCAGCACTGGTCACTAGATGGAGCTATTCCCAAAATTGCAGCATTGCATGTGGTAAAGCAACCACATTGCTTTTTGCTGCAAAATTGGGAAAAAAGCACTCGCTCTAGTGAGCTCTGAGAATCCCCCCCTCCTTTATCCTGGCTAGTGCCGGGATAAACGAGGGGATTGAACGGTCTAACCTCCTACACTGTGTGTCGCCATTTTTTTAGCTAACACACAGTGTAGTAGGTTTACATACAGTAGTAAACACACACAAACACGAACATACATAGAAATCTCTTACCTGCTCCTGCCGCCGCGGCTCCCTCCGGCCCGTCCGCTCCGTCTGCTGCCGCTGGTCCAAGTGCACAAGTCCAGAAGCTGCGACCGGAAGTAGTAATCTTACTGTCCGGCCGCGACTTCCAGTCCACAGGAAAATGGCGCCGGACGGCGCGCATTTCAAATTGGACTGTGTGGGAGCGGCGCATGCGCAGTTCCCACACAGACGGCGTACACAGAAGTGGATGGGACGGGCCCCGTTCGCAGTCCCTACGGGACTGGAGCTGCCGTATTCCATGTCTGTATGTGTCGTTAATCGACACATACAGAAATGGAAAAAAAAATGGCAGCCCCCATAGGGAAGAAAAAGTGAAAAAATAGAAAAAAGTAACACACAAACACACAAATAAATAAAAACGTTTTTAATAAAACACTAACATTAAACTGACATGAAAAAATTTTTGGTGGTGACATTGTTCCTTTAAAGTACCATATAACGGAGGGGGAGGGGGCACTGGGCTAAGGGGTAGTAATAGAATCTCCCATTTAGGTGATATGCTTTTATTGGTAGTTTGAGGAACAGATACACCGTGAGGGCTCCCCCAAGAGCCTAAATGTAAAAATATAGATGTATCTTGTATATTTTCTATTCTTTCCTGTACTTCTCGTACATGTTAAATAAATTATAAAAAAAAAAAATGACAACTTAACTTTATTCTGTGGCTCAATACAATTGCTGTGGTACCAAATTTATATAGTTTTTTTATATTTTACTACTTTAAAAAAAACAAAAAACTTTTTGTTAAAGTAAATTTGTTCTGTTTCACCCCATTCTGAGAGCCGGAACTTTTTTATTTATCCGTGGATTGAGCGGTGCGAGGGCTTATTTTTGAGCTGTCGTTTTTATTGGTACATACAACTTTTTATTACATTTTATTTTAGATCTAAGTTGACCAATAAAACTGTGATTTTGGTGGTTTAATTTTTTACGGCGTTTACCGTGCACGTTAAATAATTCTATATTGTAATACTTCAGACTCTTACAGATAGGGTATGTTCACACGAGGGCGTCCGTTACGGCTGAAATTACGGGGATGTTTCAGCCTGAAAACATCCCCGTAATTTCAGCCGTACCGGCATGTGCAGGCGCTTGAACGTCGCGTCAATTACGGCCGTAATTAGCGCTGCTATTCATTGGAGTCAATGAATAACGGCTCCAATTACGGCCAAAGAAGTGACAGGCCACTTCTTTGACGCGGGCGTCTATTTACGCGAAGTCATTTGACAGCAGCGCGTAAATATACGCCTCGTGTGAACAGACAAACGTCTGCCCATTGCTTTCAATGGGCAGATGTTTGTCAGCGCTATTGAGGCGCTATTTTCAGACGTAATTCGGGGCAAAAACGCCCGAATTACGTCCGTAAATAGGCCGTGTGAACATACCCATACAGCGATACCAATTTTGATTACTTTATTTACATTACTTTATAGGAAAAATGGGAAAAGGGGGTTTTATTGAACTTTTAATATATATATTTTTTTCCACTACTTATTTAACTTTTTTTTTTTTTACACATTTTTTAGTCCCCCTAGAGGACTTGAACCAGCGATCATTAAAAGGAAATGCACATCATATCACTGGTACAATACACTGCAATACTAATGTATAGCAGTATATCTTTATTTTTACAGGCTTCTATTAAGCCCTGCCTTCATTAGGCCCCTGGGCTGCCATGACAACCATCGGCACCCCGATTGCGTAGCGGGAGGCGATGAGCTGTCGGAAGGGGGGGCACCCCCTCTAACGCCTCAAATGCTGCGGTCTCGATTGAGGGGGTTAAACGGCCAGGAACAGCGCGATCGCTGTTCCAGGCCGTTCGTCCCGGGTGTCAGCTGTAAAAACACAGCTGACACCCGCAGCATATGGAGAATGGCCACCTTTATTTCTCGCTCCTTATTCAGTACACATGGACGCTCAGCCGAGCCCGTTCACGTGTTCGGGGTCGGGAGGAACAGCTGTTGGCTGAAGGAGCTTTCGGCAGGCAGCAATCTATGGCCAGCTTTACAGCTACGTCAGCGCCGGAGTCTCTTTTGCGTAAGTAATGGCTATTGTTGAATGTTCTGTACACAGAGGGAAGTGTGAGACTGTTTTATCACGCCGTTCCTGCAGATAATCTTATCTCTTTCTGATATGTTTAACAGACTTATGGCGGCCATTTTCTTCACTGACTCTCAGTAGTTCGCAGCTTGTTTTTATTGCAAGTTATAGAATTGGTGATAAGACTCAAGGCAGATATCAGCGACTACTGATCTTATAACGACTTACCGTCATATACATGGCAAATCTCTTTAAAGACATGGCGTACCTTTTATTTTCTGGGTTCAGTGTCAATTATGGAGAAATCTGGACTTTCATTTATTTTTTTTCATGTGTTTTGTATCTTTAGGTTATGTTCACACGCTGTGTTTTCAGGCATATTTTGGGGCGTAAACGCCTCGAAATACGCCTGAAAAAACGGTAGCTAAACCCTTTCAAACATCCGGCCATTGAATTCAATGGGGAAAAACTGCATTACGTTCAAATGGGTTGTTGTTTTTTTACACCACCGTTTTATGAAATGTCATGTAAAAAAACGGCGCGTAAAAAGGAGCATGTCACTTCTTGAGCCGTTTTTCATGGTTAAAAAAAAAAAAAAAAAAAAAAAAAAAAGCTACAAAATTGCTTAAAAAAAAAAAAAATGTTTTCAGCTACAAAAATGGCTGAAAATCAGAGGCTTTTTTCCCTTGATTTTCAGCCATTTTTTATTCCGTGAACATACCCTTAGGTCTGCCTCATAGCTTCTATTTAAAACGGAATTCATGGTGCTGCGCCAGATCTTTGATGTGACAAATCACATGCCCTCCGTGACCGGCCTGTAGTTATGGTTTCCATGATACAGAATATACAGTATTACATGTCTCGTCACGTCCTGTGCTCTTTTTATAAAAAAAACTTTATCGGCAATAACATCTTCAAGTTATAGTCGGCTACCTATGGCCGAGGCCATGGTCAGAGATGGCGGATTTGTTGCAGATTTTTGGTGCGGAGTCCACGCAGTACAATACACATCAATGGGATTTTCAAAACCTCATTCACATGTAGCAGATTTTTCCGCTAAGGATTTACTGCAGATTTTCACATCAGAACACACTCCAAGAAATGCTTTCAAGGAAAAGACAGACGTGTCCATAAATACAGACTGCGCTCCCATAACTGCAAGAGTGCCCACAAAACACTGTCAGCCAGAGTAACCCCATAACAGAACCGGAGCATCCACATAATAGAGCCGGGGTGGCCAAATAAAACCAGAGCTTCCGTATAACAGTGCCAGTCAAAGTGCCACATAACAGACCAAGAGCTCCCTCATAACAGCGCCAGAGTGCCCATATAGTAGAGCCAGATCTTCCACATAACGGTGGCCGTCAAAGTGCCCCTATAGTAAAGCCAGACGGCCCCATAACAGTGACTGCTATAGTGCCACATTACAGAGGCAGAGCTTCCACATAAAAGTGCCGGTCAGAGTGCCCCTATAATAGAGCCAAAGTGCCCTCATAACAGTGCCAGCCAGTGACCACATGAATATTGCCAGTCAGGAACTATTTTTCAAGAAATTCCTGTACAATCCGAAAGGACCGGCAAGTATCCATGGAGCGTACAAAATATTTTGCAATGATCCTTGTAGTACAGACACATCCGCTCACGTCACAGTGCACACCATTATATGATCTATGTGCTGATCCCTGATTATAGGGGGTGCAGAGGTAGCAGTCGTACCCAGGCTAAGCTGCTTGAGGGGGGGGCCCAAAGGCCCCCATAAGACGACACCAGTATTATAAATGGCACATGATAGTTGGGGGGTCCTGTTACATATTTTGCATTGGGGCCCCGGAGCTTCAAGCGAGGCCAATGAGCCCCATCATTCTATACTTTCCATAGACATTTCCGCGTGACTTTTTTGTACCATTTGGCCAGCGAATACGCACTTGTAACGTATACTCCAGACATACACACACCCAATCCATGTAAATATTTAAAGAACACCGACTTCTATCTCATCATGATTTCCATGCTTACCTAGAATTCCAACCACTATGTAACCGAGAATGAACACCATGAACAGGACACAGCAGATGATGTCCGTGCAGCTCCTACGTGAAGAATGGAGACAGTCAGTGAGAGGAAACACATACAAGGGGCCTCATTCATTTTTTTTCTATAACATATTCTTCTGAATCTGACCATGTTCGGTGTCGACCCAAAATTTTCTCTAAATAGACCAAGTAAGGTTGCTTTTAGGGTATCCGAAGGTATTCTCTATTGACCCAGTCAGCAATTTCAGGAAGGCCATTTAAAGGGGTTGTCCAGGATTAGAAAAACATGGCTTCTTTCTTCCAGAAACAGCACCACACGGGTCCATGGGTTGTGTCAGGTATTGCAGCTCAAATCTATTGAAGTGAATGAGGCTGAGCTACAATACCACACAACCTCTGGACAGGTGTGGTGCTGTTTTTGGAAGAAAGTCTCCATGTTTTTCGACTTCTGTTCAAGCCCTATATTAGATCCATTTGTGCCCACTGGTTACAGCATTTATGGGACATTGGTGTTATGCCCTACTCTCAAGGAAACTGATAATTTGACATTTCTTTCCATGACACAAATTTGTGTTCCAAAAAATTGATATTCTATGTTAGCATGAAAACCCATATCCTCCTACGCGACGTCAACACATGGACGTGTCTGCTGAACGAAATATAAGCATATCAGCAGCCAAGCAACAAAGATGACTGCGCATGAGCAACAGCTATGGCTGACATTGGAAGGCCGATTCCAGACCTAGAGAGACAATTCACTCACCGATTTTTGATAGGTCCATTAAACTTTGGGTCAAATTTTGCCGGTTCACCTATGTGGGGAAAAAAAAAGATGTATTAACAGACTTGTACCCAGGGGGGGTTGAATATACTGAGCCTGCACTTGCCTTTTTGGAAGGTGTATACAAACGCACATTATCTCCTAATACTTCACCCTTCCACATCATAGTAAAGGAAAAAGGGGCAAATGCCCAGGAGCCTCCACCACCTAGTTCCTTCCAACTTGCTTGACTGTTCCCTTAACTCCCATAGAACACAATGGAGAGACACACGCACATGCGTTGCCACCTCACCAGGGTCGAAGAGCCACCATTCTTGACCTAGGTCCATGGATATGCCATGAATGTCTTAAATGTGATTAATCATGTTAGCCACACATTATGACATGCTTACTGTGAAGGGGCCACCAAATTTTCTGCCCGAGGACCGCCACGTACCTTGGCGGGACCCCAAGCAGGGCTCTACTTCTCCAAAGTTACCATAAGGGTAGCAAACAAGGGAAGATGGCATTGCCTCAATGATCACAAGTCTCTTTTTTCAAAGAAGAGATAGGGTGAGAAAAAAAAAAGCCCTTGATCCTTCTGCCCAGATATGAGTAGGTGTGGTGGTGGGCACGGTTACCAGTAGATGGGCTCCATTTATCATTTATGTGCAGCCTACTCTGGTCACAAAGTTTTGTAGGCCGAACATTAGACATTTTGGCAGCCAGACGTTGGTTTACAGCTCTACTTATGACTAAAAAAAGAAGAAGAAATCTTACCACTGATGGTGGAATGTGTGTCCACCTGTGACCGTCCTCCATACCCTTCCTCGTCACAGGACGGTTATCGTCACAGTAATGTGGTAATTGCGGCATATTTGCAGCTCTTATCAGTTAATTACCGGGAAATTATACACTTAAGCTTAAATCCTGTTAACAACCTTGGTTTGTCATAGTACAGGCTGAGTTTTTATGACATGCACTTTCCTCAGGTATCATACACAATGACTAATAAACACACATGGCCACCAAAAAGGGGAGGTGGAGAGGACTGTTTCGGGGCTGGAACAAAAGGAGAGCAAAAGGGGAAAATGCCGCAGGACCTCCACTATCTAGGGGCCATCATACCGGTCCTCAGGATACACATTTTCAGGGCACTGTATGATTGCCTTACATTGATTCTAAGCTTTGGACGATCCCTACATGCTAGAGGGATCCCTTGACAATAAGCTGATCCCAAATTGTCCCCCAGCTGGGACCCCCAGTGATCAGCTGTAATCTGTGAGGAAACCTGGCAGTAAGTGTTAAATTTTCCAGCAGCGCCACCACAGGGGGAATTGAGCGTAAGGCCGGATTTACACGAGCGTGATATACATCCGTGCGACGCGCGTGCTTTTCACGCGGGTCGCACGGACCTATACAAGTCTATGGGGGCATGCAGACAGTC
The DNA here is from genome assembly GCF_050947455.1 of Rhinoderma darwinii. NCBI lineage: Eukaryota > Metazoa > Chordata > Amphibia > Anura > Rhinodermatidae > Rhinoderma > Rhinoderma darwinii. Next base: position 113,567,159 of record NC_134694.1, on the reverse strand, counting down.
CGTGAGTTTTGCTCAGCGTGAGTGCGCTGAAAAAAACTCACGACATGTTCTAAATTTCTGCGTTTTTCGCGCATCACGCACCCATTGAAGTCAATGGGTGCGTGAAAACCACAAAGGTCGCACGGAAGCACTTCCGTGCGAACTGCGTGATTCGCGCAAGAGCTGTCAAACTCTGAATGTAAACAGAAAAGCACCATGTGCTTTTCTGAGAACAAACATCCAAACGGAGTGTCAAATTAGAGATGAGCGAACCGAACTTCACCGGGTTCGGCCGAACTCGTTTTGACCGAACCCGGCAAAAAAATTTCCGGTACGCGGCGTCAGGAGACAGTCACTGTCCACGGTGCTGAAAGAGTTTAACTGGTTCAGCACCCTGGACAGTGACTTCCGATCACAATATACATGAACATGTAAAAAAAAAAAAGAAGTTCTGACTTACCGATAACTCCCGGCTTCTTCCTCCAGTCTGACCTCCCGGGATGACAATTCAGTCCAAGTGACAGCTGCAGCCAATCACAGGCCAAGCACAGGCTGCAGCGGTCACATGGACTGCCGCGTCATCCAGGGAGGTGGGGCCAGATGACAAGAGAGGGACGCGTCACCAAGGCAACGGCCGGGAGACCGGACTGGAGGAAGCAGGAAGTTCTTGGTAAGTATGAACGTCTTTTTTTTATTCACAGGTTGGTGTATATTGTGATCGGAATTCACTGTCGAGGGTGCTGAAAGAGTTACTGCCGATCAGTTAACTCTTTCAGCACCCTGGACAGTGACTGACGTCGACTAACCTCATCTCTATGATGGCGGCTGCGCGAAAATCACGCAGCCGCGCATCATACACTGATGACACACGGAGCTGTCAAGTGACTTTTGCGCACACAAAACGCTTCGTTTTTTTGCGTGCGCAAAATGCACACGCTCGTGTAAATGAGGCCTTACACAGTGACAATTAAAATCAATGTGTTATCTGGGTAATGTAGGACAGGACAGGTCCTCCAGGGTGAGAGACGCTCTTTGTAACCACTCTCCAGGATCCTCCTCTCTTGACAAGAGAGGACAGGGGGCTCCCCTCTATTAACTCAGAATTCACTAATAGGGTGCATGAAATGGGTTTTCTAAACTAGACCACCCCTTTAACTGGACACTACTTGTTACTCTTATTTATGCACTTAATAAGAAGTTATACATCCATGGGGACCACAGCATTGTCATGGCACATGGCGAGAGAAGGGAGATAGATTTGCATCCACACTAATGGAATTAATGATTTTGCCACTGTGCTTAGATGTGTGACTAGACTGGATTTGGAAGGGTATGTCCTGATAGGTCTAGAGAGAGGTCTAATATTTAAGGATAGACCTTAATCCGGACTTGTGTGTCAGGGGGTCCAACAGCGCCAGACCCCCCAGGCCACTTTTAAAAGATCAAACATAGTGTTCATAAAGTACTTTGCCCAATCAGAGACAACTGTACGACGGTTAACCCCTTAGTAACCAGCCTATTTTAGACTTAGACTGGGCCTCCGTGAAAAGGAGACGGCCTAGTTTAAGCCCCTTAGTGACCGTTGTGAAAAGGAGCTGCCGGGGGACCGAAAGTCTAGTTGCATAGCCTTCTTTATGACGATACGACTCTTCGTCACGTGACCGACCCAGCGCTATAAAAAAAAAATCATAAAAAAAACTCAGAATCAGCACGACGGGGGACTGGAATGTATATTAGCGAGTGTACTCACATACTGCAGTGACTACACTGATAATAATTTTTGGTTCCGGCATAACCCCTTTAACTCACAGCTGTGTGGTCATCTCTATCTTCTGACCTCTCTTAAAGTCGCCAGTATTATCACATACCTCCTAACCGTCCCATCAGATTCAGCGGGACAGTCCCGGATGTCCCGGGCAGCCAGGGGTATATCCCGCTGTCAACTGTATCTGCGTCCTCAGGACGTAGATACAGTTGAACCCAATTCTGAAGCAGGGAACCATCAGCTCCCTGCTTCAGAAATAGTTCAGAGCGGAGGATCAGAGGGAGCTTCTCCGCTCACCAAGGACTCCTCGCCACAGCGCTACTTTAAGTGCTGTGCTCGGGGAAGCCCTTGACATCACTATCCATATATGGACAGTGAACTCAGTGGCTACTCCTTGAGCGGAATCCCCGTTGCCGATAATCTGGCCCCGTTGCCGATGATCCTGCTCCTAGAGGAAACTCCTGAGGTCACTGTCCATATATGGACATTGACATCAGGGGCACCTCCTGGATCGGAATCCCCGGCCATATTCATCAACAAGGACTCCGCTCAAGGAGTAGCCACTGACGTCACTGTCCATATATGGACAGTGACATCAGGGCTTCCCTCTAGGAAAGGAATTTTGGGCCTATGCTCTAGTTAGGGATTCCGCTCCTAAAGGGAGTCCCAATGGCACTATCTACAGGAGGGTGGCTGGCGCTATTTTCAAGGGGTCTGTGGCACTACCTAAAGGAGACACTGTGGTTCTATCCTCATGGGCAATATCTACATGGGCACTGTGTCACTATCTACAAGGGAGCTGGTACTAGGTGCAGATAAGGGGGCATTATACTGTATGGGGGTATCTGCGTGGGCATTATACTGTATGGGGCGCATTATACTGCGTAGGGCAGTTATGGGGCATTATACTGTATGGGGTATCTGCGTGGGCATTATACTGTATGGGGCGCATTATACTGTATGGGGGTATCTGTGTGGGCATTGTACTGTATGGTGGCAGCTATGGGAACATTATACTGTATGGAGACAGCTATGGCGGTATAATACTGTGTGAGGGCAGCTATTTGGTATTATACGGTGTGGGAGGCACTATGCGAGCATGATACTGTGTGGGCTGAAGCGGGTGTGTATGAGCGGAGATTGGGTGGAATTAGAGGCGTGGCTTAAAAGATGCGTGCTGCATTGGTTGTCCCTTTTTGTCACACTTGAAAGTTAGAAGGTATGTTATCGCAATGTCGGTCATTGTGACATACAGGCCATAGGGTGAGCAGTATTCTAAACCGCATTCCCAAAACTTTGCTGGCGCCTATTCCTAGACATTAGCACAGTCTGCTCTATAGAAAGAGCAGATAGAGATTGTGGACATTATTCATTGACGGAGACGAAAGAGGGAGCACTAACGTCACAAAAATTAGGTAAGTATTTTCTATTTGATCTTTAATAGCCAGCAATGTATTTTGTATTCCATAGAGAGGTACAAATTATTGGCCCTTAACTTCTCTAGACTACCAGGGACATTACCATTAACTCTTTAACTACATAAGACCGCCATGGTTATTACTTGTAATCCATTCACCCCCCCCCCCCCATAGACCAATAGAGATTAAAAAAAATGTAATCCCTAAAAAACCTTGGACCACCAGGGGTATTACCAGCAAACCCTAAACCACGTTAAGATTATTAACCATAAACCTCTCGCTCCTTCGGAACAGAAGTAGGAACGTTCAGCCAAAAAAAGACAATATATTAACCCCGAAGATGAGAAGCTTTATCGGGGGCATAGCGATCACGGTGTGGCTCGTGTTTCTCCCCAGCCCACACAGATGTATATAGGTCCCAGGATGTTACCATAGCAACCAGAATAAAAAAACACCCATAGTTTACATTGCGGACTGCATTCATAGAACTCGGGACAAGCACCGCCATGGACAGCACTTTCCTATGAGCAAAAACTTCGCCCCAGCCTTCTGCTATTTAACGACGCGACCGCATGACGTGATATTAGATCAGATGTCTTCACAGAGCTGCACACCCACCACCTTGTCCCCCAGCATGCACTTCAATCAATAAATGCTAATCAATACGGATTTATTGTGATCGACATGAAGCTTCTCTTTCCTCTACTCCAAGAATGAACAATAACTTCAAATACATAAGTGTCATATTTTCTGTGGAAAGAAGTCTGAAACTGGCGCCTCGGGAGAGGGGTGGCACGTTTTTCTGCCCCTCAGTAGGGCCCCTCAAAAATAAGCTGATCACAGGGTGACGCCAATGGTGGAACCCCCAGTGATTGGCTATAATCTGACTGTGAAGGAATTTGGCAGCAAGTGGTCAATTAAAATGCAGCGCCACCACAGGGGAAATTAATCATTACATGGTAGGCACTGAAATCAATGGGCTGTTTATGTAACGCACAGACGGGCAGGGTCCTCCAAAGAAAGACGCTCTTTGTTGTTATACTCAATTCTGGCTAATATACCGGGGGTCCTGAATGCCGCCCCTCCTCGATTATCTCAAAGTTCCCTAATTCCTTTAGGAATGTAAAAAAAAAATGTCGCTTTCAAAAGGGACTTTTTTTTCCTTTTACGTTGCTCATATCGAGATTTACAATATTCTCATTGGGAGTCTATGATGTCCTCACCGCTGCCCACATTCTTGATAAAGGCTAAATATACATTTCCGTGTTCGTACAAACAGTGTGTATAATGCGGGCGTGGAGCCTCACCCGTCACCAAGAACAAAAGCCCAGAGTTATATTACAGGTCGTGAATGTGCCGTCTATAGACTCGCGTTCACTTCTTGATTTTCACCCTGTAACTTACCCCTCCACCCACTTCTTACCCCTCTTGCCCAAGGCAAAGTAGACTCCCTCATCACAAGCTTTCTTCGCCCCCTCTGTCTCTTCATACCCCCGGGATATGTCTTGAGCTCTGTGCCCGTCTCTCCTCAGCCTCCATACTTTGTCTTTACCATCATATGGAGTCACATAGAAATTCGTGGGTGTTGGTGCAAATATTTAGGGTTATGGATATCGAAAAGTTTACGACAGCAATTCTCAGGAGGAACGGCAAGGTACAATGGAGCATCGTTCTGCAGGATTAATAGTATTGGCGAAGACTAATGGTGCAATGTTTTGCTGCAATAGCAGATATGGCAAGGTTGATGGAGAAATGCTCTGCATGGTTGAGGAGTACTGGAAGAAAACTGGAGGCTGATGGGGGGCAAAGCTCTGCATGGGTTTGGGTATTGCGAAGGATAATAGAACAATGCCCAGCATGGATAACAGTATTGCAGGGGTCAATAGAGCAATGCTCTGCAAGATTTCCAGAAGTTCGTGTATTAACAGGCATATGGTTCACAATTGAGAATTTCTGGTATGGATTACAAAACCCAAGACTCCAGGGTAGAGCTTTACAGGGATCCCTCAAGATTTCCCGCTGTCTACATGCCCCTCATTTAAAAAAAGGTCCCTTTAAACCAAGTGTCAATTAAAAGGGTCACATAAATTGCCCACTAAAGGAATGCCATAAACTGCCAACAAGGGGCACACAAACGGCAACATTTGTAATAGGCTTATATGAAGTTCCTGATGCTCTTTTACTTGGGGCCTCATTGCAAAAATAATCAATACGGGACTTATCCCAGAATATGTATCCCCCACCGCTCTGCAGGGACTGTGCCGGGAGGGGTCCTGTGCAGGTTCACACCACCGGTAGAGAAGGCGGATAGTGATGTCATTGTTTGGATAGAGGCCGAGGTATAAAAAAAATGTGATCTGAGCAGGCTGACGACTCGTCTGTGACCTGCCCTCAGCGGGTACATTGTTCAGACTGGCAGGATGCCTTCTATGGAAGATCTACAAGGGTGTCTCCCTATATGTCACCCATCAAGTGTAACTATATTTGACTCGACAATGAATGAAGCCAGAGCTTAGAAATACGCAATTTTATTAAAGTCTAAAGTAACCAATGACGCTCAAGACTCATGATCGACCATGAGCCAATATACAAGGAGCAGGGTCAGAACAGATAACCTCAGCGTGGGAAAAAAAATAAAAATCGATCATTTGGAAATCTCCAGTTGTTGTCATTGTTTCAAAGTCTATAATGATCTTAAAGGGATTGTTGGGTATAGAAAATACATGTTCAAATACTGTTTTGGGGAATTCTTAGTTAAGACGGAAGTGGTTCCTCATTTGGGAAGAGAGCGGCTAACAAGAGCATCTCTTTCTCTGGAGGACCTGTGCATTTTATGTATAGCGTATACATTTCCATTGGAGAGGTGTAATGCCTAATGTTTCCTGTGGTGGCGCTGCAGGGAAATTAAACACTTTCAGGTTCTTCCACAGCTGATCGCTGAGAGCCCCTGTGATCAGATTATTTTCAGATGACCCCTCTAATAAAAAGTGAGTGCCTAAAGTGGACAGACCTTAGCTACATGATATATAGTATATAGAGTATGAGAAGATTAAGTCCAGAGGTCCACCATCTATAAGGTGAGAACATTTCCTCAGGTGGCAACCTCTAGGGGAGCGGTAATGGCTGCCACTACCTGTTGTCACGGTTGGAAAACTTGGAGAAAAACAGTTAAAACTAAGGCCCCATGCACACGACCATGCCTGTAATCATGGACACGGCCAACCGCCAACTGCTGCGGCAGTCACCCGCGTTCTCGGCCCGCGCTCCTATATAAAGTATGGGAGCACGACCCATAAAACGCAAAAGATAGGACATGTCCTATCTTTTGCGGTACACTTCTACGGCCCGGACACCTTCCCGTAAATAAACAAGAAGGTGTCCGCGGACAATAGAAGTGAAAGGGTCCGTAACTGCAGACTGTAATTACGGTCCGCCATTACGGACAATTTTTACAGTCGTGTGCATGAGGCCTAAGAAATGGCTGAACAGAACCTTAAAAAATTTGAGGGAAAATAAAAAAAGTCAAAGGATTTTTATAATAAATATTCACGGGTGATTTTTTTGTTTCTAGGTACAAATGCGCCATGAAAAGAATTTCTCCCTATAATCAAAATATGACCTGGGAATAGAAATCCATGAATCCTACGCTATTCTTTGGTTCCATGTCATGTTGATCTAATGAAATCTAAAAACAATATGACAGCCACTAGTGGCAGCCATTAGAGTGCCCTATAATGACTGTCACACAGATTTTCAACATCATGGGATGGCGTATAAATCTGCAATCGGCCCGTCGGAACAGAACGCCGTTTTTCCCATTGAAATCCATGGGCAGATGTTTGGAGGCGTTCTGCTTCCGATTTTTCGGACGTTTTTCGGGCGTTTATGGCATGAAAATGTGTGAACATACCCTCAGTGGATGATTGGGGTCTATGAAAAGATAGGACATGTCCTCTCTTTCCACGGATCACTGACAGCACACGGTCATGTGCATGAGGCATTAGGGTACGTCCACATATAGCGTGAACACTGCAGAATTCCCGTGTAGAAATTACGCAGCACATTACCGGAGCAGCAGAGCGGATGAGATTTGAACAAACATGCTGTGGAAAATATTTGAAGAAGGGACGTCGGGAAAATGACCTTCGGTGCAGATTCTCAATCTGCAGCATGTAAATTTCTCTTGCGAAAACGCTGCAGAATTTCCACGCTGTTTACGCTACGCGTGGACATGCCCACAAAGTAAAAGCCGCAATCATAGTGTTTACCACTAACACACCAGATGAATTTTGAGTCACGACTAGGACTCAACAGCTCATTTTCAGTACCATAGACTTGACAATTACAGTCTGTTAGGGTCCTTTTACACGGCCAGATAAGGGGCGTGAAAACAAACGTCGATCAACGAGACAGCTCGTTGATCGGCACTCGTTAGCTCCTTTACTACGATCGTTCCACCCCATACATTTCCATTACACAGGGAGGTGTTACCGACTAGTGACCATTTTAATCGGCTGATCATTGCCTTGTTTATGAGGGAATGAGCGTTCGTATGCCCGATCATTGGCCCGTATAAAAGGGCCTTGAGTCAGTGAAAGAAAACCACCGGTGACTACTTGTTACCTCCATGTCAAAGGCAGCACAGGGACAACCAAAGCAGCTCTACAGCGCGGGACTGCCCCAAATAGCTCCTCATATCTCAGATTCCTGTACTCCTGTGGATGTGACATTGGGGTTGGTGGGGGGGGGGGGGGTGCTACGTGGGGTTAATCTGAATGAATACACCTTGAGTGGAGTTGGGCTTTGCGTATAGACCCAATGGAGACACCCGCCTGAGTTACGACTCTGTTTTGGCCACTACCCCTGGTCTCCATATCCTGCCAGGACCGTACACACCCATGCCCAGGTTATAATATAATGTGCGCTGGATGCCGAGCATCACACCGACCTAGTAATTACTTCAGAGCGGGAACTACTGACAACATGTCATTGCCATCATCACCACCATCATTCCTGGAAACTAACCAGTAATTAAGAACAACAAGCCGCACCATGGCAATGCCACTCCCCAGGGGCCAGCGATGCCCTGAACGTGATGGCTCCGGCTCAGATCACAATAGATAGCGCTCTAAACTTGGCTCCTTTCGCGCATACAATATACAGAGTTCCTGCCGAGCTGGTTTCCGACCACAATGGAGTCCGTCTCACATTTCACCTGCACAATAGATTCTGTCTGATCTTTCTAGAAACACAAATCAAGTTGCCGGAATCACTTGCAAATGAACCTTGATTTACAAAACAGATGATCTCCCATGGCCCATGTAGAATAAAGTTCTTGTCTGCCGCCCTGCGCCCTCCTCCCTCCAGATCTGCAGTTTCATCTGTGCTCTGGATAATAGACATTTGTCAATTTCTTATACTGTCCTGAATATATTTCGTGTTTTTAGGAAGTATACGGGTGACTTATCAAAACGCGAGCAAAGCAAAAGTATAGCAGTTACTCATAGCAACCAATCAGATTGCATCTTGAATTTCCAAAAGGGCCTCGTAAAAATGAGATCTGGAACCTGATTGGTTGCTATGGGCAACTGCTCTACCTTTTATTTTGCACCAGTTTTGTTTTCATAAATCCACCTTTATGTTTTCTCTCGGTTTCCCTCCTGTATTATAGACTTTATTTTAGATTACGTCTTTACTCTTTCTACTCTTTTCTGGCATAAGTGATGGTAAATCTGTCAGTCCGCCGGAGGCCCGTCCCTGCCCAAATAAACCCCGCCCACTTTTCCTGCCACTTGTGGCGAGGTGTGAAAAGTCGTAAATATGGTGTGCCCCATAATTTGAAGCTTTTTTACTACATAAAAGTGGCGTAAATTCCCCCCTAAGTATGCAGATGGCTTTATAGCAGATTCCAGTCTGAACTGCGGGCAATGTCTCACTTTAGAAATCACTCCCTTCGTGTGAAGTTCATGGTGTATACAAGAGGAACAATAAGAAATAAGAGCTGGCGAGTGCGGTAACATTACTGAATGATTGGGGATTGGCGGCCGCACGTGAAAAATGTGATATTAAAATCTACTACACTGAGAATTGGAGTTGCAGGCCCAAAGCCTGAAGAGAGATTCTCATGACAACAGGTCTTCTCCCAATTCCTGTCAGGTACAGTGTTGTCATGGTGACCCCCTCCTCATCAATATCTACATCCTCATTGGTTTGAATGGTGGAAAATCTTTGTGTATATTGATGTGAATTTTGATTGACATCCACGCAATGTCTCCATGACAGCACTGCACCTGACAGAAATTAGATGGGGACATGGCATCAAAATCTCTCAGTGGTGCAGCCTCAGGCTTCGGGCCTGTACATTCAAGAGATCAGATCTCAGCATACAAGACATAAAAAAAACATTTTTTTTTCTCTCCTTATGAGTTTTATCAGGACAGCGGTGTTCTTCCCCTCTCCTTCACCCCTCAGCCTAGGCCAAGTGTCAGGGACGGAGGTGCTGGTGCAGGCTGCATGAGTAAGATGGCGTCATTCTCTTTAAAATCGGCCTACTAGGCCCACAAAGAGAGCGGGTTGGGGCATAGCACCAGGACTGTTTTTGCGTTTTCTTATTGAGAGGTCTATGTTAGGAGGTCTTACATGAGATTGGAAAAGGTTTTAGAGACATGTAGAACAGGAAAAACTAGGCTCTTCCAGATATTAATCTGTCACCTATAGACACCTGACTAGAATAGAAACCTCCGCCTAGTCTTAAAAGAAATCCAGGGACTGGAAATGTGTGGCTTGGGGTCATTACGGTGTTGTGTGGAGTTAGACATTAAACCAGAGCTGTCACTTTACTGCAAATGGCCTCATAAAAATGGTTGACGCATTAACTATGAGCTGACAGAGAGAAAGACGAGAGTGGAGTTTAATAAGGGTTCAATTCAGAATCTGTGTGGGGGTCCACAGGCACCCAACAACTCTCATCATTTCTATTCCATGTAGGCCATGACAGGACGGACGCTGGACCAGACCCCCGGTTTGGACTAGTGACATCATCAGAGTCCTGTAACCGTTATCTGCGTGGGGGAGGGACCTGCGAGTCCCCTCGACTGCTTGATTTCCCGATTACTCAGTCCGACGTTGTTATATAGACATATATCATTGATAGTTGGGTGGTGGGTCCAGGTATAGAGCTTGTAATGGGAACCCTGAACCTCTGTGGACTGAATGATAAGACAAAGCATGAAGGTAGCGCCAAACAGTACAATTCTACTGGCAGAGAAAGGGTTAGCGGTGTCACATTACTATCACTTTGTTATGGCGGAGATTTGAATAAGCTTCATGGGATTTCCATACACACAAGACCAGGAAGAAGTAAAGAAAACACTTCTAAAATGTACGTTACTATGGTGGCGCTGCCGACTCTACACTTATCAGCCTGTTGGTACACAGAGGATCTACAGCCATTGCAAAACTACAACTCCCAGTATGTGCTGCCAGCCCCAGGCTGTGAGTTGTGATTTCACAATTGGCCGGTGAGCCACGGATTGCAGACCACTATATCAGTGGGTCTGACAAACCATATTCTGTTAGCATCACATGGCACAACTGACCCTGTGGTCCTCCCACCAAAACATGTGTGCACCCACAAATGAATAGGTCCCCCCATTAACAGTAACGTTTTCTTCTCGCTGCAGATCATGGACGTCGCCTCCTTGCTTCGTAGGCGGTGTCTGGGGTGTGTCTGGCAGCTTCAAAGCTTTGTTCTGGTAAATCATAGGAAACCAGGCCACTGGATACACAATTCCTAAATCTGTAGAGGGGTGCGGGAGGAGAACGGAGCAGTGACTCCAGTGTAATACAGATACTCCAGCGGGAGGGGGGGGGGCTGCGGACGGGTAACACTGGTTATACGGAGGTCAGGAATGACAGAGTTATTTATGGAGGGCACATCCGGAGCACTGAATACAGTATATAGTTATAGGTACGAGTAAGGAAGGCAACCCACTGTGGTGGATATGCCACCAGATAGAGAGGGGCCACAGATCAGTTTTGCACCACCTGCTTCCTCCTGGTTAGAGTAAATCTGGGTAAGGCCAAGTTCGTGTGCTAGGGATGTCAAAAACATAAAGTGAAACCTTTTCAATGGACAGTGATGCTTGGAGCATTTGTGGTTTTTTTTTACTAGCCACGGCTCCATAATGATGGCCACAGCACAACCATTAACAGAGACTCAAGTGCCCCCATAAACCGTGCCAGCCACAGTGTCCCAATAAATAGTGTCAGACACAGAGTGCCCCTATAATCCGTGTCAGACACAGAGTGCCCATATAAACTGGGTTAGATGAAGAGTGCCCCCATAGACAGTGCCAGCCACAGAGTGTCCCCATAGACAGTGCCAGCCACAGAGTGGTCCCATAGACAGTGCCAGCCACAGAGTGGTCCCATAGACAGTGCCAGCCACAGAGTGGTCCCATAGACAGTGCCAGCCACAGAGTGGTCCCATAGACAGTGCCAGCCACAGAGTGGTCCCATAGACAGTGCCAGCCACAGAGTGGTCCCATAGACAGTGCCAGCCACAGAGTGGTCCCATAGACAGTGCCAGCCACAGAGTGGTCCCATAGACAGTGCCAGCCACAGAGTGGTCCCATAGACAGTGCCAGCCACAGAGTGGTCCCATAGACAGTGCCAGCCAAAGAGTGGTCCCATAGACAGTGCCAGCCACAGAGTGGTCCCATAGACAGTGCCAGCCACAGAGTGGTCCCATAGACAGTGCCAGCCACAGAGTGGTCCCATAAACAATGCCAGCCACAGAGTGCCCCCATAGACAGTGCCAGACACAGAGTGGTCCCATAAGCCAATGTGTTCAAATAAAACACCCTAGGTCCAGCTCTGCCAAAAAATGACCCATGGGCAGCCAAGTGGTCACTCACATAACTCTCCCTCTCAATCAGCAGAAGTAAGAAGGTGCCCCCTTTTTCTGGGAGACTACCAGACAATCTGGAATAGTAATCAGCAATCACCTAAGGCCCCCCCAGCATAACACCATTAGAAAACATGAGGGCCAGAAGGGAGAGGTCTGCGAGTCTCTACAACGGGATAGAGAGTGCAAGAAAGGACCAGGATTTGGGGAGCTCCAGTTACAAGAATGGGGAGGTGTTGGGTGCATTTTACAGGAGTCCTCTTTGGCCGCGGGGTAATAACTGCACCAAAAAAAATAAAAAAAAATCGCAGCAAATCTGCACTCCTGTTTTATGATGTGGTTTTCAACCGTGCGGTGAGAAACGCATTGCAAAACCGTGGAAATTCGCTGTGAAACTATGCGGTTTTGCTGTGATTTTCACCATGCTGTTAAAAACTACTCAAAATAACAATTCATCACATTCATCTGAAAATCATCTGTCATCGTGACATGTAGGAAGATCAGTGGCAATCTACTTGGGTAATGGGTATTAACATGCCCAGGCGGCACAGTTGACAATTAGGGGATGCATTTACCGGAGTAATAAGGGCAACACCAACTGCAAACAGCAACCATGGAGAAACGTAATCCACAATGTCAATGTACAATGGGACAACTGACCAGGAAATGTTTACGTGGCTGGCACAAGAGACCAGGTAAGCCTGGCACAGAGTGGGTATAACAGGACACGGCATCAACATAATGAGTGATTAGGTAAAAAGTAAAGGGGCATTACTGGTATATAGAACAGGTGAAGTATAAGGGTATTACTGGTATATAGAACAGGTGAAGTATAAGGGTATTACTGGTATATAGAACAGGTGAAGTATAAGGGTATTACTGGTATATAGAACAGGTGAGGTATAAGGGTATTACTGGTATATAGAACAGGTGATGTATAAGGGTATTACTGATATATAGGAACAGGTGAAGTATAAGGGTATTACTGGTATATAGAACAGGTGATGTATAAGGGTATTACTGATATATAGGAACAGGTGAAGTATAAGGGTATTACTGGTATATAGAACAGGTGAGGTATAAGGGTATTACTGGTATATAGAACAGGTGAAGTATAAGGGTATTACTGGTATATAGAACAGGTGAAGTATAAGGGTATTACTGGTATATAGAACAGGTGAAGTATAAGGGTATTACTGGTATATAGAACAGGTGAGGTATAAGGGTATTACTGGTATATAGAACAGGTGATGTATAAGGGTATTACTGATATATAGGAACAGGTGAAGTATAAGGGTATTACTGGTATATAGAACAGGTGATGTATAAGGGTATTACTGATATATAGGAACAGGTGAAGTATAAGGGTATTACTGGTATATAGAACAGGTGAGGTATAAGGGTATTACTGGTATATAGAACAGGTGATGTATAGGGGTATTACTGGTATATAGAAACAGGTGAGATATAAAAGGTATTACTGGTATATAGAACAGGTGATGTATAAGGGTATTACTGATATATAGGAACAGGTGAAGTATAAGGGTATTACTGGTATATAGAAACAGGTGAGATATAAAAGGTATTACTGGTATATAGAAACAGGTGATGTATAAGGGTATAACTGGTATATAGAACATGTGATGTATAGGGTATTACTGATATATAGGAACAGGTGAAGTATAAGGGTATTACTGATATATAGGAACAGGTGAGGTATGGGGTATTACTGATATATAGGAACAGGTGATGTATAAGGGTATTACTGATATATAGGAACAGGTGAGGTATAGGGCATTACTGATATATAGGAACAGGTGAAGTATAAGGGTATTACTGATATATAGAACAGGTGAAGTATAAGGGTATTATTTATATATAGGAACAGGTGACGTATAAGAGTATTACTGATATATAGAACAGGTGATGTATAAGGATATTACTGATATATAGAACAGGTGATGTATAAGGATATTACTGATATATAGAACAGGTGATGTATAAGGGTATTACTGATATATAGAACAGGTGACGTATAAGGGTATTACTGATATATAGAACAGGTGACGTATAAGGGTATTACTGGTATATAGGAACAGATGATGTATACATTTATATACCTACGGTTTGAGGAGAGGTAACTAACAGGACAGTATAAAGGTAATGGCAGGATGATATACGGGGGCAGGAGGTAACAGGACAGTATACAGGTAATGACAGGATAATATACGGGGCAGGAGGTAACAGGACAGTATACAGGTAATGACAGGATGATATACGGGGGCAGGAGGTAACAGGACAGTATACAGGTGATGACAGGATGATATATGGGGCAGGAGGTAACAGGACAGTATACAGGTAATGACAGGATGATATACGGGGGCAGGAGGTAACAGGACAGTATACAGGTGATGACAGGGTGATATATGGGGCAGGAGGTAACAGGACAGTATACAGGTAATGACAGGATGATATATGGGGCAGGAGGTAACAGGACAGTATACAGGTAATGACAGGATGATATATGAGGCAACAGGACAGTATACAGGTAATGACAGGATAATATACGGGGGCAGGAGGTAACAGGACAGTATACAGGTAATGACAGGATGATATATGGGGCAGGAGGTAACAGGACAGTATACAGGTAATGACAGGATGATATATGGGGCAGGAGGAAACAGGACAGTATACAGGTAATGACAGGGTGATATATGGGGCAGGAGGAAACAGGACAGTATACAGGTAATGACAGGATAATATACGGGGGCAGGAGGTAACAGGACAGTATACAGGTAATGACAGGATGATATATGGGGCAGGAGGAAACAGGACAGTATACAGGTAATGACAGGGTGATATATGGGGCAGGAGGTAACAGGACAGTATACAGGTAATGACAGGATGATATACGGGGGCAGGAGGTAACAGGACAGTATACAGGTAATGACAGGATGATATATGGGGGCAGGAGGTAACAGGACAGTATACAGGTAATGACAGGATGATATATGGGGCAGGAGGTAACAGGACAGTATACAGGTAATGACAGGATGATATATGGGGCAGGAGGTAATAGGACAGTATACAGGTAATGACAGGATGATATATGGGGCAGGAGGTAACACTACAGTATACAGGTAATGACAGGATGATATATGGGGCAGGAGGAAACAGGACAGTATACAGGTAATGACAGGATGATATATGGGGCAGGAGGTAATAGGACAGTATACAGGTGATGACAGGATGATATATGGGGCAGGAGGTAACAGGACAGTATACAGGTAATGACAGGATGATATACGGAGCAGGGTGAGGTGACTTACTCCTCCGGTACTGACTGATTAGTGTGTACTCGGCACTTACCGAACTCCTCCGCCATCTTCTCCGGTCCCCGCTGGCCCCAGTCTCTGGCCGGCTGTTTGGTTGAGGCTCCGTCCCGAATCCGTTTGGTCACCTGGCCCCGCCCATTCCTCGCACCTGTACCTCGCCCCGCCCATCCTCGCTGCTGACCACGCCCCGTCATAGCCTCCAGGCGATGAATACACAGGACTACACGCAGATACAGATCTAATGTATACCGTACACACAATACTATACAACACTGTACACAATACTACACAACACCGTACACACAATACTACACAACACCGTACACACAATACTACACTACACCGTACACACAATACTACACTACACCGTACACACAATACTACACAACACCGTACACACAATACTACACAACACCGTACACACAATACTACACAACACCGTACACACAATACTATACAACACCGTACACACAATACTATACAACACCGTACACACAATACTACACAACACCGTACACACAATACTATACAACACCGTACACACAATACTACACAACACCGTACACACAATACTATACAACACCGTACACACAATACTACACAACACCGTACACACAATACTATACAACACCGTACACACAATACTATACAACACCGTACACACAATACTACACAACACTACACAACACCGTACACACAATACTATACAACACCGTACACACAATACTATACAACACTGTACCCACAATACTATACAACACCGTACACACAATACTACACAACACCGTACACACAATACTACACTACACCGTACACACAATACTACACTACACCGTACACACAATACTACACAACACCGTACACACAATACTACACAACACCGTACACACAATACTATACAACACCGTACACACAATACTACACAACACCGTACACACAATACTATACAACACCGTACACACAATACTACACAACACCGTACACACAATACTATACAACACCGTACACACAATACTACACAACACCGTACACACAATACTATACAACACCGTACACACAATACTATACAACACCGTACACACAATACTACACAACACCGTACACACAATACTACACAACACCGTACACACAATACTACACAACACCGTACACACAATACTACACAACACCGTACACAATACTACACAACACCGTACACACAATACTATACAACACCGTACACACAATACTACACAACACCGTACACACAATACTACACAACACCGTACACACAATACTACAAAACACCGTACACACAATACTACACAACACCGTACACACAATACTATACAACACAACACCGTACACACAATACTATACAACACAACACCGTACACACAATACTACACAACGCCGTACACACAATACTACACAACGCCGTACACACAATACTATACAACGCCGTACACACAATACTACACAACACTACACAACACTGTACACAATACTACACAACACCGTACACACAATACTATACAACACCGTACACACAATACTACACAACACCGTACACACAATACTACACAACACCGTACACACAATACTATACAACACCGTACACACAATACTACACAACACCGTACACACAATACTACACAACACCGTACACACAATACTACACAACACTGTACACAATACTACACAACACTGTACACATAATACTACACAACACCGTACACACAATACTATACAACACTGTACACACAATACTACACAACACCGTACACAATACTACACAACACCGTACACACAATACTATACAACACCGTACACACAATACTACACAACACCGTACACACAATACTATACAACACCGTACACAATACTACACAACACCGTACACACAATACTACACAACACCGTTTCCACTATACTATACAACACCATACACAATACTACACAACACCGTACACACAATACTATACAACACTGTACACAATACTACACAACACCGTACACACAATACTATACAACACTGTACACAATACTACACAACACCGTACACAATACTACACAACACCGTACACACAATACTATACAACACTGTACACACAATACTACACAACACTGTACACACAATACTACACAATACTGTACACAATACTATACAACACCGTACACACAATACTATACAACACCGTACACACAATACTATACAACACCGTACACACAATTCTACACAACACCGTACACACAATACTATACAACACCGTACACACAATACTACACAACACCGTACACACAATACTATACAACACTGTACACACAATACTATACAACACCGTACACACAATACTATACAACACTGTACACACAATACTACACAACACAACACTGTACACACAATACTACACAATACTGTACACAATACTATACAACACCGTACACACAATACTATACAACACCGTACACACAATACTATACAACACCGTACACACAATTCTACACAACACCATACACACAATACTATACAACACCGTACACACAATACTACACAACACCGTACACACAATACTACACAACACCGTATACACAATACTACACAACACTGTACACACAATAATATACACCATACACACAATACTACACAACACCGTACACACACTACTATACACCGTACACACAATAACACCGTACACACAATACTACAGAACACTGTACACCCAATACTATACAACACCGTACACAAAATACTACAACACCACCATAATAATGCGACATCATTGTGTGAATTAGCACGGTACTGTGACATAAATGTGCTTAATATCAGTGTACACCAGGGGTCTCAAACTCGGCCGGGTAAGTGGGCCGCATATAGAAAAAATGTGAAGTTGACGGGCCGCATTACTTTCAAATTTGATACAATACAAAATTATTGTTAATCAATTAGTTATTTGAACTACTATAACACTACATTACTATAATAATAGCGCTAGGTTTAAAATTTGAGAGATTTCTCCACGTGCTTATTTCAACAATCCATCTTTCCAGTTTAAGTGTCGCTAAATGCAGTCCGGCGGCTCAGTTAGCAGCGTTTGGCAGACACATGTCAAGATTGGGCAGCCCCTTTTTAGATAGTGCCATAGTGCCCTCGGTGGATGCTGCCGCAGTGCCATCGGTAGATGCTGCCGCAGTGCTCTCCGTGGATGCTGCCGCAGTGCCCTCCGTAGTTGCTGCCGCAGTGCCCTCCGTAGTTGCTGCCGCAGTGCCCTCCGTTGATGCTGCCGCAGTGCCCTCCGCAGATGCTGCCGCAGTGCCCTTCGCAGATGCTATCACAGTGATGTCAGGGGCTTGCCCAGAGCTGGAGTCCCGGAGCAGAGCCGCTTCTAGCACTCTGCCTGGGATTCCAGCTCTGCTCCTGACATCACTGTCCATATATGGACAGAGATGTCAGGAGCAACCCCAGAGCTGGAGTCCCGGGCAGAGCGCTAGTAGGCTCTTCCTGGGATTCCTGCTCTGGGGAAGCCCCTGACATCATTGTCGATGTATGGACAGCGATGTCAGAGGCTTCCCCAGAGTCCCGGAGCAGAGCCGATACTAGCGCTCTGCCCGGGACTCCGCTCTGGGGAAGACCCTGACACACTGTCCATATATGGGCAGCGATGTCAGGGAATTCCACAGAGTCCCGGAGCAGAGCCGATACTAGCGCTCTCCCAGGACTCCGGCTCTGGGGAAGCCCCAGACATCGTGTCCAAACATGGACAGCGATGTCAGGGAATTCCACAGAGTCCCGGAACAGAGCCGATACTAGCGCTCTGCCCGGGACTCCGCTCTGGGGAAGACCCTGACACACTGTCCATATATGGGAAGCATTGTCAGGGAATTCCACAGCGTCCCGGAGCAGAGCCGATACTAGCACTCTGCTCAGGACTCAGGCTCTGGGGAAGCCCCAGACATCGCTGTTCATATGTGGACAGCGATGTCAGGGAATTCCAAAGTCTCGGAGCAGAGCCGATACTAGCGGCTCTGTGTCCCGCGGGCGCAGATGACAGCCCCAGGGGCCGCCTGCGGGCCGCGTGTTTGAGACCCCTGGTGTACTGTGACATCGTTGTGTACGTTATCCCTATACTGTGATATCACTGTTCATTATCTCTCTACTGACATTATTGTTTATTATCCCTGTACTGTGACATCACTACTGTCCTGTATCATCACTGTGCTCATCTCTGTACTGTGACATCACTCTTTATTATCCCTAATAAATGCTCTGACATCATTGTGTGCATTGTCCCTGTACTGTGACCTCCCTGTCCTCATCTCTGAACTGTTACATTTCTGTTTATTATTCCTATACTGTGACCTCACTGTGCACAATTGGGCGCCAGAATTGTCTTACGGTGTAAAAAAAACGGGCGTACTTGTCTTGTGCCAGATTTATTAAGTGTTTTAGACTTTTTGAGCCTCATTAAAGTGAGTCAACCAAGAGGTGGTGTAAGGAAAAGCGTCTAACATATCTAGCAAAATATTCCTCACATCATGCACCACTATGATAGATTTGACACATCTTTTGCCTGCCTAGTTTTAAGTTTAAGACAGTAATAATAAATCTGTCCCAATTATCCCTTCTGTGCCATCATTGTTCCTGTACTATGACATCACTAGACACATTACCTTTGTCCCAACCCTTCTGTGACATCATTGTGTGCATTATCCTTGTACTATGACATCACTAGACACATTACCTCTGTACTGTGACATTACTGTGCACATTATTCCACCACTGTGCCATCATTGTAGGCATTGTTCCTGTACTATGACATCACTGTGCACATTATTCCACCACTGTTACTTTTTACATTATCCCTGTACATTCACATTACTGTGTACATCATTCCAACACTGACGTGATTGCGTGCATTTTTCCTGTATTGACATCATTGTGCACATTTTTCCACCACTGTGATGTTACTTTGTGCATTATCTCTGTACTGTGACATTACTGTGATATCATTGCGTACATTAGCCATGTACTGTAACATTACTGTGTACATCATTCCAACACTGTGACGTGATTGCGTGCATTTTTCCTGTATTATGACATCATTGTGCACATTTTTCCACCACTGTGATGTTACTTTGTGCATTATCTCTGTACTGTGACATTACTGTGATATCATTGCGTACATTAGCCATGTACTGTACATTACTGTGCACATTATTCCAACACTGTGACATCATTGTGTGCACTATCCCTGTACTATGACATCACTCTGCACATTAGTATTTTATTCCTCAATGGCTGATTAAACCAATAGCCGCCATAATTTAAAAAGGCAAGTTGTCTTCTACCCTTTATACAAGTGAAGACACGTGTGACCCGTCTGTGAAAAGGGGATCACCTACTGGTATGGGGTGATAAGGGTCACTCCGATCTGAAGCCCCAGAGCAGCTATATGTGCTTCCCCGGTGGTACATGCGCCTTTACTTTACAGGGTATAGGTCCTGCTGCCCCATATAGGGATTTCTTTACTTCCGGTGTATATGTATATATGTAAATGAGCCGTTTTAGGTGTACAAAAACTCTGTAAAGAAACTTCTCTACTCCAATAAGATGTATACAGGACAGCGAGTGAGTCAGGCGGAGGGATAGTTAAAGATGTGACAAGTAAACTATTATACACTAAAGGAGCCGACCCATATCGAAAGGGAAAGGATTGTGAAACATTAACAAGATTTACCTGCAACTGCGCCAGCTCTTAATAGCAGGGCCACGTAATCGCCAGGCAAACCTAAGCAGGCGCCAGGGCCCAAATATTCTTTGTTAAGCGGAGGGTCTCCTTAATATACAGATGGTTGTTCTAGTCTTAAAAGGGTCGTCTTACTGCAGGAGTCAGAGCCGCACTGGCTCAGAGGAGAAGCATGAGTGAGGGAGCCCCTCTATGATGTCCACAGTATATGCCCTATTAGGACCTACGAGAGAAGACCGCCCCTTTAATGTGATGTCATATCCAGCTCCAAGCAACGGACAGGACATAGACTGAATACCACACGACAGAAGGGGGAGAAAAAAATAAAAATGAAAAAAAGCGGCTAGGAATCTATGGGGCATAAAACATGTATATTGTGTGGTAGCCTCTGTATGAGACATAAAAATGATAAATTGGAGGTTGCTGTCCCTTTAACAAATTTGACCGAATTCGTAAATGTGTACAAAACAAGAAATATTTGCATAGAGAGGAGGAAGGCGACTTGTTGCTTTGAAAAACGTTGATTTACAGAAAGAACAAAAGTGGCATCTTGAAGGACACGGAAACTTCCTTATTGGATCTAGAAAAACCTGTACAGTAATATATATATATTTTTAACTACAAAAATATTCAATATTAAGAATGAAGCTATAGTCCTGAGCCGTTATATAGTCACAAAGGTACAAAGTAGTTAAAGGAATTTACCACTGAGTTCAGGTGTACCTAGTGGGTGGAGCCAAGTACAGTCACTAGACCGCTATTGGCCAAAAACATGTTTCATCAGCGTCCACATTATACAGCTAGTCTCCCCTACAAACATTGTATTCAAAATATATGGAGGCACTTTGACTGGGTCTGGTAGGGTACGTCCATACAACCTATTTTCAGCAGTTTTTCGCGCTGTAAACGCCCTGAAAAATGGCTAAAAATGCGGGGGCTGAACGCCTCCACGTAACTGCCCATTGATTTCAATGGGAAAACCGGCGTTCCGTTCCCACAGAGCGTGTTTTTTTTACGTGGCCGTTTTTCTTTGAAAATAGAAAAACAGTTCCAAAAACGTCCGTAAACAACGCTAGTTGCTTGAAAAACGGCTGAAAATCAACTGTTTTCCTTTGAAACCAGCACCTTATTGTCAGTCGTATTTTGTTTCCCATGTGAACATAGCCTTAAGGTGGAACTATGAAAGGTTGAATGGAAAAAAAAACAAAAAAAAACTTGCAGCCGATAAAAGACACTCAGCAATTTTCTAAAATTGGGAGCAATTAAAAGGTGGTATATGTGGTCCGAGTAAATCTAAATAACCCAAAAAAAAAAAAACACTTTTATAATCCAGAAGGTCTGATAATCTGCCATTTGTCTCAGGTGCAGAACTATAATGTCATGTGGAATCTCAAAACCATTGTGTTCTTTTATATAGATTTCCATGACCATCTGATAATGTAGAATATCTGGTAATCCGTCACCCGTCAGGTCCCGTCAGTGCTGGATTATACATACACACCTTGATGATACGGTATGTACTTTTCAAATAAAAAATAAATAAATAAAAAAAAAGGCAAAGAAAACAACAAAGTCCAATACCAACAAGGAAGAGACTTCACGGTAGTCACCTATTCAGACAATAAAGTGCAGATGACTTCAATCCAGGGAGTGACAGCAGATCGGTGACTTATTAGTAGAAAAACTAACAGCACATCTAAAAGGCGCAGGATGGGAGTATATTGCCCCAAAAATACCGGAGACTTCAGGTTCTTAATGACGCATGTGATCATAAAAAGATAGACCGGTCGTATTATTCATCCCTTACCGATTTACAGCTTCCTAGTCCTGAGCACGTCTGTGAAATGCCCCATAAAGGGTTAAACTAGTGTATGCCAAGTGCTCCCCCTATACAGCTCCCAGTACCAGAGAGTTTCATGGTGTCCGGTGACCAGCTGGAAAGGACACTTGGGAGGATCGTTGAGCAGGGAGGCGTGTCTGTCATCAGCCTATCAGCATTGCTGAGAACACTTCTGGCATTACCGATTGGCTATGAGCAGCTGACTGACGGACGTCCTTTTCAGCTACACACCAGGCACAGGTTAAAGCCCCATACTTTGGTTCTGGGATCTATAGAATGGAAATTCTTAACGCCTACAAATGTAACCCTTTATGGACACTTTAGATATGGCCTTCTAAATAAACCTTCTGTCTAACGATTCAGAGAATTGGTCCGGAAACATTGAAAATCTATCCCTTTGAACAAAAATCACCTCCCCGTAGACGTGCGGCGCTATTAGGGTATGTTCACAAGGCAAACGAAAAACGGATACCGAGCTGTTTTGAAGGGAGAACAGCCTCTGTTTTTCAGCAGTTTCTTATACATCAAGCGTATTTTGTTGTGTTTTTTTTATGTCCGTTTTTGGAGCAGTTTTTCTATTGAGACAAGGAAAAACGGCTCAAGAAGTGACGGAATACACTTCTTTTTTACGGGGCTTTTTTTCCGTGCCGTTTTTACATACCGCCATGTCAAAAAACGCCACGTGGGAACAAAATGCAGTTTTTCCGATTGAAATCAATGGGCAGATGTTTGAAGACGTTCAGGCTCCGTGTTTTTAGCCGTTTTTCTGGGCGTTTACGGCCCGAGAAAAACAGCTGAAAATAAGCCGGGTGAACTTACCCTTATGCCATGCGGCCAAAAACAGTGCGCTATTTTTACAGTGCATTTTTTGGCTACGCGGCCTGTACAGGTGATGGTTTCAATGTGCTTCATCTGTACAAGACGTATAAACGTACGCGGCGACGGTGTACCGGGCACCCTAAAGGGGCTGTACAAAAATAAACAAATCTGTAATTGTGTTTAACAATTACTAAATATCTGGAAGAAGCTCGATTAAGCCCCTTGGGGACCTAAATATTTTTTTAATTTTGCATTCCGGCGGTCATAATTTTTTTTTTTTAGAATCAAGTTTTTTTTTCGCCACTACTTTGATTTTTAAATTCTAAAGGGGGATTTTCATCTAAAGATGTTAACTATAATATATTGATATAAACATCTACAAGCCGGCACATTAGCCTGTGTACTAATCATACGGCTGGAATTCAAGAGGTTAAACATCAGAGATCAGAACAAAAAAAAAAATCTAATCCTCGGCGTCGGAGCGTTTGTGTTGCAGCCATCGCCCCGCTCCTGATCGTACGGTGGAAGAACGAGGAAAATACTCGTAATGATGCAGGAAGGAGTTAAACAAAATACACTAAACTCCGCTCCAAAGATGCGGTCCATTTAAAGCCGTGATATTTCTATATACACAGACTTATACATTCAAGATCGCGAACGCGCGCTCAAATGCAGCGGACATTAAAGGGGTCTTCCCATCTTGGACCTCTATGACATAACCACAGGATATGCCATCAATGTCCGATAGCTGCGGGTCCCACCTCTGGGACCCGCACCTCTCTAAAATGGCGCCCACTAAACCCCGTTCTAGCTTCCTAGTCTCCTATCCACTTCCTAGTTAGGTGGTCGGGAGTTACGGAAACAGCAGAGCTACGCCGCATAGAAGTGAATAGGAGTTATGGAAACAGCGTAGCACGGCGAGCACTCGGCTGTTTCCTTAACTCCCGACCACCTAACCAGGAAGTGGCCGGGATGCTGCGGGAGACGAGTAATCTAGAATGGGGTTTAGGGACCCCGTTCTAGAGATAGGTGGGACCCGCATCTATCTGACATATCCTGTGGATATGTCATAAATGTCTCATGGGAAAACCCGTTTAAATCGCCGCTGAAAGAGAAACATTTCCTACATATTTACCATCTCCGTCTCAGGGTTCATCTCACAACTGAAGTGAATCCAGGATGACAGACGGGTAAACACGGCTGATCCCGGCAGAGCGCTCTGCACACAACACGGCTGCGGTCCGTGGACGCTCCGCGGCTGCTATTTACTAAAACATAAATCGGTGTTACATAATAAAACGTCCACTCAGATGTATTTATATATAAAAAAAAAAAGTCATGATCTTTATTTTATTCATGAGACTGGACGATTTAGAAGACAATGATCAGGCAGGAGAACGGTGATCAGAGCAATGCTCTGCAAGATCACTACTATGTCCCCAGGCAGGACATTGGTGAACAGCATGATGCTCTGCAGCTTAGACTGGAAGAGAGATGCTCTGCAAGGTCCCTCTTGTACTAGGCTCTGATAGGAGAGTCTTAACGATCAGACAGTCTGAGGAGGAGGAGGAGGAGGAGGAGGAGGAGGAGCGGCGGTAGGAGCAGGAGCAGCAGATACCGGCACCGAATCGGGAACCTCAATTCGAGCGAGGCGGCTCTGCTCCAGAGCAATGGCTTCAGCGGAGTGTTTGCACCTCTCAGACCCACATTGACACGTAAAGTATTTGCTCTTGATGTCCCAGAACCGGTCACCGTAATCAAACCTGGAGGGAGAAGAAACGGCAGAGGGGGCGGGGTTATACAATAGGAGCGAATAGTAATGAGGAAAGTAACCTTAGAGATCACCAGTCAATGGAGGATACGTCGTGGCATCAGATCTCTTCAGATTTAATGGGATTTCAGATTTATGATCTAAACCTTAGCATAGGCCGTTAGTGTATAATCAGCGGAGGTCCGACCCTGCGATGTACCCGCTTTGTTCTGCTCATCAGTGGGAGTCCCAGAGGTTGGACCCCACCCATCATACGACAGCCTATCCCAAGGACACAAAAATCAATCAAAACTCCTGGAAAAGCCCTTTAAAAGTTTTTTTTTCCAGCCAGTAAAAATTGATGGCCTATCCTCAGCGCTCATACGAGTGCTGCACCCCCTTAGAATCAGCTGATCGGTGGGGGTTCCGGGAGTCTGACCGCGATAAGTCAGCTATTGATGGCCTGAGGATAGGCCATACATTTTTACTGGCTGGAAAACCCCTTTAAGATCCCCTAATGGAAACAAATAATCAGTTGTTACAGAAAATTCTAATTGCATCCAAGGCAGTTTCATGTTCAGGAGGCCAGTCATGTGATTTAACTTGGCCAATCAGCCTTTCTTGTGGAGCCCGGAACGGGTGGTAGAGGCGTTCAGCAGGTGGAGTAGCACTTGCTGTCTTATTTCCATCAGGGAATGTATGTTAGATGCCCTAATTTATGGAGGTCAGTTGTTATGACAGATCCTCTGATAAAATGAATGATTACATAGAGATATTCCAGGCAAAACACAAACATTTTAATTTGTCCCTTTCCGCTTACCCAAGTTCCTCTCCTGCCCGGATGTCCCGTCCACTGAAGAAGGCAATGCGGGGAAAGCGCAAATCCTGGTGGGACATGAAGACTCTCACGGGGATCAGGTTGGGCTCACACAGATGATTAATGAAGCGGCTGACATTGCCATAGTATCGAGCGTCTATGCAGTACACCTCCCCGTCCTGAGAGAAAAGAGGGGCAGCATTAGTGGTGTGACGGCATATACAGGGGAAACACTCCGTGTACCCCATGTGCCCGGTGACAAGTGACGGTTACCCTGGGCACACATAGAACATCCGTATTTTTTGTTTGGGTCAGGTCATATATTTCGCACCTGACGGAATCAGATACTATTAGAGTAAAGCGGAGAAAAAAAAAACCCATTTGGAAGGTTTTACGGCTTTCCTCTGGTGGGTTCTTCTCCAGTTTTTGGCACAAAAAGATGATTTTTTTTAAGTGCCCTGTAAATTCATGCTCTCAAAGTTCATTAAGGGATACAGCAAATGGTCAGGGTCCACTAATGTAAGGACATCAATAATGCAGTCGACTGCGCTATTGATTCCGTCGGAAAAACAGAAACCATTATTAGCGATGTTTCCGTCACCTTTGATATCAATGGTGACGGAAACGGAAGCTGTGGTTTCAGTTTGACTTTCCGTTGCGGGGGTTCACCC
Source organism: Rhinoderma darwinii (assembly GCF_050947455.1). NCBI lineage: Eukaryota > Metazoa > Chordata > Amphibia > Anura > Rhinodermatidae > Rhinoderma > Rhinoderma darwinii. Next base: position 113,540,131 of record NC_134694.1, on the reverse strand, counting down.
GACGAAAACCTCAGATGGAACGGAAAGCCAACGCTGATGTGAACAGGCCCTTAGTCTATATTGAAACTTGCTGTTAGGGAACTGTATAGGCATCCACATTCATATACCTGCCCTATGGCGATATGAATGAGCAATGCGTATACAGGAATCAGGAGATATATAGAACACACACATATATAGAACACACACACACACACACACACACACACACACGCACACACACGCCTAACCTTGTTATCCAGGTCAAAGAGATAGGAATCATCTTCTCTCACATCAGCCTCTGCATCAGAGATCAACTCCCCCACATACCTGCAGATGGGAGAAAAGATTGGGAGGTCACAGCGGGAAGCAATGGCTTATGGGAAGTCAGAGACCAAAACTGCAAAGCGCAAAGAATTAGGGGGATATATTTTTTATAATGGGTGCAAAGGAGAACTATGAGGTTACCCGGCCAAGCAATGGTCTCTTTCACATTTCAACCTGAACTAATAACATGTAGAGATTAATTCTTATCGGTGGGGTTTTCAGCATCAGACATTTCATATTGAATAGATTGGAAGCGACAGGAGCGCAGAAGGAGTCAGCGTGAAAATAAGGAAATACAATTATATGGTCCCCTTTTAACAACGTATATATAGAGTCCATGAAAAGTAAATACATTACAATCCTCTCTTGTACTGATCCTGAGTTACATCCTGTATTATACTCCAGAGCTGCACTCACTATTCTGCTGGTGGAGTCACTGTGTACATACATTACATTACTTATCTTGTACTGATCCTGAGTTACATCCTGTATTATACTCCAGAGCTGCACTCACTATTCTGCTGGTGGAGTCACTGTGTACATACATAACATTACTTATCCTGTACTGATCCTGAGTTACATCCTGTATTATACTCCAGAGCTGCACTCACTATTCTGCTGGTGGAGTCACTGTGTACATACATTACATTACTTATCCTGTACTGATCCTGAGTTACATCTTGTATTATACTCCAGAGCTGCAATCACTATTCTGCTGGTGGAGTCACTGTGTACATACATTACTTATCCTGTACTGATCCTGAGTTACATCCTGTATTATACTCCAGAGCTGCAATCACTATTCTGCTAGTCTTTAATAGACTAACTCAGAATCAGTACCGGATAAGTAATGTAATGTATGTACTCAGTGACTCCACCAGCAGAATAGTGAGTGCAGCTCTGGAGTATAATACAGGTTATAACTCCGGATCAGTACAGGATAAGTAATGTAATGTATGTACACAATGACTCCACCAGCAGAATAGTGAGTGCAGCTCTGGAGTATAATACAGGATGTATCTCCGGATCAGTACAGGATAAGTAATGTAATGTATGTACACAGTGACTGCATTAGCAGAATAGTGAGTGCAGCGCTGGAGTATAATACAGGATATAACTCAGGATCAGTACAGGATAAGTAATGTAATGTATGTACTTAGCGACTCCACTAGCAGAATAGTGAGTGCAGCTCTGGAGTATAATACAGGATATAACTCAGGATCAGTACAGGATAAGTAATGTAATGTATGTACTTAGCGACTCCACTAGCAGAATAGTGAGTGCAGCTCTGGAGTATAATACAGGATATAACTCAGGATCAGTACAGGATAAGTAATGTAATGTATGTACTTAGCGACTCCACTAGCAGAATAGTGAGTGCAGCTCTGGAGTATAATACAGGATATAACTCCGGATCAGTAATGTAATGTATGTACACAGTGACTCCACCAGCAGAATAGTGAGTGCAGCTCTGGAGTATAATACAGGATGTAACTCAGGATCAGTACAGGATAAGTAATGTAATGTATGTACACAGTGACTCCACCAGCAGAATAGTGAGTGCAGCTCTGGAGTATAATACAGGATGCAACTCAGGATCAGTACAGGATAAGTAATGTTATGTATGTACACAGTGACTCCACCAGCAGAATAGTGAGTGCAGCTCTGGAGTATAATACAGGATGTAACTCAGGATCAGTACAGGATGAGTAATGTAATGTATGTACACAGTGACTCCACCAGCAGAATAGTGAGTGCAGCTCTGGAGTATAATACAGGATGTAACTCAGAATCAGTACAGGATAAGTAATGTTATGTATGTACACAGTGATTCCACCAGCAGAATAGTGAGTGCAGCTCTGGAGTATAATACAGGATGTAACTCAGGATTAGTACAGGATAAGTAATGTATGTACACAGTGACCCCACCAGCAGAATAGTGAGTGCAGCTCTGGAGTATAATACAGGATGTAACTCAGGATTAGTACAGGATAAGTAATGTACTTACAAATTTCTTAAACTTTTGATGTAGAGTTATTCAATTGAATGGAACGGAAAGCTGTACTATTAAGCACAGCCCAAAAAAGGTTTATGGGGGGGGGGTGAATTTTTTGCAGCTCGTGTACTACCCCTTTAAGACCTGAGTGATTCTGTTCTGTCAAGTTGTTAAAAATTCTATTCAGGAATTTCCTTATCCGTTTCCAGAAAATGTTTTTAACAACCAATATTGCCACCATTACTGCAACTGCAGGGGTCCACACAGGTATAAAGGTATATGAGAAGGGAAAATACGGCTTCATAACCAGGCAGATTTATCATTCAGGGATTTATAGAATATGACAGACCTGATGATGCTGGGTGGACAATCCTCACACTAAATACTTACTCGCAGATAAAGGATCCCTGGGGTATAGCCTGCAGAGCCCTCACTCCCCAGCCCATCTTAGCTGTACGGTACAGCTGCAGCCGAACCCTGAAAGAGAATTTAGGTGAAGAATTTTATTGTCAGACTGGTTTACTATACACAATTACCCATTAAAGGGGGTTTTACGATCAGGGACATTCATGACATCCACAGGATAGGCCATAAACGTCAGATAGAGGAGGGTCCCATCTATCTCTAACTCGCCGCTTCCGTAAGAACTGACCGGTGTAGCTCGCATGCTACGCTGCTTCCATAACGGCCACTCAATCACGTGTCAGCCGGTACACAGAGGTAGGGGGCCCCGTTCTAGAGATGAGTGAGGGTCCCAGAGGTGCGGCCCGCATCTATCTGACATATCCTGTGGATATACCATAAATGTCCCGGATGGGAAAACCCCTTTAAATATGTAGCGAGAACAACCTGCATAAACCTTCCTTCTCTTGCTTCATATAATTATACAATAACGGTTCTTATTACAGGGACACTGGTGAAGTAAAATCCCATTAATCCATGGAAGCGGACAGGTGTATATAAGACTCACTGGTAAGGGTAGTGAACCATCGGGAAGAGAGCGAAAATGAAATGTGAAGGGAGGTCATCACAGGTCAGGACAACGCTTTTTAGATGTCCTATGAATGGCATAAAGCGAGTGGGGTTCCCCAAACCAGGGAGCCCCTGTAAAGGACAACTTCCGCTATGGAGGACTTGGTCAGAGCATGTACAAAATAGTCACCACCTACATCTTCCATTGGCAAAATCGGGATATATCGCCGGCCAGGACTATCATTTGAGGAAAGAATCTTTTGATAGGGACATGAAGTTTGCGACTTTAAGAATCTGACTGTACTTTTTTTAGTGCACACAAGAAGGTGCTGCGGTTGGTGCAACGCTTACTTAATGCCGCTCTGCACCACTCGGTTCTTGCACGTCTGCCAGCAGGCACAGGCTTGGTTACATTCAAAGATAAGCGGAGGCTCAATCTTGTTAAATTCCTGTAGAAGACGACCATCCTGCAGACATCAAACACAAGAGGGCAAGTCAGCGAGGCAGAAAACAAGAGAAGGCAGAGCAGACAGGAGAACCTCCGTATAAGCGCTCACCTTATCATACCAGCAGCGGATACTGAGCTGTCCGCAGAGGCAATTACTAGATGAACAGTCGTCCAGGCAGCTGCAATTCTGAACACGCAAGGAAAAAAGGGTGAGCAACAGAAAGAGAGAGAACATTGCGGAGGAAAGGGACGAGATCTGTACCTGGAGGTGAGTTATATTGCGGTCAATGCTCATGGCGGAGGTCTCACAGTTCTCGGACACATACTTATAGTCTTCCGGGGAGAGTTCTTCATCCACTCCGTTCACACAAGGAATAGGAACTCTTTCATATCCATGAGCGATGTCCCTAGAGGAATAGAAAAAAAGAGGGGTCAGGGAGCTGCGGTGATATCACTGAGCATTACTAGATATTGCATCACATTATAGGGATTAAAAGTTTTCTCCAGAATGGACAGTGTACCCATGGTTATGAAATGTGCGAATCCTGCGAATACATGAAACATTATTATGTCTTAGTGGAGGAAGGGGACAACTTCCTCACCTTCCAGCAGCTTGCAGTCCTCCTTCCCGTCTCTGTAAATGTTGAGAAACCTCCTCAGTCACCCAAAAAATCCATCTAGTGTAATAGAAGACAGGGAAGAGGGAGGAAGGGGGATGCAGCTGCAGAATCTCTCCCTTAAAGGGGTTTTCCCACGGGGGGACTTTTATGACATATCCACAGGATATGTCATAAATGTAAGATAGATGCGGGTCCCACCGATCTCTAGAACGGGCCCCCTAAACCCGTTCTAGCTTTTTGTGCTCATGCGGACTGCCAGCCACTTCCCGATTACATGGTCGGGAGTTACGGAAACAGCGTAACTCGCTGAGCTGCGCTGTTTCTGTAACTCCCATAGTAGTGAATGTCAGTTACGGCTGCAGCGTACCATGCGAGCTACGCTATTTTCTCCTTCATGGTCGGAAATCAGCTGGAACATAAAGAGGTAGAACGGGGTTTAGGGGGCCAGTTCAATAAATAGATGCGGGTCCTACCTCTGGGACCCGCACCTATCTGACATTTATGGCATATCCTGCGGATATCTCATAAATGTCCCTCGTGGGAAAACCCCTTTAATGTTTGTGTGAGTGATTGGATGTAGTGGAGAAGCAGCGCAGCAGGGTGGAGCCACTCTATCATGGGGACAACATTGCTTACTTATGGCTCACCCATACAGACTGCTCTATGGACAAGATACTTGTAATAGATCAGTAGAAAGCGATGGACGTAACCTGTCCACCAGCATCTATTAGGGAGCCACAAATCAGACTATACGGGCCAGCTGCAAGTAAAAAAATCCAACCTTCTGCAGCAACAATCAAAGAAATGAGTTCATGAAATTCAAGCTGGATATGAATCGGTGGACGAGTCACCTTTAGGAGTTGGTTTTAGCAGAAACAGGTGATGGCTTCAAGAAAAGGATCAGATGAGGACTTAGAACAGAAAAATAAATACTTAAAGGGTAACTAAACTTTGACATGTAATAGTAACACGTCAGAAGTTATGATCGATGGGGGTCCGGAGTACTGAAACCCCCACTGATCTCTAAAATGAAGTGGCAGAGGCCTTCGGAAGCGTATCGTGCCGCTTTGTTTCTGATGGACTTTCCTGGGGAAGCCAAGCAAGCGGCGTACGGGTTCATAGACTTTCTATTGGGCTCGTACACCGCTCTGAGGAAAGCTGATCGGAAACAAAACGGTACAGCGATCACCTCTGCTGCTTCGTCTTAGCAATCGGTGGAGGTCTCAGTGCTCGGACCCCCACCAATCAAACCTTCTGACTAGGACATGTCAAAAGTTTTGTTTCACTTTAAGTAAAAGTATAGAATTCTTGTTTGTATGTTGATTCCGTCTGGTCACCACTTAGTATCAGAAGGGACATTTTCTTCTTTTAGGGCAGATCGGCTCATGTCTCGTTTTTTCCCTCTGGATCCATAGGGGGGAAAACAATGTTTTACGATTTAACCCTCTCCTCCTTCACATCCGCTCAGCCCCTTGGTTGAACTTGGACATGGACCTCTATCATGTGGGAGTAACAAGCGTCTGTCCACACGCTCACCTGCTGATGATCCTCTCCGTGCGGACTGCTCTATTGAGGATCCCTTGTCGGATCTTCCGATTAAGCTGTAAAGCGTACCAGACGTCTGTGTGCTCCAGGGTTAGGTCGCATGGGGTGTCCCCTTCATTGTTACGAACCTCTGTGTCAGCCCCACGAGACAGAAACAGGCTGAAGGAAAAAAAATAAAAAATTAGTAAAAATTGTATTTTTATTTTTGAAAATATTGATGCGAATTTTTTTTAAGTACTCTCCGTAAAATCCTCTTCTCGTTCAGTTTGGAGAAAACACACCGTAGGCATATGCCACTAGGAGGCGAGACACCAGAATAAATAACAAAATAAAAAAAGTATGGACTCCTACAGTCTATACCCCACCTACAGACACTGAGCTAATTCAGTCTGTACAGAAACAGTATGAGAAGTGGAACAATATCAGAACCAGATGAGAAAACCAGGTCCAACCTTATAACGAAAAAAAGGGTGGGAGCCGTGTTCCCCAATGGACTGGACGAGAAAAGGATTTTACACTGAGTACTTAAAATAGTTTTCGCATTAGTCTCATTGAGAGACACAGACCTCAGGACGTCCCAAAGAAATCCACATGGGTGGGAACCAAGAGAAAAACTCTGCCGATGCGCGCAATACCAAGGGAGGCATCTGCGGAAGCCCCTGTAGAATTTGATTAAAAGTGCGCAAAGACGAAGGTAGCCGCTACCTTGCAGAACTGGAGAGTCGAAGACGGATGGCGCATAGTCCAGGAAGCACCAAGCGCCCTACTGGAACGCGCTGTAACCCAAAACAGGGGTTTATTCCCTTTGAGGAGACTAGCTTGGGGCAAAAAAAAAAAAAAGGGTACAGTCCAGAGCACCTCCTTATCTTGATGGAGAGACAGGTACGGAGCGTGACAAGACAGAGGAATAAGTGAAAAAGAGGCAGCGGGGGAAATAGGTGAATTAAGAGAACCCTTGTGGCCTCCTGAGCATCGACTGCGTACACCTTGGGATCCCAAGACCTGGTGACAAGGAGGGCAACCTGGCGAGTAAGTAGAGATGCCGGCCTGTGTGCCCCACCTGGAACAGATTTGTGAGAGCACTACGAGATGAAGGGCCCATTACCCTGGGTCGATCTGATCACGAGTGAGAGAGTCAATTGCCGAGAGAGCAGGAAAGTGAAGCGCCGGCCACTCCAGATTCTTGAAGGCCGCCACCGAACTCCGGGTCCTGCCTTGGTGATTGAGCTAGTCGACTGCTGTGACATTTTCTGCCTGGACACGGTAGAGATCGCTTCCAGTTTAAGATGTTGATGGGAAGACCGGCCTAAAGGCCCTGAGCCGTGAGATTCTGGATAGCATTTCCCCGACCCCCGAAGGCTGTGGATCTGCCAACGCAGCGGGAGAAAGGAGCGTCCCTGTAGGTATCGCCGAGGAGCAGAGCCACCAGAGTAGAGACCGGCAGACTTAAAAGGGAAGACGGATTCAGCAGTCAAAGGGAATCCAAAGAGCAGAAGAGAATCCAGGAGAGGATAGTGGACGAGTGAAACCTCCGACGAAACCCCGGAACGGAAAGCCAACGCTGATGTGAACGGGCCCTAAATGTAGTAATATGCGCCGCCAACGCAAATGAACGCACAGTTGTGCCGAGTCTACCAGAGCAGGAGCCACTTCCTGCAGGAACGCTCCATATTAGCTAACAAAGGAGGGGGGACAGGAGACCCTAGCTCGATCACATCCATATGGAACAATAGTTCAGGATGAGACGACCCCTTTAAGATTCTTACATCACAATAAAGTACTTTTAAATAGACAACTAGTTCTGTGTTACTTATCTGGTCCTGAAATCGGTTTTACAAAGCTACAGTGTCAGAGCGGCTTGTGCTCAGTGATCGCTCTCGTCAGATCACACGAGACTAATGTGGAGTTGTTGAGTAGAAAATAGATAGATAATAGGCTCTTACTTTACGCAGTGGATGTAGCCCTCGCGAGCAGAGATGTGCAGTGGCGTATCCCCATGGAAGTTAACGGCATGCAGATCGCACTGCGCATTGAGCAAAACCTCAGCAATCTCAGCACTGCCGGTGAAGGACGCCCAGTGTAGGCAGATGTTTTTCTCCTGTGATGGGGACAATACGCAGAAGATAGAAAGTGAATCTGTCACCAAAGTTACATAGAAAACTAATAACCTTATAGCAGAGCAGAGGAAATATTTTATACATTTTGTATCCGTTTTTCCTTCCAAGGCTATGAAATCACGCCCCATATGCAAATTAGCCGCAAAAGGGGTCTAAAGTAACTTTTACACCGGCCGGTACAACCAGCGCCGAATAACGAGACAGCTTTTTGATCGGCGCTCGTTTGCTACTTTCACAAGGAGCCAGTATGGGAATGAGCGATTGATCATTCGATCATCCGATCGCTCGTCCCCATTCATTTCTATCGTTTGCCCGTTAATTGCCGGGTGTAAAAGTACCTTAAAAAAGTTACCTCCAGTTCTCTGAAAGTCTATGAGGATTCCCTTATACATTCCCAGTCAGCCTCATCAATCACAAATGTCCCTGCTTAGCAGCAAACATGATTGTGTGGTTACATTAATGTATTCAGATGGGTGATCTGGGGCAGGGCGGATTAATGAATATTCATGGCACACCGGAGCAGGAAGGAGATGGCGCGGGCAAAAAAAAAAAAAGTAGTAAGTAATTTTGCTCAATGATCCCTAAGGCTATGTTCACACGCAGTGACCAGGAACGTCTGAAAATACGGAGCCGTTTGCAGGCAAAAATAGCTCCTGATTTACAGACGTTTATCAACTCGCGTTTCTCACGGCCTTTTTGGAGCGTTTTTTTAATGGAGTCAATGAAGAACGGCTCCAAAAACGCCCCAGGAAGTGTCCTGCGCTTCTTTTGACGAGCCGTCATTTTACGCGCCGTATTTTGACAGCGACGCGTAAAATAAAGTCTTGTGGGAACAGAACATCGTAAATCCTATTGAAAGCAATGGGCAGATGTTTGTAGGCGTAATGGAGCCGTCATTTCAGGCGTAATTCGAGGCGTAAAACGCCCGAATTACGTCTGAAAACACTGTGTGTGAACATACCCTAATAGTGCACAGGGGGTTGTGGAAGCCGTCGAAACACATTATGCAAAAGATAAACGGACAGATGGAAATCAATAGGGAGGAATGAGTGTTCGGTACTCACATTGTCCTGCAAAGTAACATCTGCCCCCCTTGTCAGCAATGTACGAATGACGTCAATGTGCTTGTGCTCGGCAGCCCAGATGACGGGAGTCCAGCCACCATTATCCTAAAAAGAGACATCAGTGAATAAATGAATGGAGGCGTCACTGCTTTCCACCGTATGTGGATATATCAAGGAGGACAGGCTCACCTGGGCATTTACATTAACTTGGCCCGTCGAAAGTAGGAAACTCAGCATCTCCAGATTTCCACTCTTGGCTGCGTGGTGAAGGCAGGTAGAACCATCCTCCTCCTGAGAAATAAGAAAACCTCCGACATAAGCTCAACAGAAATATGGCAAAAATGTAGTCAGTCTACAGTACCAGCTGTCATAATCTAGGAGCACAGTATAAGAGAAAACGTAGCGCCACCTAGTGTCAAGATGGTTAAATCATTATGATCTTACGAGAGTCAAAATACATTGATCACAATATTTATTAACCCAGGTGATTATGTGAACAGGTTGTTCTTCATGGAAGAATACTCGAAACGCGAACAGATCTCCGTCCACCTTATATACCTCACTACTTCAGAAGCGCACGCACACCCCCTGGTGCTTATAAGGCCAGAGCCAGCGCAGAACGATGGCGAGACGGAGAATTAACCCCTGCGTCCGTGGAGAAGCGCCTGCACAGGAGAATGTGACCTCTTGGGTCTCTGCTTTGTTTACATTGCATTGTATATTTATAACTACCTCTTGATGTACATGGGCCTTGTCTGCCAACATTACCACAGCGGGTTGCACCTGTTCTGGACTCTTTTGGATGAACCAATTCTATTAAGGAGCCGGATATGGTCACAAAGAAATCACCGGCATTCAAGTAGAAACTGTTGGTCCCCGAGTTTGATCTCACTACACGCTGGTTGTTGTGTCTGACACGACCTCAATAGGTGAGCACCTTCCCAGAGTCATAGCAAGAAGCTACCTGTGACGACAGTATGTCCCTATTTCTTAAGGGATGATTTATAAATAACCTAATAGACCTTATTGATACGTCCGGTGAGTGCAACGATATTAATAAGGAATGCAATTAAGAGTGGACATGGACATGTTCTGTATCGATGGAGGGTGCCCCTCAAGATCATCTCCTCTAGGGAGCCCAAGGGAACCCCAGTTTGACACTGGATATGGATCAACTTTTTATAGATCATTTTGTTTGAAGTTCCTGCCACTAGGTGTCTCTTCCTGTAATCTGCTGTCCACCCCCTGTTGTCAGGCAAAATCCATCCCTAGTTACAGAGCAGAGGAGACAGACTGCAGAAGGTGGGGGAGGGGGTGCATTTTCACTGCCTGCCCATAGAAGTCTACAGAGAGTGAAGGGTGGAGCAGGAGGATAAAGCAGGAGAGACACAGACACGCTGCCAATACAAGTCTATGGGAAGGGAGGAGTAGGAGGGGGAAGCCGAAGCAGAGAGGAGAGACAGATACGCTGACCATAGAAGTCTATGGAGGGGAAGGGGGAGCAGAAGCAGGTAGGGCAAGACACAGATGATGCTGCCCATGAAAGTCTATGCAGAAGGGAGGGGGAGCAGAGAGGAGACACAGGTTCTGGTAAGATTTCTAGTGTTGGACTCAGCTACACTGCTCATTACTGCTGTATAATCTCCTCCATGCGGCTGCAGTTTCTGTTTATGTGATATATGAAAAGATAGGAGAGCAGGATTCTCCTCTTCTGTGTTTGTAGCATATAGAAAACATGATAGCAGTAAGGCTCTGCTCACTAACTCAGAGAAAACGGAGAATAATAGATAGAGCCTACAGAGGGTAAAACGGCTAAATAATGAAGAATACAAGTCATATAATAGTCCCCTAAAATGTCAGGTCCGCTTTAAGAAAAATAGACTAGAACGTGACTTTATATACAGCAAGGATGCAATTACCTGATGGTACACGCAAGCTCCATTTTGAGCCAAATACTTGGCAACATCCAAATGATTGTGGACAACAGCTTCTAGAAGAGGGGTACGGAGGACCTTGTCATTGGCATTGAAGTTCGCACCCGCCTGGGAGGGAAAACACCGGTGTAAAACAAAAACGCCAAAATGTAAACTAGACCGAGTGCAAGTGGTAGAGGGGGTGGCAGCACGGCACCTGTAGGAGGATATGACACAACTCCAGACTTCCTCTCTGTGCGGCGGCATGAAGGGGACTTCTCTTTAATTGCTGATCATTAAGGAAATTGGAATCTTGGTTATCCACTAAAATAGAACGAGAAGAAGAAGAGATGGCATAGTAAGTACAGGAGACATGCAGTTGTGTTTAGGGACTTTCATGACCGGTTGTTGCAGAAGAAAACGTCAAAATTCCATTCAGGACAGGCAAGCAGGGAAACCAGTGGATAGCATGAAATTGAGGAGAGGGGATTCTATGGTTTACACGTGTCACACTGGCATAGGCTGCTTTACTGTCAGGACATAGTGTATTGAAGGGTAACTAAACGTTTAACATGTCACAGTGACGAAGTTTTGATCGGTGGGGTTTTCGAGCACGGAGACTCCAACCGATCGCTAAAACGAATAGACAGAAGCACTCGGGTGAGCGCTTGTTTGGCTTTCCAAGGAAAGATGATCAGAAACTAAGCAGCACAGAGCTCTGCCGATTCGGTTTAGCAATCGGTTAGGGTCTCAGTACTCGGAACCCTGCCCCGAGATCAGCAACTTAGGGTCTCAATCTTAGCAGAGTACACTAGTAAGTTTGCACAACAAAGACAACACAAAAAGACATTACTGCGTTAAGAATTAGGTACTGGAGGGAGGGATGGGGGGGGGGGGGGGGGGGAGAATGGGGGTCACTCACTCAACATGAGCAGGACTTTCTGCAGTTCCCCGGCCTTGACGCTCAGGTAGAGTTGTCTGGAGTTGTAGCGGATCTTCTTCCGGCTTCTTCCTTCTCTCTTTTGCTGGTTTAAACTGTAAAGACAAGTTCATTACTTGGAACAGTCAGTGGAGTCCAGGAATGGGGTGAGGGGGAAAAAAAACAATCAAAGGGAAAAAAAAATAAAAAATAGAGGAAAATGACAATCGTACTTGTCAGTCTCCTGGGACATCAAGGCTTTCTGAAGAGCATCACGGGCAGCACCAGGTGGCAGACCGGCAGCACTAAGAGCCATTCCAGATGGAAGAACAACAGAAGGGCCTTCAACTCCTCCATTGAGAGTGGCATCATCAAGAAGGGAACGTTTGCCTTCGCCTACGCCGCTCATCCGTGCGCTAACCGTAAAAACAAACCGGTCATGAAGCGGAAAACGCAACAACCCAATCAAAACACACCAGCAAGAAAGAGGTCTCCTGAAGTCACCTAGGCTGTGTAGTATCTGCCCTTCCTTGACCACTGCCATCATGCGGAGGAGGGGCAGGAACGGGCACAGGGGTATCGGCTTTTGCTACAGTGATCTGTTCTGCTTCCGATGCATCCTCCCCGCAGTGAGGACAGAAGATGATGCCATTTAGAGGAGAGACACAGGCTCTGTGAAAGCGATGATTGATCCTGAAATCAGGGTGGCACTCGAGGAACGTTCCCTGCAGATCGAAGAAAAGGAAAATAATTAGAGAGGATGTAACATTTAGGACATGACATTTAGGCCTCACCCGCACAGCGTCCCTGCAGCTCCATACTATGGTACCATTGGCACCCTGTTATCTAACCCACGGCACCTCTGAGGGAGAACACTTCTGCAATCCGGCGCCCCATAAAACATACGCCAGATTACAACAAGATAGGCAGAGGTCCATTGCAATAAATCGGATCACTGATCTCACGTTCATATTTGCACTAGAAAAATGAATTGTGAAATCTAAAATAGCCGCGCCCGGCAGAAACGCACCACTTCTTGTCAGCATTGCGTTTCCAAAAAGTCAGCGTGTTTTATATTCAAGTCCCAATTCCAAAATATACAATGTATTAGTTCAGACAAAATGAAGGAGCTCAAATCAAAACTAAAAGTAATTTACAATGAAAGTTCTTATTACATTACATATTTTAAAGGACCAGTGTCACGAAAAAAATTTTTTACATCAGTTTGGTTTTAGTGTTTTATTAAAAACTTTTATATTTATTTGTGTGTTTGTGTTTTACTTTCTTTTATTTTTGAACTTTTTCTTCTCTATGGGGGCTGCCATTTTTTTTTCCATTTCTGTATGTGTCGATTAACGACACATACAGACATGGAGTACGGCAGCTCCAGTCCCATAGTGAATGCGAACGGGGCCCGTTCCATCCACTATGGTGTACGCCGTCTGTGTGGGAACGGCGCATGCGCTGCTCCCACACAGTCCAAGTTGAACTGTGCGCCGTCCGGCGCCATTTTCCTGTAGACCGGAAGTCGCGGCCGGACAGTAAGATTACTACTTCCGGTCGCGGCTTCCGGACTTGTGCACTTGGAGCGGCGGTAGCGGACGGACCGGAAGGAGCGGCGGCGACTGGAGCAGGTAAGTGATTTCTATGTATGTTCGTGTTTTACTGTGTGTTTACTACTGTATGTAAACCTACTACACTGTGTGTTAGCTCAAAAAATGGCGACACACAGTGTAGGAGGTTTGACCGTTCAATCCCCTCGTTTCTCCCGGCACTAGCCAGGATAAAGGAGGGGGGGATTCTGAGAGCTCACTAGAGCGAGTGAGTTTTCTCAAATTTTGCAGCATAAAGCAATGTGGTTGCTTTACCACATGCAATGCTGCAATTTTGGGAATTGCTCCATCTAGTGACCAGCGCTGGGAAATATTATAAATTAGAATCTAATTTATAATATTTCCTGACTCGTGAAAAAAATTAGAACAATGTTTAATCACCTAAACACTAATTGTTTAACTAAAAAAAAAAATACATTTTTTTCTAGCGTCACATTGCCTTTAAGATGATATAATGGGTAATACGACCCAGAGAAGTGGACTGCTTCTGGTATTCAAAGTGAATGGGGATAAGCGGCAATATAATACCAGACACAGACCGTGGAGAAGAGCGGTGCCAATTTTTTTGAGAGGGGAATCAAAACCTTTTTGTCTCATCTCACACAACCACGCATGTACCAGGTTTATGACGGATACGTACGCTGGTGCAGAAATATCCACATCCGGGGCAGCAGTGATGTTTGACCATTCTGGCGCGGTGGCTCTCACAAAGGACCATGAGCGGTACTCTGCTGGAAGGACGCATGGTCTCTCGCTTGGTGATGGGGGCGTTACATCCACTCAGCTGAAATGATAAAGATAAAAAGGTCTACACATGGATGGCCGTCTGTACTCGAAATGGCCATAGAGATTGAAGGATAGCGGAGAGGACGTGTTCACTCATGCCAAGGCCCTTTCCATCATTGCAATAATCCTACAGTCCCCGAGCACCCGTCTGACTCACCTCTCCATCGACGCTCTCCGTGGCCATACACATATTGTTCGCTTGCTCGCAGACTCTCTCCACACTAGGAGCCTCCATACGACAGCTGCAAAGGGGAAGTTCTTCAAAGCGTTCAGTGTCCATGGAGCTGGACTCATTGCACACACCTATAAAAGAATGAGGAGGTCAGATAAGTAAGGAAGTCATTATGGAGGGTCATATAGCCATAGCATAAGGGGCAGATAACAGCCACGGGATCTTTAGTGAGAAAAAGCACAAGGATTGGCTTGGAAAGATCGTGTCGATAGAGTATTAAAGTGAGGGCACAATGCCGGCATGCACAGCAGACACTGTTAACATACTGGGTGACAAAGTTACCTGTGTGATTAGGAGACAGAGTCCCCTCACTAGGCAGATCCAGGGATCCCAGAGGCACCTCTGTGTACTCACTTTGTGATCCCCCTACAGTACTAGCAGCTACAAGAGGAGGGTATAAGGTAAGGTGACAGATCTGCGGCGACCATGATAAAAATCACACCTAACACATTCTATCCAATCCCGTCCCGTCCCATTCATCAGACGTCTTCCCCTCCTGTATCCGCTCACCTGTGCCAGGTTTCTCTCGCTCTCGCCTCTTCCTTTTCCTGGTCGGTTTGAGCCAGGCCTTGTCCATCTTCCATTTCTTTTTGCTTTTCTTTTTAAGGCTGCTGGAGCTCTAGAAGGACAGACCGCCATTCATTACTGGATACTGGAACAGGGGACCAATAAGATCTCTCCGCAGTGAACGGATCTACTTACCCTTTCTGACTGGTTTCCAGATCCCTCCTCTTCCTCCTCCTCCTCTTCCTCCTGCCATTAGACCATAGAGTCAGTTTCTGGATGAGAACAGCTTCTAATGCTGAGATTATACAGGACACGACTTACCTTGCTGTCGCTGTCTCCTTGGTCCTCCATAGACATGCTGTCATAGAAAAGGCTGAACTCTGTGCCAACATCTGGCTCCCATTCCTCAATCTCTACCCCATCAGGATCCCGGGAAGACCCTGGAGCAGGGGAAGAGGGTACTGAAGGTTCCTGAGGGGGGAAGAAAAATGTTCTAATAATTGATGTGCACCTATAGATTGTGTGGTTTTTTTTTTTTCTTTCAAATCAAGAAAGGTCCAGAGTAATTTTATAATATATATTTATGGGGGGGGGGGGGGGGGGGTGTCGGAGCACCATAACCCTGCTGTCCTCCATAAGTAAAACAGGTTGCATGCAGCCACATCTAGGCAGAGCCAATTGAAGATAGATTTATACCGCTCACATTGAACTCCATAATAAATCTGCACCCATAGAGCTCCCCCTAGTGGCAGCTGCAGGCTGTGTGAAAGGCTTCGTTTTTCACTCCCCGCCTTCCAAAATCCATAACTTTTTTTGTATTTCTACCTCGGTAGAGCGGTGTGGGGGATTATTTTAAAAAATGTATTTTTGGGGTGAAATAGAAAAGAAAAAAAACAAAAACAAAAAAAAAAAAACACACCAGTAATTCCTCCATTGTTTTTTGTGTTTTGTTTTCATGGCTTTTCACCGTAAGGTAAAAAACAACAACATAACTTTATTCTGCGGCTAAATATGCTTACAGTGATACTACGTATTTAACCCCTTAATGACAAGGCCATTTTGTGCGTTAATGACCAAGGATTTTTTTTCTGTTTTTTCACGGTCACATTCGTAACTTTTTTTTTAATTCCGTCGACATCGCCGTATGTGGGCTTGTTTTTTGCGGGACCAGTTGTATGTTTAAATTCAATTCATTTTGGATGCATATAATATATTGATTAACTTTTATTAACTTTATTTTAGGAAAGAATTGAAAATAAGCAGCTATTCCAGCATTGATTTTCACGTTCTAAATTTATGCCGTTCCCCATGAGGCATAAATAACAGGTCACCTTTATTCTACGGGTCGGCACGATTACGGGGATACCAAATATGTAAAGGTTTTAGGTTTTCCTACATTTGCAAAATAAAAACCCTTCTAAACAAAAAAAAAATTAACTTGTTTTTGCACTGCCGCGTTCCAAGCGCCGTAACTTTTTATTTTTGCGTCGATGTGGCCGTTTGTGGGCTTGTTTTTTGCGGGACAAGGTGTCGTTTTCATTGGTAGTATTTTGGGGTACATGGGACTTCTTAATTAACTTTAATTTTATTTCTTTTGGTGGGAAAGGGACAATTTTGCCATTGTTTTTTGCGCTTTTTTGGACGCCATTCACCCGGCGGTTTAATTAACGTGTTAACTTTATTGTTTGAGTCGTTACGATCGCAGTGATACCATATGTGTTTTGTTTTTTTTCACTTTTACTAAATAAAACCACTTTTTGGGGATAGGTGGATTTTATTTTTACGGTAATCTTTATTTATTTTTTTCATAAACTTTATTTAACTTTTTTTTTTTTTGGTCCCACCAGGGGACTTCACCATGCGATCGGCTGATCACTTATATAATGCTTTGGTATACTTAGTATACCAAACCATTATTGCCTGTCAGTGTAAATCTGACAGGCAATCTATTAGGCCACGCCTCTGCCACGGCCGAATAGGCAGATGCTGAAGGCAGACCTGGGGGTCTTTGTTAGGCTCCTGACAAAGGCGCCCCGTGATTTCTTTGCGGGGGTGCCTATGGGGTGAAAGAGGGAGCTCCCTCCCTCTGTCAAACACATTAGATAGCAAATAGCGGCATCCAATGGGTTAAACTGCCGGAATCTGAGCGCGCTTCGATTCCGGCAGTTGGGGCAGGAGCCAGGCGGTGTATAACACTGGCAGTACCCACGAAATCTGAGCGATGGACATATCCGCCGCTACGCGGGAACGAACACCTGCTTGCGACGGATAGATTCATCTCTGGTCGTTAAGGGGTTAATGTATGAGATTATGTTTTCGTTAGAAAAATTTCACAAAAAAAAGTTAAATAAAAACGTATTGATTTAAAAGGATTGCAGGGATACCAAATTTATATTGTTTTTTTTTTTATATTTTACTACTTTTACGCAGAAAAAAAATTTGTTCAAAAAAAAAAACAAAAAAAGATTTGTTTGGTTTCAGCAAATTTTTTTTCTGTCAATTGAGCGATGGGAGAGCTTGTTTGTTGCGGGACGAGCTGTAGTTTTTATTGGTATTTTTTGGTACATACAACTTTTTTATAATCATTTTTTTTTGTTTGACAGCGAAAGTGACTAAAAAAAAAACAAAAACAGCGATTCTGGCGGTTAGATTGATTTTTGAACAAACAATTGTTAGACCGCGGATACAATACACGTGTTGCTGTGTAGTGTCATTTTTAATGACTCCTTTTAAGCCCTGCCAGTGGCAGAAAGATGGTAGATCCGGGAGCGTTCATTAGGCTGCCATGACAACCATCGGCACCCCGCATTCACGTCGTGGGGGAGCAGATGGGCTACCCCCCTCTAACTGCTTAGATGTTGAGGTCGCTATTGACCGCAGCATCTGAGAGGTTAAATGGTCAGGATCAGAGCGAGATGTCAGCTGTAATATACATGTGACACCCGCAATGTATGGAGTGGTCTCAGCTGCATGCTCCAACCCCCGCACCATGACGTACAGTTTTGTAATGGTGTGTCAAGGGAGTAATAATGTACAAAAAAAAAACATTTAAAAACCCTATTTCCCCTAAATATATATAAATAAAAAACACATAACTGATATCGCTGCACCCGTAAAAGTCTGAACGGACATAATATAACATTTAGCTCACATGGTGAAGGCCGTAAAAAGAAACCAACAAAAACAAAACAGAATTGCTGTTGTTCGGTCACCTTACCGCCCAAATAAAATGAAATTTAAAAAAAATGAACAAAAAGTCATATGTACCCAAAAGTGGTACCAATAAAACTACATCTCAACCCACAAAAAAACAAGCCCTCACACCGCTCCATACTTTTTTTTTAACACGATCACGTCAGGGGGTGGTGGTGGATGAACCGTCAGAGGTGGCTTAGATACCGCCATTGACCGCGGAACCCTGATCGTTGTATTGAAGCGTCAGCTGTGAAATACAGCCGAGACGCGCAAGCTATGGAGCGGGCTCAGCACATAAGCCTGTTCCATCCTTTCCCTCCCGTCCTCTGCAGTATATATATATATATATACACACACACACACACACACACACACACACACACACAGCGGATGTTAGGAAGGGGTTAAAGAGACGCAAATGGTGATGGCAACAATTTGGTATTTCTAAGATTCTTGTTCGTCACTTCACTGACCTCAGAGTCCTTTGACTTGGCAGCAGAAGTATTGGCATTATGCAAGGCGCTCGTTCTTCTCTGTGTAGAATCTGAAAACAAAACAGAGGAGCCCAAATAAATTTCCAGGGGTTGAAGTCTTACCAGAATTTTGGCCTACCATGCAGGATATACCCACGGGGGACACTGGTTATACTTCATGTGTGACAGGTAGACGGACGGATCCTCCTCCAGGCCGGGATCACACACAGTTAGGATTGCATTTTTGGCTCAGGTTTTTTTTAGCCCAGAAGTGGATCCAAAAGGACAAAAACGGAGGCATCTCGTTTCTTTTGTATCCACTCCTGTGTGTGGCTCAAAAACCCGATCCAAGAACGGTGTGTCGATCCTGGCCTTAAGATGTTAAAGGGGTTTCCCACAAACACATGTATCCCCCTAACCACAGTATAGGGGATACATGTGGGACTGCTGGGGGTCCGACCGCTGAAACCCCCAGTGATGAGCATAACGGGGGAGCGGAATTCTCCCGACATGCTCCATGAGAATCGAGCGCTGGTGCACATGCTCGATCATTTCTATGGTGCTGCCGGAGACAGCGGTCCTGGAAATCTCATAGAAATAAATGGAGCGCTGGCTGAGAATGCGCACCAGCGCTCTATCCTCATGGAGCACGTCGGGGGACTTTCGGTCCCGTTTTCCTCATCGCTGGTGGTCCCAGCAGTCGGACCCCCGGCAATCACACACTTATCCCCAATCCTGTGGATGGGGGATACATATGTTTCGTGGTGAAACCACTTTAACTCTTACTAGGACTGCCTTGTTATCCTTCAGTCCAGCGGATGTGAGAACAGGGAGGGGGGGGGGGGGGTTAAGCCAGGCTGATACTCTTTACCGCTCATGTAGATCAGGAAAATAGCATAGGTTGGGCCCCCCCATAGTTCAAGCTATGCCAAACCGATGTACAATACCTGGGCTGTTCCTGTTCCCCATCTCGGTGTCTTTCTTCATACTCATTTTCTCTCCATCCACAAAGAACATTCCATCTCCCGACATCTGGAGCACAACGACAACAATCAAAATCTCCAGACTGTCAAAATCAATCAAATCTAAAGCAGCAGTAAATAGAGGAGGGGGTCACAGTCAGACACTCACGTGGCCGGCCCGTGGAATGGTCTTCCTTGCACGGTGCACTTTGTCCACTCCCTCCCGGTTTATATTTAGCAATCGCATGGCCAGGGATTGTGTGTTGTGCGGCATCTTTCCAGCCCCAGTGAGAGACATCTTTGCCCGGCTGGAGATTGGCGAGGAGGACAGAGACGGAGGTGCTGGCAGGGACTTGGAAGCATGACCTGTCAGGGAGAAGGAGCTGCAGTGTCTTACAGGAGGCCACGGACTGCGCTGGATTGTATTATTGCTACTATTAAGTTGATCTCACCTGACAGACCCCGACCAGGAGGAGAAAAGTTCAGGTTCTCCTTCTCCGTCTCCGCAGCGTCGTCTTCCTCGGTTGTCAAGGCGCCGAGAGACGCATCCTGGATCACTTCAGCATCACCTAAAGAGTTAAATTAACACATGACGCCGTAATAAAGACACGCCGATTCCTCATACGCCTTCACCTACACCGACCTCAGGTATATTTTCCAGCATCGCAACGCAGCTGCTTATGAAGAGCGTGACATGTTAAAGGGGTTTTCCAGTTTTATGCAAATAAACCAATTAGATAGGAGGCGAAGGTGTTGCTTTCCCGAGGTCGTGGGAACAATAAGCAGCACGTCCTTTCTTGCCGCGATTTCTGACCTTCCGTCGAAATCAATGGGAGGCAGAAAAAACGTGCAGCGCTCAATTCTGAGCGTTTGTCGCTGCTTTATTTTGCCTGCAAAAATGCAGCGGAAAAAAAAACCACAGAAAGGAATTCGGAGGCAAATATTTTCTGTCTGTAAAATACTCTGTGTGAACAGGGCCTTATTCCCAGTTGTGAGAAAACATCAGCCAGTCATAAATAAGAGGAGGAGGTGGAGTCGTCGGCCCTTTAGTGATTTCTAACACTTACCCCTATTGGTGCTTGAAGACAATCCCATGACGTCCTTCTCGTGGGGGGTGTCTCTCTCGGCCTCCCTGGCGGGCAGCGCCTAAATTGAGAACAACAATTGTTAGTGCAAACGGTGAAGTTGTGGGCGGATGGTCTCATCTCATAGATCGGCACTGATCGCCAGGATGAAGGTGGTCTATGGCAATCTTCCAACCAAGACGAAAACTAATGGTGCTAGAACCTGGAGGAGAGCCAGGAGCCCCCTCGTTCTGCAAGCATCACCTATGTCCCCATGACAAAAATGGAGGGCCACTTTAGATGTCATTCAGCTCTGCTACATCTTCATCTATAATTTGCATCATTGAGTCATGGTCTTGTTCTAGTCACCCCTTCTATACGATCACACACAGCAGTCAGACACATACAGTCCCATCCTCTCTCCCCACACTGCACGTTAGACACTATTCACACTGGTCTCACGGCTTCCGTTTCACACCTACTCCAAATACGGCTTCATAGCGACATTTGGAGGCGAATAAGTCGTGGCAAAATTGCAGCATCAGTGCGACTAAACCTCAAGGTTTCCTGAAGGGAAAAAAAAAAAGTTCCATGGTGGTCGCTCCCAACATTTTTCCCCATAGAGAAGCATGGAGGTCGCTTCACGGTAAACCCAGGATTATACCGCAGCCCGCGGAACTCTAGACTAATAAGCAGCGAGACGTCCGCACGTCCTTGGGGATCTTCAACATGATGGAAACCCCCCAAGATCACATCCCCCCCCCCCCCCTCACGGGCTGTAGATTCTGTATAGACGTCTTAAAGTGTAACTAAATGTTCAACAAACTTCTAACACGTCATAGTGACACGTCAGAAGTTTGGATTGGTGGGGGTCCGAGCACAGAGACCCCCACTGATCGCTAAAACGAAGCGGCAGAAGCGCTCGTGTGAGAAACGTAACTCGTGATTATTCATTATCAGGGAGTTCAGTTTTTTTATCAGCATTTTATAACGAAAAGTTCTGCAACTTTTGAGAAAAGGAAACACAAAGTTTAAGCTCTCTGATTGCTGTCAGTAAATGGAAACATTCTTCTTAATCTACGCGGATACATGATAGGGGAGAGTTTGGCGCTGATGATGTATTTAGATCACAGAGGGTTCTTTGGACTGGATATAAATTGTCGCCAACTCTCAGCTGCGACATGCGTTCTCATCTACCGGACCGCTGGATGTAAACCAGCGCGATCCTATTCACTGACAGCAAGCAGAGATCACAAAGCATTTCCATTTACTTCACTGGAAACTTCTGTAGAAGTCAATGGCGATTCGCTATTACGTGATCACTGACGGCTTATGGTTTGTCGTCCATGACGGATTGGGGCCAATAAACATGGGGGATCTGTGATCGTCTCAATTCTGCATCTCTCCAGCTGCTGGGGAACTACAACTCCCAGCGGACACTAGTAGGGCCTGCTCGGAGTTGTAGCTCCAAAACAGCTGTAGACCCCAATTAAAGTCTCCTCCCGCACCCCACACTCTCCACTTATCCTTTACCCACCATAATCACCTGTTGCTCTATTCTCCCCTCCTCTCTTTGTCTGCGCTTCACCCCTCATCGATTCCCCATCACACCCTGTCACCCCATTTCCATTTGCCCGCTGCCTCCCTCACTTACATCCAGCCCGGTACCCCATCGTCCCCCCCTTTCTTTTTCTCACTCTTTCTCCCGCCGCCTCCATCGCTCCTCAGCACACACCACTTCCTGTCTGGCTACTGACCTCACATCCGGTTCTCCTCTCACCGCATTGGAGGGGGACTGTTCCCGAGGGTGGGCCCAAATACAACGAAGCCGTCCTCTCTTACATTGGTTCTTCCGTTGCCATGGAGAAATACGTTCTCTCGGCTGTTCCGTGATTGGACAACGCGTCCCCGTAGACGCGTTGTAAACATTTTGCGTGTCAAGGATCATGTGATCGCCAGCTGATTGGTTAGAATTCATCCAAGCCTCGATGTCAAGTTGGGTCAATTTTCTTAAAATGGCAATGCCACTTATTGAGACGCCCTACAAACCAAATCGCAGGGAGCAGTGAAGGCGGCCATTTTTAACCCCTTAAAAACCTTAACCCCAGAAAAAGTTTTTTATTTTTGTTTTCCCTCTGAACTCCGACTGTCATCGTTTTTTATGTCAATGTTGCATTGTGGCGCTGTCATTTTTACAGTTCTAGGCTCTGTTCTAGGAATTAACAGAGATTCTGCCATATTTGTTTTTAACGCCGTTCACTGATCACCAAAAATGTTTTAGGTTTCAAATGGCGCTTTCGATGGAAGCGCTTTTATACGTAGTTGTAGTTTGCAGCACGGTTAAAAATTGTCCAGCAAAATTGCAGTTTAACCATTAATTACTGCGTTTTTCCAGTGTTGTTTTTACTAGTAAAACGGTAAAAACGACGCTGCTAAAAACGCCAAAAAACGCAGTGAAAAAGTTGCTCATGAGTGTGTGACGTGACTATGGCTGTCTGCCGTTTGCCTGTTTTGTCAGCGAAAAGTAATGGTGTATTACTTTAAGAAGTATGTTACGTTGTACGCGCATCTCTGACCACACCCATTTATTTAGCAAATTGTTTCTCGCGGCTTTTAAAAATTTTTGTCTGCCTAATGATCGCTGGTTCAAGTCCCCCAGGGAGACTAATAAAATGTGTAAAAAAAGTTTGATGAAGTTATTAGTTGTGCCATTTTTCATCTGAAGTAATGTAAAAAAGCGAAAAATTGGTATCGCTGCATCCGTAAAAGTCTGAACTATTACAATATACCATTATTTAACTCGTGCTGTGAACGCCGTATAAAAGAAAAACATTTAAACCGCCAAAATCGCTGGTTTTTGGTCACCTTAGTTCACTTTTTATGAAATTTCTTTTGCGAACTAATGCGACCAAAAACAGCGAATTTCTGCGTTTTAAGTTTATTTTTTCTTTACGGCGTTCACCGTGCGGTAAAAACAATTTAACTTTATTCTGCAGCTCAATACGATTACGGTGATATCACATTTATCCAGGTTTTTTTTATATTTTATTACTTTAAAAAAAAAAAAACTTTTTGTTAAAAAAAAAAAAATTGCTTTTTTTCATCACATTCTGAGGGTCATAACTTTTTTATTTTTCGGTAGATTGAGCGGTGTGAGGGCTTATTTTTAAAAGTAATCAAAAAAAGTTGTATGTACAACTAAAAACTACAGCTCGTCCCGCAAAAAATAAGCCCTCGCACCGCTCAATCCACGGAAAAATAAAACAAGTTATGGCTTTCAGAATGTGATGGAAAAAAACAAATTTTAACAACATTTTTTTGTTTTTTTAAAGTAATAAAATATAAAAAAAAAAAAAACTGCATAAATTTGGTATCATTGTGATTGGAATGAGCCGCAGAATAAAGTTAAGTTGTCGTTTTTACCGCACGGTGAAAACAAAAAAACAACGTAGGAATCGCAGTGTTTTTCAAATTTCAGCCAGCAAAGAATTTTTTTTCAGTTTCCCAGTACATTATATGGTACTTTAAATGGTGCCAACTCCTCCCGCAAACAATAAGGCCTTATTCACACGACAGGGTCCGAGTGTCGGCCGATAAAATGGGCCGTTTTTCCCGGCCGGTTTGCATCTGTTTTGCATCCTTTCCGATTCCGTTCCGGGCAGTGTTACCGTTTTCAACGGCCGATTTTGACCCATTTTGCATCCGTTTTTTTCCCTGTCCGTTTTAAAATCGGATGAATTTAATTTGTACATTTTTGCCCCACACTGCCCTCCGTAGATAATGCCACACACTGCCCTCTGTAGATAATGCCACACACTGCCCTCTGTAGATACTGCCTCAGCCCCCCTGTAGGTAATGCCACACAACCCCCTGTAGGTAATGCCACACAGCCCCCTGTAGGTAATGCCACACAACCCCCTGTAGGTAATGCCACACAGCCCCCTGTAGGTAATGCCACACAGCCCCCTGTAGATAGTGGCACACAAACCCCCCCCCCCCCCTGTAGGTAATGCCACACAGCCCCCTGTAGGTAGTGCCACACAGCCCCCTGTAGGTTGTGCCACACAGCCCCCCGTAGGTTGTGCCACACAGCCCCCCCCCTGTAGGTAGTGCCACACAGCCCCCTGTAGGTTGTGCCACACAGCCCCCCCCTGTAGGTAATGCCACACAGGCCCCCCCCCCCCCGTAGGTAATGCCACACAGCCCCCTGTAGATAGTGGCACACAACCCCCCCCCCCCTGTAGGTAATGCCACACAGCCCCCTGTAGGTTGTGCCACACAGACCCCCTGTAGGTTGTGCGACACAGCCCGCCCCCCCCCTGTAGGTAATGCCACACAGCCCCCTGCAGGTAGTTCTACACAGCACCCCCCACCTGTCTGTAGATACCGCCACCGTTCCAGGAGAAGTCCCTGACTTCAATGTCCATATATGGACAGTGAAGTCAGGGACTTCTCCTGCAGCGGAGACACCGGCCACAGGGTCGGGGATTCCGCTTCAGAAGTCGCTGACGTCACTGTGTCCATATATGGACAGTGAAGCCAGGGTCTTCTCCTGGAGTGGAATCCCTGGCCACATCGCCGGAGATTCCGCTTCAGAAGTCCCTGACTTCACTGTCCATATATGGACACAGTGAAGTCAGGGACTTCTGCTGGAGCGGAATCCCCAATCCCAGGCCACAGTGTTGCCGAAGCTCCTACAGGGAGAAAAAGACATACCCTCCTCCTACTCCTCACATGCACTTCGCACTGTGGGGAGGAGAGAGCGCGAGCGACGGAAGACACGGCCGTCACTTGGAGCACATTCTGGTGATGGCCGTGTATTACCCGGCCCCATAGACTTCTATGGGAGCCGGGCGGCCGGGAGAATGGCCAAAAATAGGGCCTGTCCAATTTTTTGACGGCCGGGTTTCCTGGGCCGTCAAAAAATCGGTCGTGTGAATAGCCCCATTAGGAGTCTATTGTTCCTACTGCAGCCGTGCGACGGCCGTTTTTTGAACGGCCGTCGCACGGACGGGAACCCTGTCGTGTGCATAAGGGCTGAGCCCTCACACCGCTCTATTGGCAGAAGAATAAAAAAAGTTATGGCTCTTGGAACGCAGGGAGTGAAAAATGGCTTAAGGTTTTGTTTTTACGCCGTTCACCCTGAGAAAAATTACGTTAACTTTATTCGGCGGGTCGGTACGATTA
This sequence comes from Rhinoderma darwinii, assembly GCF_050947455.1. Classification (NCBI taxonomy): domain Eukaryota; kingdom Metazoa; phylum Chordata; class Amphibia; order Anura; family Rhinodermatidae; genus Rhinoderma; species Rhinoderma darwinii. Next base: position 113,514,212 of record NC_134694.1, on the reverse strand, counting down.
CGACTATACCAAATGTATTCAGTTATGGAAACATTTTAAAAATAAAAATAAATAGTTTAGTGTCGCCATATTTGGATAGGAGCCGCCTCCCTCCTTCAACAGTTATTGCCAATCCCCGCAGCTAAATCAGGGTGTCAGTTGTAATGTACAGCTGACAACCGCAGTGTACGGACGGGGTTCAGCCCGTTCCATCCAACCGCCCTCCCTCTATAACGTACAAACATTGTCTGTGGATTTAAACGGGTTAAATGTTGTCTGTTCAAGTGAATGGGGCTGTGCTGTAATACCAGACATGGCCAATGGACAAGGGTGGCGCTGTTTCTGGAAAAAAAGAGTAGACTTTTTTCCAATCCCTTACAACCACTTTAAGAAAAAAATGATCACTATTTTGCTGCTGTTAAAAGGGTTGTCGAAGGTTGGAAAAAAAAAGTGGGTCTGCTTTTATTCTTCACAAACATTGCCACTCTTGTCCATGGGCTGTGGCTGGTATTGCAACTCAGCTCCATTTATTTAAAAAGGGCCAGTCCCCTCTCCTGACGTCTATTTTAGTAAAAACTTGTATTCCCTGTGAAATAACAATTCTGGAGCACCTATTCTTAGAAATGTAATTTGTACTGTTCCTCTGTTATTCCTCCTAGAAATTTATAACTAAATTAACAACCATCCCTCTTGTCAAAGGGGCGTGTCCCTACACAGTCTAAGGGTAAGGCCCTGCGGAGTGGCTCTGACGGGGGTCGCGACTCAGCCAACAACCGCGAAGGCACCACGTTCGGCGTCGCTGTCAAATACCCTGTTAATGGCCGCGCGTTATTGCAGGTAAAACGGCCCTTTACCTGCAAAATCATTCGACCATACAGGGTGTATTAATTAATGGCTGCATGATTTTGCAGACAAAGGGACTTTTTACCTGCCTTAACGCACGGCCATTAACAGGGTATTTGATAGCCGTGCCGAACATGGTGCCGATGTGGTTGTTGGCTGCAACGTGACCGTGTCAGGGCCGCTCCGTGTGGCCTTACCCTGAGATTGTCAACACTGATTGGACAATGTCAGTCTGTGTAGGGACACTCCCCCAACCGGTAACACCCGGTTGTCAATTTATTTATAAATTTCTAAGAGGAATAACAGAGGAACAACACAACACAGAGTCCTAAGAAGAGGTCCTTCAGAATTGTTACATCATGGGTAATACAAGTATTTACTAAAACAGACATGTCAGGGGAGCAGAGAGGTTTTCTTTAAGTAAATTGCGCGGAGCTGCAATACCAGACACAGCCCGTGGAGAAGAGTGGCGCTGTTTCTAATCCTGGACAATCCTCTTTAAATATGAGTAGGTTCTTTTTAGATGCATTTCATTATGATCTATGAACTAAACATTTATTCTTCAAACCAGCAGTTACATGGACAAGTAGATAACGTCGGTAAGTGGAGCTAAAACCAGGTATGGTGTCAGATGCTGGGCCACAGAGCGTGTGGGGGGTTATGGCAATTTGAGGAAGCTTGTGAAACCGAGGGTGAGATAGACAGGTGGCTCAGTGTTGCCCAATGACCCCTATACACCTGCAGCCGGCCTGGCTAAAGCAATCTGCAGCACAGAGTATTTAATCCAAGCCAGTAAATGTCCACAAGGCCATGTTTTAGTTTTTTCATTTCATTTAAAAACACACTTATTTTCATTGTACAACAATAAAAAGTCGGTCTGAAAGACAAGGACAAATCCTTAATAAAACATGAAACATCTTTTAGAAATTCAGTATTGCTACAGCAGAGACCAGGGAGAAGACACGGACGAGAAGAAGTTATATGACAAGCCCGAGTCCAAATCTTCAACATCTTGAAATCTTAAGGACTAGGGAGCACAAAACTTTGTAAAGTACAGTCTGTAAACTACAGTAGTCAACAAAGCTAAAAAGTCACAACGTCTATAAAAAGGAAGTACAACCGGCCGTGTATTAGTGCAAATTAGCCAAAAACAAATTTAAAGCTCAAAAAATCCCATCTTGCCCGGGTCCTTCTAACCCCGGAGTCTAGCCCATCATTATATTTAAATCAGGTACCCCAGATTCCAGGGCATTGTGTGCCGAAATATTCATCTCGACCACGCCGGCCTCCAAGACATTCTGTGCGGTGGTCTTTCCGTGCTGCTCCTTGAGGTGACGTCTTATGGCCGGTTTGTGGGCAAATCTCACGTCACAGTAAGAACAGCGGTACGGCCTCTCTCCACTGTGCAGGTTTAAGTGGTCGTGAAGGGTAGATTTTTGGGTAAAGCATTTACCGCAAATATTGCAAGAGTGGGACTTTACGCCCCTGTGTACGTTCATGTGTCGGTTAAGGTTACTGCTGTGGTTGAACTGCTTCCCGCAACGTGGGCACATGAAGACAAAGTGCTGCGCCCGCATGTGAAAGACGAGTTTCTCCACTCCTTGGAAAGTTTCTTCACATTTAATGCACCTTAACAATCGCCTGTTGCCAAACCTGGCATCACCAATGACCATTGTGCCAAGGGACGATGAACCTCCTGGACCACCAAGAGAACTTCTAGAACTTCCATCAATCACAACACTACTTTGGCACCCACCCATCCCTCCATCTAGCACCTCTTCCTCTTCTTCATGATAGCTGCTTGGTATAATCAGAACTCCTTCACCACCTTCCACCTCATCACTGTAGATGGCCTTCATGACTCCTTGTTGGATGGCTCCATCCACGGTCTCTCCTTCTACGGTAGAATTGACCAAAGCCTCTTCTGGTTGTGCCACTGAAGTATCTTCCATTCTACTTTTCCTCCAAGATCGGCCTCTCTTTCCTCCGGCTCCACCACCCACACCGGCTTCCACTTTCACGATACAAATGTCCGTTGGTGATTCTTCTTCCTCCTCATCATCATCTTCATCCTCTTCCGCCATCATCAGCTCCTCCTCGCTCTCGTCTGCTTTCATAGGCTTGGAGTTTTCAGCTGGACGAATGGGGCGCACTGTACTCGTGGTGGTCGTTGACGTGGCACCACGAGAAAGCATGCATTTTGGTTCCCTCAGACCAATCTGTGGATCAATAAACTGCGTCAGAGCATGGCGACACTTTTCGACGACGTGTTCCATCTGCAAATAGCTGGCGGCAGTAAGGTAGTTCACAATATCTCTGACCGAGAATTCTAGAAGACCAGTGTAACAAGACAGTAGAAGGTCCGATACCACCCTTGGTCCATGCATGAGGGAAACTTGGAGTTCAGAACCAGGATTTAGAAGGAACTGATCTCTAAGGAACGGGGAGCAGGCGGCAAGAACCACACGGTGCCCTCTGAACTTGAGTCCATCGGCAAGAACCGTTACGTCACAGAAGCGTTCCTCTGTCCTCAGCTGGTTCATGCTACGCAGTGTGGCTGCTTCATGGCCAGGGAGCTGGAAGCGAAGGACATCGTAGGCGGACGTCATGTTTGATAAGTACAGTAGATAGGACAAAGCTTGGAAGTCAGGATGGTCTTCCACTGTTTTTTCGAGACCTTTCTATCTTAGGTTTTGTTTTCAGAAGATACAAGCTCAAAGTATTATAAAAGAGTTAAAAAAAATTAGAAGGTCACATCAAAAAAGTAGATCTTCTGTTATTTGGCCGATACGTTCCTCTATGTTTTAATAATTTACTTCACCGGGATCAGACATATCAGCATTTGGTTTTCCCTGCAGAGAAGAAAGAATAGTGAATAGAACTACAGACATCATTTATTGGCCAAAGAAAATTTTTCGAGAAGAGAACGGTCAATACTAATATCTACATACAAGACATGCGACAAAAAAAAAGAGCTTGCTAGGAAAAGTGCCGAGGTTCTGGGTTTCCAGCAGGGGATGGATAAAGCTGCCGTACACTAAAGATTTTAGACTACCGAAAATATAGACCATTGTCTGTGTCACGAGGGGTCTGTGGACCCACTGGGGCGTACCGCCTTGGCGGTAAGGCAGCTGGCCAACAGGGCGCAGGTCAGAGTCTATAGGATATAGGGTACCTGTGGCAGCTCAGACAGTAGCTTGGCAGGGACTAGGCAACAGGTGGACGACAGGCGTGGGAAGGCAGACAAGCGTGGTATCCAGCAAAGCACGACTATAGCAAGCACGGCACTAGATCGGGATACAGGGACAGGAAACACTAGGGGACCAATTTACATACAGACTAAGGAAACACAACAACGCTCAGGCATAGAACTAGGGGGCTGGACCCCTTTTATAGTCCAGGGTACTCACTGGTCAAAGGTCGTCCATGTGGCATACTTGCTTTGAATTTCCGTTGCGTAAAAATAAGCCGTGGAAAACGTTACGATGTAAGCCTACGGAAAAAATATTCTTCAACACAAATTGCGAAATTTGTGGGAAAATTTTTCTCTTAGGACATTATACAGTTTTCTGCAGCAAATTTTTACGTCGCGGGAAATACAAGGCAAATACGCCCCCTGTGACTGCACAGGGACCCCCCTCTATTTCCCTGATAATTGAGGTTTTGTAAACTGTGATGTCATTTCCAATCATTTGTACAGGTCGCAACTGTTGCTGCAACGGTGTCGGCTCACACAGACGCCGCCGTCCACGACTTCTGATGCCAGCCACAATAGACACATATTAGGAGAGATTTACCGATAAGGCCCGGGCTTCACGTCAATAATCTGATCACAGTGCGATATCGCCGCTGGAGTCACTTTTTGCGATCTGACATTGCAGGTGCATAAAACGACACCTAGATGTACAATGTCATGTGCCCCCCCACCCCCCACATAGACTAATATTACTGCCGATAACATGCAATATGGCACAACGATTTGGATCGGTCACCCCTCCTGACATCTTTTCTTAGAGCTCGATTCCTCTGTTATTCCTCCTAGAAGTGTGTGAATAAATTGACAGCTGGGTGTTACCAGTTGGGGGGGCGGTGTCCCTACACAGACTGACACTGTCCAATCAGTGCTGACTGTGCAGGGACACGCCCCTTTGACACTTGTCAATTCATTCATACTTTTCTAGGACGAATAACAGAGGAACAGTACAACACAGATTTAAGAAAATACGTTCCAGAATTGTTATTTCATGGGGAATACAAGTTTACTAAAATAGACGTTAGGAGAGGTGACGGAGCCCGTGCCAGTCAGAGTGAGAAGTGTAGGGGGTGCTGTATACCCCCAACAAGACACTTCAAGGGCACAAGTCTAAAAAGTGCTATTGATCTTTATCTTTTCCATACAGCACAAAAATGTACGCAGCCCCTGCAGGCAGTGCCAGGGCTTGGGCATCACTATGATTTTTGCATGTCGCAAGGTGCGACTCTCTCTCTAAAATCGCGCTCCAATATAATTCCATAGTAAATGTAAGAACATTCTCTATATTGGAAGAACGTACTAAAATTAATCAGATGCAACTTGGGCGCAATCTAGAAGCAATGCCAACATCAGACGCAAAAGTGGCATGACCCAGGCTGCCAGGATGCCCATCTAAAGTTGCCCAAATGAAAGATATAACACATAATAAAAGTATATCCATCTGATATAGCGGCAGAATAATGCCCGGAGTATCCTGGGGGGCAGCAGTGAAGGGGTTAAGAAGGCTGGGTGACCTCTGATTGGTGCATGGAGCAGCGCAGGAATTAATAGGATGATCATATGCAAATGATAAAGTTGAACAAACACCCCCTCCCCCACCCCTCACTGCCGTGCACCCCAGCACTCCCCTGATCTGCCCCCCACTTTCATTTAAAGGCACATTACCTGCCCACACTGCAGCCTGTCCAGTGTCTCCCCTCCTCTTCCTGTTCCTCTTCTTTTTTTTTCCTGCCACCCCTCCCGGGTCCTGTGCATGGTATTTAAAGGGGCATTGCTGCCTGCTGCCAAAACACACAGCGGCTCTGCAAGCGAGTTCTGTAGTACTGCAGTGTACCAGCAGGGGGCAGTGTGTCACTAGGGTTTATACAAATCCTCGCAGAAATGAGAGTGAGCGTATACAGACATGATCTACCTGTGCTGCAGGTGGGTGGCAGGGCATGTGGGCATAAAGGTTGGCACCATGCCAATGCAATGACACTGAGGTTAATTACACTGGCATGCCAATTGGTTATTATTGTACAGAACCATCACAGGTTTTATCTACTTATAGTGTATTTTGCACATTAATGGGGAGATAAACGGCTGACAAATATACCGGGCTCCGCTTATCTCTGTAGGGAACAGAGGATCCTGTCCATTCACTGACAGCAAACTTATGCGACAGTGCCCTCATACGTACTCAAAATGTTTTATATATGTTATTATATATGCCATAGGCTCAGGATTTTAGTTTTGCTGCCTAACAAGGTGGCGTCTCTACAGGGTCAAGTGTCTAAAAATGGACCACAGTGTACCCTTCACGTCTCAGGCCGACAGCTAAAGCAGCGGTGTGGGTGCCCAATCATCAGCACCTCAGATCTCAGCTTCCATGGTAAGTGTGACATTGGGGGAATAAGATATTGGGTCATCTGCCGCCACACCTAGGGCTCGTCCACACGTAACGGAATTGCTGTGTATTTTCCATCCAGAATTTGGGCCGGAAAAAACGCAGCAGAATAAAGTAGCAGCAAAGTGGGCGACATTTAACAAGGAAATGGCGCAGTTTTTTTTGCAGCGGAATTTCTGCTACTTTCTGCGGGATTGTTGCAGAATTTTTCTGCAGCCATTCCGTTACGTGTGGACAAGCCCTTAGGACATGTTCGCGCAGGGCGGATATGCTGCGCAGAAACACACAGTATATCCACCCTGTGCCTCGCAGGGAATTCCTGACGAAAAACCGCACCAAATTGTGGCGCAGTTTTTCGGCCGGAATGTCCGCTGCGGAAAACTGCACAGGAAAAAAAATGGATACTTACCATGGCGGCGCGTCCCTCTGACGTCATGATGTTCTGCAGCCCTGGGATGACGTTTCATCACATGTTACCGCTGCAGCCTGTGATTGGTTGCAGAGGTTACATGGGATTAAACGTCATCCCAGGAGGCCGGCCTGGGCGAAGAAACAGAATTCTGGGTAAGTAAAAAAATAATAATTCTGAGTTGCCTTTTTTTTGTGGTGGAATCGGTGCTCTTCCGCCTAAAAAACCGCAACATCTGCTCTGTTTTTGCTAGTTTTACCTCCCCGTTGACGTATTTATGTCGTATATGACGTATTTGTAGTTTCCATGCGGAGATGCTGCATGTTTGGCCCATAGACTTGAATAGGGAACCTACATTTTTGTTGTGGTTTGTACGGCTTTTACGCAGCGGAAATGCAGCAAAAAATGCTGGAAATGCACAGGTTCACAAAGTTTGCTATAAATCATTGCCTCACACTAAGGGTATGTTCACACAGGCTATTTTCAGCCGTTTTTTGGGGCATAAACGTCCCGAAAAACGGCTGAAAAATCAGAAGCAGAACGCCTACAAACATCTGCCCATTGATTTGAATGGGAAATACGGCGTTCTGTTCCGACGGGGCGTTATTTTACACCTCATTTTCAAATTACGGCGCGTAAAAAGACGCCCAATAAAAAAAAAGTGCAGGTCACTTCTTGAGTCGTTTTTGGAGCCGTTTTTCATTGACTCTATAGAAAAACAGCTCCAAAAACGGGCGTAAAAAATGCCGCAAAAAGAGCTAGTTGCTTAAAAAACGGCTGAAAATCATTTTCTGCGGATTTCTGTGACGGATTTAGGGCTTATTCAGATGAATATATGTAGTCCGTGTGATGGAGGTTTTTTTTAACCCCTTAATGACCAGCCTATTTTAGACGTTAATGACCAAGCCATTTTTTAAGTTTCTCATTCAAAGAGCTATACACTTTTTATTTTTGCGTCGACATAGCTGTATAAGGTCTTGTTTTTTGCGGGACAAGTTGTCATTTTTAATAGCACCATTTTGGGGTACATAGAATTTATTGATTAACTTTTATTAACTTTTTTTTGGGGGGGGGAATAGAAAAAAAACAGCAATTTCGCCACACTTTTTTGCGTCCTAAATCTACGCAGTTTACCGTGTGATATAAATAACACAATAACTTTATTCAGCGGGTTGTTACGATTGCAACGATACCAAATTTGTCTAGTTTTTGTATCTTTTACTACTTTTACACAGTAAAAACGCTTTTTTTTCAAAGTTATTTGTTTTTGTGTCTCCATATTTGAAGAGCCGTAACGTTTTTATTTTTTTGCCGATGCAATTGTAGGAAGGCTTTTTTTTGCGGGACGACTTGTAGTTTTTATCGGTACCATTTTGGCGTAGATGCGACTTTTTGATCACTTTTTATCACATTTTTTTTAAGGCAGGATTCAAAGAAAACAGCAATTTTTGCAAGTTTTTATATTTTATTTTTTACGACGTTCACCGTGCGGGTTAAATAATGTAATAAGTTTATAGTTGGGGTCGTTACGGACGCGGCGATACCAAATATGTGTAACTTTTTTACATTATTTTGTTTGTTAATAATAAAGCCGTTTGTAAGGGGAAAAAGTGGGTTTTGAATTTTTTTTTTCACTTTTTTTTTTTTTCACTTTTTATTATTATTACTAGTCCCACTAGGGGACTTCACTATGCGATCCTCCGATCGCATTTATAATACACTGCAATACTTCTGTATTGCAGTGTATTACTCCCTGTCTGTGCAAAACGGACAGGCATCTGCTAGGTCATGCCTCCAACATGATCTAGCAGGCATTCATTACAGGCAGACCTGGGGGCCTTTATTAGGCCCCCGGCTGCCATCGGAGAAACAGACACTCGGCGATCTTATCGCCGGGTGTCGGTGGGATGAGAGGGAGCTCCCTCCCTCTCTCCAAAACCACTCAGATGCGGCGCACGCTATTCAGCACCGCATCTGAGGGGTTAAACGGGTGAGATCGATACTTATATCGATCTCACCCGGTGGAGCAGGGACGCTCCCAGCCCTCAGCTGCCTCTGGCAGCCGAGAGCAGGGAGTTTTGACAGCTTCTTGCTCTGTTTACTTATTCCGATGCCGCGACGTAAAAAGTCTATGCCATCGGAATAAGGCCCGTTAGTGACCGACGTAGAAACACTATGGGCCGGTCACTAACGGGTTAATGGCCGTCACACAACTGCATGTATTTCTGTGGGACTGTTCACATGTCCTATTTTTGTCAGTTTTGACGGATCCATCAATAGTCTCAAGTCATGCGTCTATTGATGGATAGGGGCTCTTGAGGCCAACCCCTACCACAGACTGCGAGTCAGGGGGCTCTTCTTCTCTCAATAGCTGGGAGTCCCACCTATCAGATATTTATGGTATATCCTATGGATAATTTGGCAGGAATGCCCATTTAAACAAACCACGTGTGGTCAACGGTTTGTAGCGGACGAGCGGCAATGTTTATACTTGTTTGGAAGAGGTGCCCATGCCACCCGTTATTTACTCGCCATGCGGAAAGCTGAGGGAACCTGTCCTGCTCCTGCAAAGAAACCAGCGAACAATGGCCAACATGGCACAAGCGAAAGCTGCGCACATAAGGAAATCACTCATCAAACACCTCAGAGACATAAGTGGAAGCAAACACAGGATAAACCCTTCACAAATAACCGGCCGGGTACAAAAAGCCGACCCTTCACAACAAAATAGTCACAGCACCAAGTGCAGCCGAGGACCTGAGAGAATTCTATACAGTTATCTCTTATCTACACACGCTCACTGCTATAATATGGGATCACTGACCATTAATTGTAGGATCATTTCTATATTATATCAGTTGTTACATTTCTCCTGCTCATTCATCTAGATTCTTATTCTTAGTAGTTATATTCTTGTATATAGGAGCAGTATTATAGTAGTTATATTCTTGTATATAGGGGGCAGTATTATAGTAGTTATATTCTTGTATATAGGAGCAGTATTATAGTAGTTATATTCTTGTATATAGGGGGCAGTATTATAGTAGTTATATTCTTGTATATAGGGGGCAGTATTATAGTAGTTATATTCTTGTATATAGGAGCAGTATTATAGTAGTTATATTCTTGTATATAGGGGGCAGTATTATAGTAGTTATATTCTTGTATATAGGGGGCAGTATTATAGTAGTTATATTCTTGTATATAGGAGCAGTATTATAGTAGTTATATTCTTGTATATAGGGGGCAGTATTATAGTAGTTATATTCTTGTATATAGGGGGCAGTATTATAGTAGTTATATTCTTGTATATAGGGGCAGTATTATAGTAGTTATATTCTTGTATATAGGGGCAGTATTATAGTAGTTATATTCTTGTATATAGGAGCAGTATTATAGTAGTTATATTCTTGTATATAGGAGCAGTATTATAGTAGTTATATTCTTGTATATAGGGGCAGTATTATAGTAGTTATATTCTTGTATATAGGGGCAGTATTATAGTAGTTATATTCTTGTATATAGGGGTAGTATTATAGTAGTTATATTCTTGTATATAGGAGCAGTATTATAGTAGTTATATTCTTGTATATAGGGAGCAGTATTATAGTAGTTATATTCTTGTATATAGGGGCAGTATTATAGTAGTTATATTCTTGTATATAGGAGGTAGTATTATAGTAGTTATATTCTTGTATATAGGGGCAGTATTATAGTAGTTATATTCTTGTATATAGGGGCAGTATTATAGTAGTTATATTCTTGTATATAGGGGCAGTATTATAGTAGTTATATTCTTGTATATAGGAGCAGTATTATAGTAGTTATATTCTTGTATATAGGAGGTAGTATTATAGTAGTTATATTCTTGTATATAGGGGCAGTATTATAGTAGTTATATTCTTGTATATAGGGGCAGTATTAGGGCATGACCACACATGGCGGAATTCCTCCGCAACTGTCCGCATCCATGCCGCACAGAATCTGCGTTGCAGATTCTGCTGCGGATCTGCACAAAATGTGCAGTACATTGATGCGGACTAGCTGCTGCGGACTGCGGGAAAAGTGCTTCCCTTCTCCCTATCAGTGCAGGATAGAGAGAAGGGACAGCACTTTCCCTAGTGAAAGTAAACGACTTTCATACTTACCGGCCGTTGTCTTGGTGACGCGTCCCTCTTTCGGCATCCAGCCCGACCTCCCTGGATGACGCGCCAGTCCATGTGACCGCTGCAGCCTGTGCTTGGCCTGTGATTGGCTGCAGCCGTCACTTACACTGAATCGTCATCCTGGGAGGCCGGACTGGAGACAGAAGCAGGGAGTTCTCGGTAAGTATGAACTTATATATTTTTTTACAGATACATGTATATTGAGATCGGTAGTCACTGTCCCGGGTGCAGAAACAGTTACTGCCGATCGCTTAACTCTTTCAGCACCCTGGACAGTGACTATTTACAGACGTCTCCTAGCAACGCTCCCGTCATTACGGGAGCCCCATTGACTTCCTCAGTCTGGCTGTAGACCTAGAAATACATAGGTCCAGCCAGAATGAAGAAATGTCAAGTTAAAAAAGCAAGACGCATCCGCAGCACACATGACATGTGCATGACAGCTGCGGACTTCATTGCGGAACTTTGAATCTCCATTGAAGTCAATGGAGAAATTCCGCCATGAGTCCGCCACTGCTCCGCAACAGACAGAGCATGCTGCGGACACCAAATTCCGCTCCGCAGCCTATGCTCCGCAGCGGAATTGTACGCATCGTGTAAACGAACACTGCTAAATTAAAGTGAAAGTCAATGGAGAAACGGCTCCGCTGCGGATTAACGCTGCGGAGTGTCCGCAGCGGAATTTAAGTGAAATTCCGCCATGTGTGAACCCGCCCTTATAGTAGTTATATTCTTGTATATAGGAGGTAGTATTAGGGCGGGTTCACACATGGCGGAATTTCACTTAAATTCCGCTGCGGACACTCCGCAGCGTTAATCCGCAGCGGAGCCGTTTCTCCATTGACTTTCACTTTAATTTAGCAGTGTTCGTTTACACGATGCGTACAATTCCGCTGCGGAGCATAGGCTGCGGAGCGGAATTTGGTGTCCGCAGCATGCTCTGTCTGTTGCGGAGCAGTGGCGGACTCATGGCGGAATTTCTCCATTGACTTCAATGGAGATTCAAAGTTCCGCAATGAAGTCCGCAGCTGTCATGCACATGTCATGTGTGCTGCGGATGCGTCTTGCTTTTTTAACTTGACATTTCTTCATTCTGGCTGGACCTATGTATTTCTAGGTCTACAGCCAGACTGAGGAAGTCAATGGGGCTCCCGTAATGACGGGAGCGTTGCTAGGAGACGTCAGTAAATAGTCACTGTCCAGGGTGCTGAAAGAGTTAAGCGATCGGCAGTAACTGTTTCTGCACCCGGGACAGTGACTACCGATCTCAATATACATGTATCTGTAAAAAAATATATAAGTTCATACTTACCGAGAACTCCCTGCGTCTGTCTCCAGTCCGGCCTCCCAGGATGACGATTCAGTGTAAGTGACGGCTGCAGCCAATCACAGGCCAAGCACAGGCTGCAGCGGTCACATGGACTGGCGCGTCATCCAGGGAGGTCGGGCTGGATGCCGAAAGAGGGACGCGTCACCAAGACAACGGCCGGTAAGTATGAAAGTCGTTTACTTTCACTAGGGAAAGTGCTGTCCCTTCTCTCTATCCTGCACTGATAGGGAGAAGGGAAGCACTTTTCCCGCAGTCCGCAGCAGCTAGTCCGCATCAATGTACTGCACATTTTGTGCAGATCCGCAGCAGAATCTGCAACGCAGATTCTGTGCGGCATGGATGCGGACAGCTGCGGAGGAAATCCGCCATGTGTGGTCATGCCCTTATAGTAGTTATATTCTTGTATATAGGGGCAGTATTATAGTAGTTATATTCTTGTATATAGGAGCAGTATTATAGTAGTTATATTCTTGTATATAGGAGGTAGTATTATAGTAGTTATATTCTTGTATATAGGGGCAGTATTATAGTAGTTATATTCTTGTATATAGGGGCAGTATTATAGTAGTTATATTCTTGTATATAGGGGCAGTATTATAGTAGTTATATTCTTGTATATAGGAGCAGTATTATAGTAGTTATATTCTTGTATATAGGGGTAGTATTATAGTAGTTATATTCTTGTATATAGGAGCAGTATTATAGTAGTTATATTCTTGTATATAGGGAGCAGTATTATAGTAGTTATATTCTTGTATATAGGGGCAGTATTATAGTAGTTATATTCTTGTATATAGGGGGCAGTATTATAGTAGTTATATTCTTGTATATAGGGGGCAGTATTATAGTAGTTATATTCTTGTATATAGGAGGCAGTATTACAGTAGTTATATTCTTGTATATAGGGGGCAGTATTATAGTAGTTATATTCTTGTATATAGGAGCAGTATTATAGTAGTTATATTCTTGTATATAGGGGGCAGTATTATAGTAGTTATATTCTTGTACATAGGGGGCAGTATTATAGTAGTTATATTCTTGTATATAGGGGGCAGTATTATAGTAGTTATATTCTTGTATATAGGAGCAGTATTATAGTAGTTATATTCTTGTATATAGGGGGCACTATTATAGTAGTTATATTCTTGTACATAGGAGCAGTATTATAGTAGTTATATTCTTGTATATAGGAGAAGTATTATAGTAGTTATATTCTTGTATATAGGGGGCAGTATTATAGTAGTTATATTCTTGTATATAGGGGGCAGTATTATAGTAGTTATATTCTTGTATATAGGCGCAGTATTATAGTAGTTATATTCTTGTATATAGGGGCAGTATTATAGTAGTTATATTCTTGTATATAGAGGGCAGTATTATAGTAGCTATATTCTTGTATATAGGAGCAGTATTATAGTAGTTATATTCTTGTATATAGGAGCAGTATTATAGTAGTTATATTCTTGTATATAGGGGGCAGTATTATAGTAGTTATATTCTTGTATATAGGGATAGTATTATAGTAGTTATATTCTTGTATATAGGGGAAGTATTATAGTAGTTATATTCTTGTATATAGGGAGCAGTATTATAGTAGTTATATTCTTGTATATAGGAGCAGTATTATAGTAGTTATATTCTTGTATATAGGGGGCAGTATTATAGTAGTTATATTCTTGTATATGGGGCAGTATTATAGTAATTATATTCTTGTATATAGGGGCAGTATTATAGTAGTTATATTCTTGTATATAGGGGGGCAGTATTATAGTAGTTATATTCTTGTATATAGGAGCAGTAATATAGTAGTTATATTCTTGTATATAGGGGCAGTATTATAGTAGTTATATTCTTGTATATAGGGGCAGTATTATAGTAGTTATATTCTTGTATATAGGGGGCAGTATTATAGTAGTTATATTCTTGTATATGGGGCAGTATTATAGTAATTATATTCTTGTATATAGGGCCAGTATTATAGTAGTTATATTCTTGTATATAGGGGCAGTATTATAGTAGTTATATTGTAAATAGGGGGCAGTATTATAGTAGTTATATTCTTGTATATAGGGAGCAGTATTATAGTAGTTATATTCTTGTATATAGGGGCAGTATTATAGTAGTTATATTCTTGTATATAGGGGGCAGTATTATAGTAGTTATATTCTTGTATATAGGGGCAGTATTATAGTAGTTATATTCTTGTATATAGGGGGCAGTATTATAGTAGTTATATTCTTGTATACACGATGCAGTATTATAGTAGTTATATTCTTGTACATAGGGGGCAGTATTATAGTAGTTATATTCTATTTATGTCTATAGGGGCAGCATTTTACTGCACTGTTGGTGTTAATACCAGTGGGCACCCATAGAGCCTTTCGAGGAGTCCAATGGATCATTGGAAGTCCACATGGTGAGAAATTTTCTACTGTTTATAAACTCCTCCCGTAGCTAAATATTTGGTGTTGGTGGAATTATTATACAGTGAAATAGAAGGTCGGAGAGATATTATTAGAAGGTGACAGTGTTACAACAGAACCCATGAGACTGTAATCCACATGAGGGAGGTTTGTTTGCTTAGTAAAGCAGCTCGGTCCTTTTATGCGGATTTCTCCTTCCCATGGCTTATGATACAGGTGTTAGATGTGCCATTAGGGATAAACAGGCTACAGCTTGTGACTTAAGAGTTATAGGAAGTTCCTTTATTAGGATTTGCACACGTGGACATTTTCACACTCTGCCATGTTTAAGGGGAAGTCTTACCATATTGCTCAAGATGTATTGCGTCTTAGACATGTCCATGTGCCAGATGGACAGTGTATGGTGGTAGCAAGAGCCCGTCACTCTACCCAAATACTTAGAAGGCTACATGACCCTTTGCAACCATTTAATCTTAAATTTAAAAAGAAAGTACGCAACTTAGAAAATAAATATTGATTACCGTTTTGTGTGTACAGCACCTATGCAGATCTATGTATCTCCATGGTTACAGACAACCATGTAGTCTGATTTTACAGTCATGTATTCACCCTATGCCACCTGCTTCTTGATAACTTAGTCGTAAACTCTGAAGGCAGGCCCCTCCAAGAATCCAGTGGAACAGTCTTGGATTGCTACTGCTGTTCGGCTATCCTGTGTGTTACCATGTTGATCCCGCCTCTACGATGTCGCCCAAGCCCTGACCCCCCAACCCCCCGGTCTGCATTTCTAGATTAAGACAGCGTGGAGAACCTTAAAGGGGTTGTCTGGGCAGGGACAATGATAAGCTATCCACAGGATAGGTCATCAGTATATGATCGGTGGAGGTCCGACACCCGGACCCTGCACCGATCAGCTGCCTTCGGATGTTATGTACTGTATGCAGAGTTCGGTGCTAGAAGCATATGGCCCCGTATACTCATAGCTCTGCTCCAATTCACACACGCAATACTACCGCTCGACCGCTATTCTGGACTGGAGCCATCTGCTGCCGGCATGGATATCCGGTGCCCGGAGGCAGCCAGAGCAGCTGATTGGTGCGGGGTCCGGGTGTCGGACTCCCACCGATCATATACTGATGACCTATCCACAGGATAGGTCATCAGTTGTCTGTGCAAGGACAACTGCTTTAAGTATTTGGGAACATTATATATAGTAAAGAAAGTAACGTCAATGAGACATTACTAGTTTTACCGGCTGTGATCAGCAGAAGGCAGCGCAACTCCTGCAGAGTGCAAGAAAGTTCATTCTCCGTGATAGAACAACGTCAATGGTAACTGGGCTGCTTTGTGATGGACGCTGCCACTGGGTACTGTGGGCACCAAATGAGCACTAGATGTACTATTTATCTATACAGAGTATGGCACTATTTGGGCACAGAATGGCATTCTCTTTGTACTGCATGGCTCGATATAGGCACAGAATTGCACACTGTATGGCACTCCTTGTATTGATTGTCACTGTGTGGACATTGTGATGCACTATGTGGGCACAGTTTGGCTCTAAGTGGGCACTATTTATTTTATTATTGTACTGCACTATTCGGGAACTGTATGACACTATATATTTAAATAATGATATGCAATTCAATAATGCAGGAAACATTCTCAGCACTAATATTTTGCTTGTTCCTCTTTCATTGCAAAATGTCTTTCTTTTTGATGAAGTGATTCTGCAAAAAGTGCCATATTATTTGCATTCACAAGAAGATAAGTGTTTTTTAAAAGCAATGCGTGCACGAGCCAGCTGCTGAAAGCCCAGGGCGCTGCTCAAATGTCGCTGCTTAGTAAAAGATGAAATATTGTTGGTGTTATAACGTGCAATTTTAGTTATAGTTACATAGTACTGTTTAAAAAAAGATACATGTCCATTAAGTTCAACCATGGGATGGGTGAAGGTACGGGGTATGGGTACATTTTATAACCTTGTTTCCCCCCTATTGATCCAGAGAACCATAATAAACCCATAAGGCATGAGACAATCTGCCTGGAAAGAGAAACATTCCTCATCCCAAGTGGCGATCAGACTTGATCAACACTCAAACAAGCGCTCTCTACATTGACATAGGTGGCGTTCTTGTTGTTTTTTTGTCTAAGAAATCATCTTGTCCTTTCTTGGAGCCATCTACCATTCCTGCTGTGACCAGCTCCTGAGGTCGGCTTTTCCACATATTTACAGTTCTTACCGTGAAGAAGGCTTGTCACCTCTGGAGATTAAACTTGTTTTTTCTCCAGACAGCTAGTTGTAGGAACTAGAGCCCAAAACTGAAATCCATATTCTAGATGAGGTCGTACTATAGCTTTGTAAAGTGGTAATATTATGTCCCTGCCCAGTGAGTCCATGCCTCTTTTAATACACAACAATATCTTGCTGGCTTTAGATGCAGCTGATTGACATTGTGCTGTTATTTAGTCATTGATCTTCACGAACACCCAGATCCTACTGAACAAGTGACTCTACCAATTTCATTCCCCCTAGGATATATGGTGCATGCAAATTATTAGTACCCGGATGTATAACTTTACATGTATCCACAGTAACCTGATTTGCCAAGTGTATGCCCAAACACTTAGAGTGTCCAAGTCAGCTCCTGTATATAGTACCTTAGGAGCCCCTTAAACATTTTTCCAGCAATGGATGTTAAACTTACTCGTCTATAATTACTTGGGAAAGACCTGGGGCCCTTTTTGAAAAAGAGCACCACATGTTCTCTGCGCCAGTCCATTGGCACTATGCCAGTCATTAGAGAATCTCTAAATATTATAAAGAGAGGTATAAAAATAACTGGACTGAGTTCCATCTGGTCCCAGAGACTTGTTCAGATTTACTTTATTTAACGTCGCTTAGACCCGGTCTACATTCAGTCAATTACGTATATTAATTGATTAACAACACTGGCACCGTCTACATCTAGTCTTCAGTACTGGCTATGTCTACATCAACTACTCAGCACTGTATCAGGCTACACCAGCTCCTTTGCACTGGCACCACCTACATCAGCTCCTCAGAACTAGAACCCCTACAGCAGCTCTCAGCAGTGGCACCACCAACATCAGATCCCCAGCACTGGCATCGCCTACATAGGCTCCTCAGCACTGGCACCACCTACATCAACTTCTCAGCAGTGGCACCACCAACATCAGATCCCCAGCACTGGGACCGCCTACATAGGCTCCTCAGCACTGGCACCACCTACATCAACTTCTCAGCACTGGCACCACCAACATCCGATCCTCAGCACTGGCACTGCCTACATAGGCTCCTCAGCAGTGGCACCACCGTCATCAGCTTCTTAGCACTGGCACTGCCTTCATCAGCTTCTCAGCACTGGCATCATTTACATCCGTTTCTCTTCTTTTGTACATACAGAGCTAAAAATAACATTTTGATAGCTCTGCCATCTCTTGACCCCCAGTGACCAACTCCATGTTACCGTTATTAGGGGTCTTACATGCTCTGACCTTGATTTCTTTGCATTTATATACCTAAATAATTTTTTCGATTTATTTTGCTTTCTTTGGCAACCTGCCTTTCATTTTGTATTTTAGCCAACTTTATCACCTTTTTTAGTTATAGTGTATTTCCTCTTCTGAACACTATTTTGCTGTTTCTATATAGAATTAATATATAGAATAAATGTAAACACATGCTGCTCTTGTTACATCCTGTATTATGCTCCAGAGCTGCAGTCGCTATTCTGCTTGTTGGCCTTGGAAACAGTCATCAATGATGTCGACGGAAACACCCTTAATACTGATCTCTTATAATGTGGAGGTACAGTTACTCCTTTCTGGATCAGATTACTGTAGAGTGGCAGTCACAAAGACTATACTTTACAAAAAGCAAACCACCCAAACTGGATTTTCACCTTATAATTAACATTGGATTTTTACCTAAAACGTTTACCTTTAAAAAATTGCCTGTATATTAGGGAATCAGAATTTAGAGCTTATTGACAGTTTATTAAACTTACAACAAAGTGAAAGTTTTACCATCAGCTTCTGAGTAGATGATTCAAAGGTGACCGATATGGCTGCACTTCCTGTTATCACTTTTATAAAAATGTCCGCCGAACCAGAAATAGGTCAATATCTCTGTAAGTAAAATAAAACAACATAATTACCAAACTTTGGCCTCTTCTTTTACTTCTAATTTTACTGATTTATGACCAACTTTACCTGTTTAGTAGAAATCTCCCGAAGCCTGCAGAATTGTGAATGCAGCTCTGGAGCATTGACTTATTTAGAAGGTTTTTCACTATTGGAAGTGACTGTCTAATACTAGGATAAGCCATTTTTTTTATAATTGGTCGTGATTCGACTGCCAGGACCCCCACTGATCCTCAAAAGGAAAGAGCCGCAGTGCTAGTCAAGTCCAGTGGCTCCTTCACAGTGCTTCAACAGCAACGCTCCCAGCCACCCACTGGGCAGGGAACAGTTATTTCACTATCATAAGCCATCAATTTTAGGTTAAATTTCCTCGGTTGTTTGGTTTAGAAACTGCATTTTCAAATATCCTATTAAGGAATTCAAAATATTTAATGGAGGGGGGTCCCTTGTTCAGGATCCTCATTTTTAGTCAGAGCAGAGGGTGAATATAAAGAGCGTCTCTCAGTCTGGAGGACTCGGCATGTCCTTACATTACATGGACTGCCCTTTGATTTCAATGGGCACCGTGTAATTCCTTATTTCTCCAGTGGTGGCGCTGCAGGGTAATTGACCGCTTGCTGCTGGGTTCCTTTATTAATTGCCAGGGTCCAGCAGTGAGACATCCTGTGATCAACTTATTATTAGAGGACCCTTATAACAAAACGGACTTGCTCAAAGCATACAATATCTTTAAGAACATCATGGCGCCTATTAATCTTTTTTGTAATTTTTTTTTTATTAAATACTTCTTATACTTTCTTTTGCACAATGTGCATCCATACCGGGAAATTCTTGCATTATGGCATAAGCATCAGGAGTGGGCTCTAGTCTCTGAGTCCGGTTTTTAGTTAAGTCACCTTTAACCTTTTGCTTATCCTCTCCATAAACAATTCCAGTAAAATCAATGTCGCCAGCCAATGTTGAAAGAGGGAGCGCCAACAAATGGTAAACAGATGAAGAAAGATAGGAGAAATGAAAGCGAGAGTAACACAGGGACTTCACAAATTTCCAGTAAAAAAAAAAAAGAATGATTTAAAGTGGTACTCCGGCTAAATAAAACTGTTTCGTAATTATTCATTAAGGGTTCCTTAATAAAACTTTACTTGTCGTTGCTGACTTTAGACTTCATCAAGACGTTGCTTAGTAACAGGAAGCTGAGACATGGGGTGCTGTTTGCTGGGGGTCCTCTGACTGTAGAGCTCCCTATGCGGCCTGTAATGTGCAGGGAAAACTGTGGTCACCTGGATTTTTTTTTTCTAGTGTCAATGAATTCATTTTTTACATTTTTTTTTTTTACTCCTTGACCCTGTAGCACCTCATATCTCAGCTTCTCAGCAGAGAATCACTGTTTTTCAGCTTGTAAACTGTGACTGGAGATAATTCCCTATGGGTCAATGTATATGATCTAAAAAGAATTCAGTTTTGAAAAATTTGATCTGATCACAAGAGAATATCGGACAATGAGATGACATTTTTTGTCTATATCTTCATCTCCCCTGTGGTTAACTCTGTTCCCTGTGGTTCACTCCTCCCTGGAGGTGTAGCCCGGACTGCACTCTTCTCGTTTCTCTGCACCCCGTACAGCAGAGCTAAGGAACGGTGAAGACTGAAATGGGGCACCGACTGCAAGCAGAATATATTTCATCATGTGGCCTCCTCCAGGCCATTCTCCTCCTGGGGTCAATATATCTCGCAGGTATGTAGAATTATTTTTACATGTTACTTCCACACATGCTAATGTTTTGGAATAACCCTTTTTTATTGGCCCCAAAGTTCCTAAAAGATACTCCTAAACTATTACTGCAGTTTGCAAAATGTGATTCCTTTATCAAAGATATCTATATCAGACAGCCCCTGTGGCCGGTGATTCCTGTACCAAAGATATCTCTATCAGACAGCCCCTGTGGCCGGTGATTCCTGTACCAAAGATATCTATATCAGACAGCCCCTGTGGCCGGTGATTCCTGTACCAAAGAGATCTCTATCAGACAGCCCCTGTGGCCGGTGATTCCTGTACCAAAGATATCTCTATCAGACAGCCCCTATGGCCGATATAGGTCCTGTGGAAAAGGGAATGACAAACTCAGGCTGGTCCCGTGGCCAGTGGGAACGAATGCAGGGCTCCCCCTCTCCACAAGCGCCACAACCTGTCAGCAGTTTTTAGGTCAAAACTGCTGACAAGATGATTTAGAGGAGAGGAAAGGCATTTTAAATCTGCAGCTGATTCAGCGCTGATTTTTTTTCCCCGCTACATGTGGATGGAGTTTTAAACACTTGTACTTTAATTCACGCAGATTTTCATTGCAGAATCTGCACGGTAATTCCACAAGAAATCTGCGAGATGTGAACCCCTGTTCACATCAGCGTTGACTATCCGTTCCGTGGTTCCATCTGAGGCTTTCGTCGGGTGAACCCCGCAACGGAAAGTCAAACTGAAACCACAGCTTCCGTTTCCGTCACCATTGATATTTAGATCAATAGCGCAGTCGACTGCGTTATTGATTCCTTCGGAAAAACCACAGACGGAACCCCGGAACGCAAAGCCAACGCTGATGTGAACAGGCCCTTAGACATACATGGCATATCTTGTGTATCACTTCATAACTGTGTTTAATATTCTAAGACATTTGGATGACAACCTCTTGGAACTGTAATGGCGGCCACATGGTGTGTCACCAAGTGGAATATAATTTTTTTTACCATGTAGCGCTTTTTACTGGGTTACTATATGAAGTCACCAGCACTGTCTATTATTTTGCATGTTAGCACTCTGAAATACGTGAAACATTTGTCCTGTAGGATGCTGTATTCTCTTCCAATCCCATATCTCCATTTTCTTCCACAGTTTGTGAACCCAAGATTCAGTGCCCCCAAGATCTTGGCAACAAGACTGTCCCTGCAACCCTAACAGATGGACTGAATGTTGGAAGTACTGCCAAATTCCTCTGCCCCTCGGGGCAATACGCCTGGCCAGAAAGCAGCCGCACATGCCAAGCAAATGGCAAATGGACGGACATAAAAAACAGCTCTGGGAAGAAAATGAGAGAAATATTATGTAAAAGTATGTACTTATGAGTACAAACGACATTTCATGGTGGTGGCATTGCTCACAAAGTTGAGATGGTAGTGCCACTATGTCACATATGATAACATAGAATTTGTGATGAATAGTTCTGACTAATTTATAGGGACTGCCATGGGTACCTACCTAAGTCCATGAATGGCACCTATATAAATAGGACTGACTAGTAATGACATTTACTGTACTTTATTATAGTAATCTTCATTTTTATACAAATTTACCTTTTACTTTTTATTTAAATTGCACTTTCTCTTGTATTTTCAGAAATTAGATGTCCTGACCCCGTTATATTTGAAAATGGAGACTTTCACCCAAGAGGGCCTTTTTATGTAGACTTTAATATTACCTTCATGTGTAATGATGGTTACATTCCCAGGGGATCTATGGTAAGATCATGTAAGAAAAATGGAAAATGGAGTGGAGAGACCGCAATCTGTGATGATGGAGGTGAGTGTCTGGATATCATAGGCTAGTATGGTTGATAGACAAACAATACAAAACATATATAGAAAGAACAAATTAATTTTGGAACGGGTGAGGAACGTTGGGATGGTCCTGATGGCCAGATAATTCAATATCATTGAGGAATTGGAATATAAAAGAGTTGAAATACATGGACGCTTAGAGGGGCATGGTGGATATGTGAAAGGCAAGATCTGTATTTTTTTTAGCTTTTTAGTAAGATTCACATTATAGGCTGACAACAGATGTTATGGGAAATACATTAAATTCTTATTTTATTTATATTTGCATTGACTGTTATTATCATATGTGTTGTACCCTACAGCCGGCCACTGTCCTGATCCAGGTTCACCCCTTGGCGCAATAAAAACTGGTGTTCGATATGACGTGGATGGTAGTGTCTCATACAAATGTATCACCGGCCTTACTCTGATTGGCTCATCAAAAAGAACGTGTTTAGAGAACAGGCGATGGAGTGGGACTGAGGTCATCTGTCTTTGTGAGTATTGGGTACAAGAACTGATCCTTAGTTAGGATCCACCAGATAGGTCATCAGTATATGATCAGTGTGGGTCCAACACCCGGACCCCACACCGATCAGCTGCTCCGGCTGCCTCCAGGCACCGAGAGTCCATGCCAGAATCAGATGCCTCCGGTCACATGATAGCGGCCGAGCTGCAGTACTGCACTATTCAAGTGAATAGGAGCAGAGTTGCAGTTCTGCAGCACGAACCCTATGCAGTTGTCAGAGCCATCTGCTTCCTGCTCCGACTACTGCATACCCTTCATAACATGAGGCAGCCGGAGCAGCTGATCGGTGTGGGGTCCGGTTGTTGGACCCGCACCAATCATATACTGATGACATATCTTGTGGATAGGTCCTCAGTTGTCCGTGCATGGACAACCCCTTTAAGTCAAAATTATAGGTCACATTTTATCTCCATCCATCATCACAACCAACCATTATGTCCTTAGGCACTTCTCACATCTGCGTCCAGTGTCTGATCCATCATATGAAGGACATACTGGCACCCAATGGACTCCATTGACTTATAATGAGGCCAGTCGGGTTCCATCGTGGTGTCTTTCGTATTGCCGAGAGAAATAGCGTTGTATGCAGTTCTATTTTTCCTGCCAAATATGAGGGACTCTCCAACAGAGCCCACAACAACAGATATGAACAGAGCTTTAGGCTGCGTTCACATCTGCGTTGTAAATTACCTATTTCGGTACCCTCATAGGAGCAGAAAAACTGAATTTAAGCTGACGGACCCCAACAGTGTGTCACGAGGCGGGGTGTGGACCCACTGGGCCGTACCACGTAGCGGGATGGCAGCTGGCCAAACAGGTATGGTACAAAGTCTATAGTCCAGAAAAGGGTACCTGAGGCAATGTAAACAGCAGCAAGTCAGGCTCGGCTAGGACCAATTGGCAGGCAGACATCAGGCGTGAAGATGCAGCACAACATGGCAACAGCTCAGCACGGCAGTAGACCAGGATGGTACATATAGCACTGGAAACAGGATACAGGATACAGGTACGGGGAACACTGGGAAGCTGGAAGACACTTAGACCATTTGCAAGACAGACTAAGGGAAACAACAACGCTCAGGCATAGTGGCAGGGGGCTGGACCCCTCTTATAGTCCAGGGTACTCATGGGTCAAAGTTCATCAAAAGGTCCAGTGCGCACGCTGCCCCTTTTAAGAGCGGGCACGAGTATCCGCGCGCACCCTACGGGATCCGGCTGAGATGAGTGGACGCGACTGCTAGTGTGTCCTAAGGAGGAGGCTGGGGCCAGCGCTTGCCGACTCATGGCTGCGGCTGTCAGGGGGAGGTTGGAGCTGACGGCCCGCAGCCACGGACATCACACAGTGCCGGACGAATCCCATTGACTTATAATAGGGTCAGGTTCCCTCGTAATGTCTGTCGTTTTGACAGGAAAAATAGCGCTGTATACAGTGATAATTATCCTGTCAAATATGCTGAAATCTGCAACTAGCGGATTCTGCAACTCATATATGAACTTACATCTGCGTTGCTAATTTGGTTTTTCTGTTTCGTCATAGAAGCAGAAAAACAGAAATTAAGTCGTGAAGGCTCCGTCCCATAATGTACATCAACGGCAACTGACAGATCCCATTGACTAATAATGCAGTCTGTTGGGTTCTGTCATTGTGTCCGCCGTAGAACTGCATGCCTAATGGTATACCTATATATACTATATCTCCTCTAGTTGCCCATCTATGCTCTCTATTAATATTTACCATTATAATAGATGGCCCTCCTTTTCTTTTTCCCAGATCCTTATACCTTTGACCTCCCGGAGGAAGCTGGGGAGTATTTTGCAGGGTCACTGTCTGGAATTCTGAAAACTTCTGAAAAAAAAGGTAACTTGTCTTTCCCACAACCAATGGCGACTTTTCACCAGGCAGCGAGAAACCAGTGATATTTGTATCATTGACACCGATGGCTTGTCGGACTATAGAGAGCTAGACCGTGACCCCCCTGCCCCCACACACACATATATATGTGGTGGCCCGTGGGTGGCGGGGGATGCAGGAACCCAAAATGGTGGATACTGGGCTCTCTGTCTTGTGTCACGGTGGTATTTTGCCTTGCAGGCCTTCCCACCTCCCAGGGACACACACACAGTGATGAGGGGGCTGCACAAGATGATGATGATGACTGTTGTTTCCCCCGGGGCACTCCCTTGGTGGCTGACTCCTGTCTGGTGTTATTTGGGGTGCCCTTGGTGTAGAGTGCAAATAGAAGACAGGAGACGGTGGTGGCAGTTAATCAGGAGAGCTTGCAGCACACTTTTACTTTTCAAGATGGAGATTGTACAATACAAATATGTCATCCAAATTCAGCTCAATCAGTGTAGCCCAATGCTAAATGCAGGAGTGCTATTATCTCTCTACTCACAGTCTCTCTTTCTGGACTCTTCTGGCTCCTTGAGCTGTTATTCCAATAAATCTCTTTAGGCCTGTCTTTCTCTGTAATCCGAAAATGGCTGAACTCAGGAGCACCTTCACTGTGCTTCCTGCTGCATCCACTCCTAGCTCACCACTGCCCTCACTCACTCTAACCACTCCCTAATTAACTCCTCCCAGCTTCTGTTACATTATAGAAAACCACTCCGCATAGGCTGAAACACAATGTCATAACATTTCTGGACCTGTAGATGGCAGCATAACACAACACATGAATACAAACATAGT
The DNA here is from genome assembly GCF_050947455.1 of Rhinoderma darwinii. Classification (NCBI taxonomy): domain Eukaryota; kingdom Metazoa; phylum Chordata; class Amphibia; order Anura; family Rhinodermatidae; genus Rhinoderma; species Rhinoderma darwinii. Next base: position 113,488,450 of record NC_134694.1, on the reverse strand, counting down.
TTTCATAGTAGTGCTCCTGTGGGACACTACATACACCCCCTCTTTAAATAAAGCCGTCCTCGGCGTCCGACTCTCCAGGCGGCAGGTTAACCTAAAACAAAGGTTAATCACAATTGCAATAATAAACTAAGAGTCCATACAGTCTCTGAGGAATGTGAGGATATAATGCTGAACAGGGAAAATGTCCAAGAGTCCTTGTCATATGAACTGGGGAAAATGAAGGGCTTGTTACCCAATTGGGATGCAAACAATACAATGTCTCTGGTGAAGGATAATCCAAAAATGAAGTCTCAGATTCAACAGTTCAATCTTGATATCGAGCTGGCATCTTACCTCGGGTAGCTCTATCAGATCTCCTCAGGGGCTCCTCTATAGCAATTTCAGGGTCCCTGGATTCCTCTGGACCAGGCCGGAACTCGGATGACGAGGTCACTTGGTCCTCGCCGGGATCAAGAACAGTTCTTGGAACAAAAATAGACAGCCAAGGTTGGAACAGCCAATCAAGAGGGGACATACTAGTTGTTGGCGGTAGCGGTTCAGCTGCAGGAGATTTCTCAGTTGTCTGTGGTTCTGCTGGTACCTCTTCCTTTAGGCAGAGCTTGAGACGATTACGGTGGACGACTTGGGAATCTCGGCCTTCGCGCACAATCTCATAGACATCAGTCCCAGGGTGCGGGATGGACTTAATTGTGTATGGTTCTTTCTGCCACTTGCTGTCCAACTTACTTGAACGATGGTTGTTTTTCAGCCACACACGGTCTCCAATTTGGAAGGGTTCTGCTTCGGCCTTTTGATCAAAACCTGCTTGTTGCCTTTGACGAGCATCTTCCATCCTTCTTTCCACAATCTCGTTGGCTTCAGCCAGGCGACGCTGGTGATCACTCACCCACTCTGTGTTTGGCAGGGGGTTGATAGTATCTGGAACTTCGACATCCATGGCCAAGTCCGAAGGCAATTTGCCCTGACGGCCAAACAGGAGATAGTAAGGAGTGTACCCTGTGGAGCAGTGCACAGTGTTGTTATACAGGTACACCAATTCTGGCAGGAGAGTCGGCCAATCAGCCCTCTTCTGGGACGGAACAGTTCTTAACATCCCAATAAGAGTCTGGTTCATCTTTTCACATAAGCCATTACCTTGTGGATGATAAGCGGTAGTTCTCAGCTTCTGACAGCCATAGAGGGAACACAACTCGTGGAACAGTTGAGACTCAAATGCGGAACCACGATCAGTCAGGATCTTGTCCGGACAGCCATAGGGGAGTACGAAATTCTTCCAAAAGATGGCAGCGGTGGTCTTGGCAGTCAGGTCTTTCACTGGCATAGCTACCACGAACTTCGTATAGTGGTCAATTATAGTTATAGCATAAGTATACCCAGTGCGGCTTGGTTCAAACTTGACATGGTCAATGGCTACCAGTTCCAGCGGTCTATGACTGATGATGGGGTGAAGTGGGGCTCTCTGGTCATGACGCTCTCCTCGGCTCTGAGCACAGTTGGGACATTCTCGGCACCACTTCTCTATGTCGTCTCTCATGCCAATCCAGTAAAATCGTCGGCGTATGGTATCTTCCGTTTTATGAACCCCAAAGTGTCCCGATCTGTCATGGTAGGCTTCCAAGATGGATTTGGAATCTCGCCGGGGTACCACAATTTGATGTAGACGCTCACCCGTTACTGGATCCAGGGCAGTCCTCTGTAGTAGACCTCTGGACACGAAAAGTCGATTCCTCAGTCTCCATAGACAAATTAATTCCTGATCAGCTTGACCTCTACGTATTCGGTCCGGAGTCCTCTTCTGAAGAAGGGAAGTCTGCAATTCCTGTAGGTTTCTACTCTCCCGTTGGAATCTAGCCCACTGTCTGGAATCTTGGGAGCAGTCAGGAACATTTGGTTGCGGATGTTCGTTTCGCTTCCTCTGAGCGATCACCGAATTCTGGGTTGCAAACTGGGCATAGAATGTAGGCATCTCTACCTCTTCCCATTCATCATTACATCGGACCGGTTCTTCACCCACAGGCAAACGGGATAAGGCATCGGCATTCACGTTGGACGCACCAGTCCGGTACTTGATCACAAACTGATAATTCGCCAGTCTGGATGCCCATCGCTGTTCAAGAGCTCCCAGTCGCGCTGTATCCAAGTGGGCCAGCGGATTATTATCCGTGAAGACGATGAAGGGTGTTGCAGCCAGGTAATCTTTAAATTTTTCGGTCACTGCCCACACAAGGGCCAGGAATTCCAGCTTAAAGGAACTATAATTCTGGTCGTTCCGTTCAGCGCCTCGAAGACCTCTGCTGGCATAAGCGATGACTCTCTCTTTCTGGTCCTGTACCTGCGACAGGACGGCCCCCAATCCCTTCTGGCTGGCATCAGTATACAGCCTAAAGGGTTGGTTGTAGTCAGGATATCCCAGGATAGGTGGTTCGGTTAACAGCTGCTTCAGCTTCTGGAAAGCGGCTTCATGGGCTTCAGCCCACTCAATCGGGATCCTTCTCTTCATAGCTTCCTTGGAGTGACCTCTCAACAATCCCTGGAGGGGTTCTGCAATCTGGGCAAAGTGTGGGATGAACCGTCTATAATACCCTGCAAATCCCAAGAAACTTCTCACCTCCTTGACTGTGGTAGGGGCTGGCCAGCTCTTTACTGCTGCTACTTTGCCTGGATCAGGAACCACTCCTTCTGCACTCACGACATGGCCTAAGTAATGGACTTCCGGCTTCAGGAGATGACACTTGGAGGGTTTCACTTTCAGGCCATATTTGATGAGGGTTTTGAGGACTTCTGCCAGGTGCTGTAGGTGTTCCTCATAAGTCTTTGAGTAGATGATTACGTCGTCCAGGTACAAGAGGACGGTCTCGAAGTTTTGGTGACCCAGGCAGCGTTCCATCAGCCTCTGGAAGGTTCCTGGGGCATTGCATAGCCCAAAGGGCATACAATTAAACTCGAACAACCCCATGGGAGTAGTGAAAGCAGTCTTTTCCCTATCTTCGGGAGCCATAGGTACCTGCCAATACCCGCTGGTCAAATCCAGAGTTGAGAAGTAGGCAGCAGACCCCAAAGCAGTCAGGGATTCTTCAATGCGTGGCAGGGGATACGCATCCTTGTGAGTGATATTATTGATTTTGCGGTAGTCCACGCAGAATCTAATGTTGCCATCCTTCTTTTTCACCAGGACTAGGGGTGCAGCCCATGGACTGTAGCTCTCCCGAATCACATCTGCGTCCTTCATTTCCCGAATCATTTTCTTCACTGGCTGGTACATGGCTGGTGGAAGGGGACGGTACCTTTCTTTGATGGGTGGATGGACGCCTGTAGGGATGGTGTGCTCAATGATAGTAGCCTTCCCAAAATCCATAGGATGTTTACTGAAGGCTTGTTGATTGTCTTTGGCCACCATCAGGGCTCCTTCGATCTCCTCTTCGGTAGTATTAGCATCGCCAACATGGATCTCGGTCCACCAGGGTTTTGTTGTCATCTCAGGGGTAACTTGATTCTGGGTAGCTTGCTGGAACACTGTAGTCTCAGGGCTCCAGACATCTTGGAAGAAGACCTGTGAGAGCTTAGCAACTGGACGGTATTTACTCAGTACCACAGCCGTATCACCAATGTTCAGGAGGCGAATAGGTACCCTCCCATTAGAAACAGTCACTAGACTTCTGGCTGCTAGCACGGTCGGATGATCTTCCAGAAGAAGAGGTTCCACAAGGGCCTGGTAATCTTGACCTTGCAAACCTGGACGAGCTCGACACCACAGAATGGTTTCCGTCTCTGGTTCCAGAGTCACTGGTTGTGAGTCCATGATGCGGGCACGGCAGATCTCACCCTTTTCATTCGTGAACCTCTGTTGGGCATTCAAGAGACGGATAGCATGCTGAATTGCATTTTGATTGGAGACAGGGACTGTAGAAAGTGCTCGGTGTAGGGCATCTAGCATCTCTTCATAGCAATTCCTAAGAACATTCATGCCCAGCACCACTGGTGGAAAGTCATCATCCCAGACGTTCACTACAATTACGCCTTGCTGGGGCAGTTCAGTTTCTCCCATCTGGATCGTGGGTTCCCAGTAGCCCCGATGGGGTATCGATTGTCCATTACTGGCTACAATGTTAAGCCACGTGTCTGGGGGTTGTATCAGCTGGTCGAGGTCCCAGTACTTCTCAAACCAACTTCTCTGCAGAGTGGTGACTTGAGAGCCAGTGTCCAGTAAGGCCGACAGTGGGATCCCATTTAGGTGGATCGTAATCACTGGACACTGCCCAATGTACCGGGGAATCCATTCTGGTGTTGTGGGACCTATTGGTCTTCCTCCCGAGGGGCGGTCCTCTGCCTCGGGGGATTGTCGTTTAACTGACGACATTCTCTTTCAATATGGCCAGCTCTTTGACACCTACGACAAATGGGTCTTCCGGTGGTATCAAATCTGTCAGAAGAGCGTCTACCCCAATTCCGGTAACTTCCCCCTTCTGATCGGTTACTGAACCTGTTACTGGAGTAGCGGCGGCTTTCGTTCTGGCGTTGCTCCATATCTTCCATTTTCTGGCACATTTTACTGAGGCTCTTGGTGAGGACAGCAATTTGGTCCCTCAGTTCACCAACTGGATCTTGAGCTTGCATGTGAGCACACTGAGCTAGTGCAACTTGACTTCCCGCTGCTGTAGGATGATCTACTTGCGACTCCGTAGGAGTCTCTATGGAATAGGGGAAAACTTTGGCTTGAACCGCTGCGGCTTCAGTCCCCAGGATTCTAATTGCGAGCTCTTTAAAGTCCAAGAAGATACAGCTTGGGTTCTGGGAGGCCAACATTCTGAGCTGACTTTTAAGAGCTTCAGATGCAGCTCCTTCAACAAACTGCTCCCTTAAGGCCTTGTCAGCCTCTGCAGCCTCTAAGGGTTCTACTTGCATAATTGCCCGCTGGGCCTCCTGCAGGGATAAAGCAAAGTCTCTCAATGACTCACCGGGCTGCTGCTTCTTTCCAAAGAACCTCATCTTGAGCTCTGCCACAGTCCTTACTTCAAATGTGGCACGCAATCGGTCCAGTATCTGTTCCACTGTTTTTTTCTCTGTTCTGGGCCAGGATTTCACTTCTCTTAATGCTGCGCCCTCTAGTTGTCCTATCAATATCTCAACCCTCTGGTCTGTTGAGACAGGATACAAACGGAACATGGACAGCATCTTCTCTTTGAATTCCCTCAGGGAATGAACTTCGCCTTTGTAGCGAGGAAGCCATGGTGCTCCAAAGTAATAGGGCATAGTGAGTGGCATCACTTGTGCTGTTGGAGGTGACCCACTGGGGCTTGGAGAGCCGTTATCTCCGTCATCAGACATTTTCTGCAATAAGTCCTACAGTAACCCCTAGCAACGGGTGTTCAATTTCAGGCTATGCACTAAGCCTCTTTTCCGGATATCTTTTCCGGTGTCTCTACACTGTTAACTGCCACTTTTTACTTTAAATCTCATTTACTGGCCTATTCAGGCACTCACCAGCTTTCTCTTAGCTGCTCCGCTGTTTTCGCGGGTTCTGTTGCACAGTTCCTTGCCACTTCCAATATGGCGGCGACTTGGCGGGAAACTTTTATTCCGGCTGTAGCGAAATGTCTGTAACTCTGCTCCGGCTGTGGCGCATCAGCGCTGACTTAGTTCATAAGGCACAGAGGCCATAGAGATCCTGTTCGTGACGCCAAAATTATATGTGGTGGCCCGTGGGTGGCGGGGGATGCAGGAACCCAAAATGGTGGATACTGGGCTCTCTGTCTTGTGTCACGGTGGTATTTTGCCTTGCAGGCCTTCCCACCTCCCAGGGACACACACACAGTGATGAGGGGGCTGCACAAGATGATGATGATGACTGTTGTTTCCCCCGGGGCACTCCCTTGGTGGCTGACTCCTGTCTGGTGTTATTTGGGGTGCCCTTGGTGTAGAGTGCAAATAGAAGACAGGAGACGGTGGTGGCAGTTAATCAGGAGAGCTTGCAGCACACTTTTACTTTTCAAGATGGAGATTGTACAATACAAATATGTCATCCAAATTCAGCTCAATCAGTGTAGCCCAATGCTAAATGCAGGAGTGCTATTATCTCTCTACTCACAGTCTCTCTTTCTGGACTCTTCTGGCTCCTTGAGCTGTTATTCCAATAAATCTCTTTAGGCCTGTCTTTCTCTGTAATCCGAAAATGGCTGAACTCAGGAGCACCTTCACTGTGCTTCCTGCTGCATCCACTCCTAGCTCACCACTGCCCTCACTCACTCTAACCACTCCCTAATTAACTCCTCCCAGCTTCTGTTACATTATAGAAAACCACTCCGCATAGGCTGAAACACAATGTCATAACATTTCTGGACCTGTAGATGGCAGCATAACACAACACATGAATACAAACATAGTTTTCATAGTAGTGCTCCTGTGGGACACTACATATACTCTCTGTCAAGGTTTGTTTTTATCATTTGCCTTTAGTACCAGATCACTTTGATGCAATCTGACCTTTGAACGCTTATATGCCTGCGTATGACTGCCCTCAGGAAGGGCGTTTTGTACAAGAACGACCGTGCAATGAGTTATAACAACAGGGAGGACTAAGGGTTAAAGTCACCCATTACTGCCAATGCCAACCCTACAAGGTCTTTATATTTCTGTATAAGAACCCATGAAATGTAATACTGGGAATATGTTCTCCTGAAATATTCAGGTATGACAATGAAGTGGTGGCTCCACAAGTCCTATCACCCGTATGGGCCGGAGACTGGTGCGCCTAGACGACACGGGTCATATCTTGGGGCACCATAATAATGTAATATTGACTGAATTGCCCTAAGAGCATCTCTGTCCCTACAAATAAGCTAATGTCTTCCTCGTGTAAAGTGTATCTAGTCATTTATGAGATATCTTGGTCTCCTACACAAACGACACAAGTTTGGTGACAACCACAAGCAGCAGCCATGACAGTGCCCATTGTTGTTGCCACCCAGTTTTCCACATACCCCGAACAGTTTGTGAACCTGCACAATGCGGATTTACATGGCAATCACGGTCTGTGGAAAGCTGGAGGACCTCTCCAATGAAAACTATAATGGCAGACATTAGTGGGGGTCACCCAGCTTCTGTTACTCGTGTGGAGACCAATGTAATTTAGAGCCAAATAATGGGGCCGAAAAGCCGGCCTTGTTGCCTATAGCAACCAATCACAGTGCAGGTTTCATTTTACCAGGGCAGGTTAAGAAATGAAAGCTGATCTGTGACTGGTTGCTATGGGCCACAAAGCCGTTTTTTCTGTAAGACAGTTTTAATAAATTTGGCCATTGATTCTGTATTTTTGGGTAATTTTGCATTGTAGGGCAAACGATTGTAACCTATTTATTCAGATAATCCTCATGAAACCATAAATCAACCTCTGTTATATACATTTTTTGCAGGAACGGTGGGGAGAACGGTGAAGATAAGTAAGGATGGGATTCTCCATGTGTATATTCTCTTGGACGCTTCTAACAGTGTCGGTGAAGATAATTTTGAGATCTTCAAGGACTGTGCGGAGATTCTTGTCACCCGGGTTTGTGATAGTCCTATATCTGTCCCTATCTAATCAATATCTTTACTGCGTAGGCTTATTTATATGAAGTGATGACAGAACCGGGCTACAGAATCGTCCTTATGGCTTAATTACTGCTAATACTAGCCATCAGGGGCATACTCATTAATGGCCAGGCCCCATACCGGGCCCTGCCCCAGATCAGACACCCCCCATAGAAATAAACTGAAAAAATGCTCCTGCGTGTTCTCCTGTCTGCATGGGGCCCGCTATGGATCCCCTCAGGCTGCATAAGGCTTGGTTTGTAGCGCGCCATACACAAGGCCCCGACGCCGAGTAACGTCACGACTTGTATGCGACACAGCACGCAACGTCCAGCGTCAGTGTGCTGCATCGCATATAACGTCCTGATGCTACCTGGCGTCAGGACTTTGTGTGGAGGGCGGCAAATATCCCCTAAAGTGTTAGTCTGAGGGGATCCAGACAGGGCCCCCTAACCCTACAGACCCGGTCGCTGCTGCGGCCCCTGCAACCGCAATCGTTAGGCACCTGCTAGCCATAGATGCATACAAAATATAGCCAATATGACCAGGGCTGTGAAGCAGGAGGTAATATTACCATAATACTGCCCATAAGATAAAGTCATAATGGAGGCAATTTATTAAGATTGGCGTTTCATATGCCAGTCTTAATCTAAAGAAAGTAGGAGTAAGATGTGCCAAATTTATTCTATTAATAGATTAGGCGCATCTCTGGTCCAATCAGCTGTTCCGGATGCCTCCGGGCACCGGATGTTATGCAGTGGTCATGCCGGAAGAAGATGGCTCCGGTCACAGTATAGCGGCCGTGCTGGGTTAATGCAGCACTGCTCCTATTCACTTGAATAGTAGCAGAACTGCACCACGGCCGTTATACTGTGACCGGAGCCATCTACTTCCGGCACCGATTGGTGTCGGACCCCCACCGATCAAATAATTATGACCTATCCTGTGGATAGTCCATCAGTATGAAAAACCTCCCCGTGTCTGGAAGACCCCTTTAAGTGAATGTAAGCGATCAGGAGGAAGTTAGCACCTGTGTTCTCTGTATTTCTACAAGACTGTTTGGTCCTGGAACTTACAAACAATGTAGACAAATGTATCTCCTGTTTAGTCTTAGCATTAATTTTGAGATTTAGTATTCCTTTAAAGTTGTAGCTAAACGTTTGACAAACTTCTGACATGTCATAGTGACATGTCAGAAGTTTGGATTGGTGGGGTCTGAGCACGGAGACCCCCACCAATCGCTAGAACGAAGCAGCTGAAGGTCTCATGTGAGCGCTAAGCCGCTTCGTGTCTATTCGGCTTTTTCCGGAATTAATTGTATCGGTGTACGGACTCAATACAAAGTCTATGAGCCCGTACTCCGATACATCGGCTTTCCGGAAAAAGCCGAACAGAAGCGAAGCAGCTGAACGCTCACATGAACGCTTCTGCTGCTTCGTTCTAGCGATTGGTGGGGGTCTCCGTGCTTGGACCCCCACCAATACAAACTTCTGACATGTCACTATGACATGTCAGAAGTTTGTCGAACATTTAGCTACACTTTAAGTGAGAGGAACCTAAAACAAGCCTGTGTAGCATGGTGAGGCAGTCTGTTGTACAGCAGATAAGACTTCCTGTGACCACTTCAGTACATGTTACTAACTTTACTCAACCGGTAGTCACTTAAATAAGAACTCAAGTCGTTCCTAGGCAAAACCCTGCAGAATTCAGTAATGAGAGATAAACCTTATGGATCTGAGGACAACTCTGTCTCATTTTTCTTCTCCTGATAGCTCGGGGTATTTGATATGAATATTCAGTTTGGAATAATATCTTTTGCCACGGAGCCTAAAATTATTGTCAGAGTCTCTAATAATGAAGATGTTGACGAAGTATTGGAGCATATTGAAAATGAACTCAAGTACAGTGGTGAGTACGGAAGTGTGGCCCGTATGGAGAAAGAAGAGAGAATTGGGACTTCAGCAACTCCGTTTTTTTTTCTTCACCTTGTCTTTAGATCACAAGGACAAGTCAGGGACAAATACTTATGCTGCTCTGAACAGTGTACACGAGATGATGTCACTTCAGGAGGAGACATATAAGAACATGACGCTATGGCTTTCTGTTCATCACGTCATTATACTGCTGACTGACGGTGAGAGAGATGAGGATTGTACTCCATTGCGCTTATATTATATAGGCCACCCCATTTCTATGGGAGCCAGGAAGTTAAGGGTTCTTCCTTAAAAAAAAAACTAAAAAAATTATAATTCCAGGACATGATAATAAACAACCCGCATTACAGAAGAGGTTACAAATTTCCAGAGGACTTTACGCTCCCCTTCTCCTGTGGTGCATCGTTGGGGTCTGCACCCAGGGAAGGTGGCCTTTTGAACAGGGTAGTGATTAGGGAGCCCCATTTTGATCTTTGTAGGGGTTCTTCCGCATTATTGTATACCCGTCTCACTAAATCATTGCGTGGTCACTATCTGTAGTGTTTGAAAGTCTACAAGATCTTTTTGGATATCAAACTTACCTTCATACTTCTTGCAAAAATTCTGTGTTCCTTAATGAGTGACTCATTTGTCCTATCAGCCAATTCTCTACTAGTAATCAGATTAGACATTTCTATCCAATTCTTTAAAACCGGATCAGGACTGACCACTGTACATTTACACCGGGCAGCTCTGGGCCTTAAAGTGGGCACCATAGTATATCTACCGCGTCGGCTTAAGCTGGTTACCAAAAAGATTGGGAAGCTGAATGTCAGATGCACGGCAGTGAGAGAATCCAAGGGACCCTGGAGAGAAGATAGAAGCGTGTATAGAATAGAGGCAGTGGCAGCACCACTACCTCTATTGATCCCAGCGATCGTGTGGCTGATCACATGATCGCCGGGATGCCGTTAGTGGGAGGCTGCTGCTGGGTTTAACTAGACCCAGCACAGCCCTAACAGTGATAATAGTCCCTATAAAAGGACTGATTTCCCCTGTAACTGGAGCTGCCGTGCAGGGTAAAGTATAGTGTAAAAAAAATTAATCTTGAAATAATAAAGTCTTTTCTAACCATTGATGAACAGACCATAGAGATAAAAAATAAAAGTAAAACAAGCAAAAATAAATAAAAATACACCTAAGCCCTGAAATAGATATGGAATATATCAAAATTTACAGTAGACCATGACGATCACAAATAAGAAGTCCGTTTTATAGTAATACTATAATAATTGCAGAAAAAAAATTGCTAAAAAGCAAAAAAAGCAAATGTTTTATTTACTTCAAATTTATAAAACTAAAAATTCTGAAAAAGCTACAATTTTATGTACAAAAAAGAATAGAAACCTGCATTGTTCACAAAAAAAGGTCACCAAAAAATCACGCCGCTATCCCAAAAAAATAAAAAAGTTATAGCCGTTTAACTAACACGTGCTAAAAATGGCTAAACCGTGCCTGGTCCTGAACTGTATTAACCTGGCCCTAAACAATGTGGATTCAAATCCCCATCAACATCAATGTTCACATCACATGTACACACATAGTTCCCACTATTCAAGCCGATTAGGATGTAGATATTGATGTGGATGGTGAACGGAATCTACACAAGGTCTCCATGACAATACATTACTGTTCATCTCAGGAAAAGCCAATATGGGTGGTCGACCTGTGGAAATGATAAAGAAGATCAGACAATACCTGGACATTGCAAACAAAAGGGAAGATTATTTAGGTGAGATCTATCTATCTATCTATCTCATATCTATCTATCTATCTATCTATCTATCTATCTATCTATCTATCTATCTATCTATTATCTATCTATCTCATATCTATCTATCTATCTATCTCATATCTATCTATCTATCTATCTATCTATCTATCTATCTATCTATCTCATATCTATCTATCTATCTATCTATCTATCTATCTATCTATCTATCTATCTATCTATCTATCTATCTATCTATCTCATATATATCTATCTATCTATCTATCTATCTAATTATATAACACTATGGTAATGTTGAAATATACAGTATATTGTGACGATGATATTCACTCTATTATTCTTGTGTTCCCACATTTGCCCTCTTTTGATAGATGTTTATGCGTTTGGTGTTGGTAAAGACACAGATAGGACCGAGCTAAATGAAATCGCCTCTCAGAAGGAGAATGAAAAACATGCTTATGTCTTGGACACTGCAGAAGACATGAAGAATACTTTCCAGAAAATTATACGTACAGTGCCGCAAAAACTCACTTCTCTCTCTCATGCCGTCTTCTCTCCCCGTCTGTAGCTCACAGAGCCGACCAGAGAGCACGGGTGGCAGATATCGCCCGTGTTTACCACCTTTAAATGAGCATCGATCGTCGATACATCTTGTCTATCGGCGCTTGTTTGCCCCAATCGAATGAAGCAATGATCGCTCGTCCCCGTACATTTTTATCACATCGGCATCACATCCCATTTACACAGGGAGATGCGGCGCCAAATAGCGACCATTTTTCTGGCTGCATAAAAGATGCGATCAGCCCATGAGCGAGTGTTTGCTCATTCATCGGCTGATCGTTGCCCTCTGTACACAGGGTAATAATCGGAAATGAGCCTTCATATGAACGCTTGTCTGATCATCGGTCTATCTAAAAGGGCTTAATGCCGGGCATAGACATAAACTGCTACCAGACCTCTGGGGCATCGATTATATCCAGATCTTTATTGGCAGAAAATACACCAAACCACAAAGTCATAACTTTTTTTGTATACTCTACTATATGGCCCAAACTTCTATCTATCTATCTATCTATCTATCTATCTATCTATCTATCTATCTATCTATCTATCTATCTATCTATCTATCTATCTATCTAGTATAATGCTCCCCATAACTGCCCCCACACAGTATAATGCCCCCCATGGCAGACCCCATACAGTAAAATGCCCCTTATAAATTCCCCCATACAGTATACTGCCCCTCATAGGTGCCCCCACACAGTATAATGCCCCCATAGCGGCCCCATACAGTATAATGCCCCCTTAGCTGCCCCATACAGTATAATGCCCCCCATAAAGTATAATGCCCCCATAGCGGCCCCATACAGTATAATGCCCCCATAGCAGCCCCCACAGAGTATAGTGCCCTCCTTAGCTGCCCCACACAGTATAATGCCCCCTTTAGCTGCCCCCACACAGTATAAAGCTCCCATAGCTGTCTCCCGACAGTATAATGCCCCATACGGTATAATGTCCCTCATAGCTGCCACCATATCAGCCTCCCATACAGTAATGCCCCTCATAGCTGCCACCATATCAGCCCCCTCCTTATACAGTATAATTCCTCCATATGTGCATAATAGAAAAATAATAAAGTTACTTATCTATCCCCGTTCCCACGACGGGTGGAGGAGGAGATCCTTCTCCTTTGCCCTGTGTTATGAGTGACTCGGCGCAGACAGGTGCGATGACGTCACTAAATCGCGCCTGTCTGCGCCGAGCCGCTAATAGCTCACGGCACAGTGAATGCTGGAGGAAGGAGCCGTCAGCTCCTTGCTCCAGGATTAAATTCAACTGGATCTGCGTCCTGAGGACTCAAATACAGTTGGAAGCAGGACCTCGGTGAGTGGTTCCCGACCCCCCCGGAGATCTTCAGACGACCCCCCAGGGGGAGTGCGACCCACAGTTTGTAATGTATTGTGTCTTGCAGTTTGTGTTTGCGGTGGAGAGAGGAAAGGGGGGCCTGTAATTTAAAGCCCCCTCTCCTCTCTCCACTGCAAACACAGACAGTACAATACAACAGACAGTACAATATAACACACATACATTATGGGCCCCCTCTGCAGCTCACCTGCAGTCTTCCATGCTCTTCCACATCGGCTCTTACACAGTGACTGGGCTTTGGGCCCGGTCGCAACTGCAACCCCTATAGCTACGCCACTGTATATCTATCTATCTATCGATCGATCGATCTACCTTAGGTCTTGCGTTATACTTCCTCTCGCTTGGTAGACCCTCATCATATATTACCCTGTATGTGTTTGCGTATTATACATTTTTTTGTATTGTGTCCATATTGCTTAAATCTATTTTTTATCCACAGATATTAGCAATTATGGAGAAATGTGTGGATTCAACGATGAGACTGAAGAAGATGAGAAAAGTTTTCATCATCCTTGGAACGTGGAGATTAGAGTGAGTGGGCATCAGCTGCCAGCAGGGGGAGACACAGTGTGGTCTATCCACAACCAGACAGGACACTTAGCAGTTATACCTATTCTCCTCCTAGACTCCATCCACAAACCCGTGCCTTGGGTCTCTTATTTCCAGCAGATGGGTCCTTTCTGCAGCACATTGTTTTAAAGGCGTCCATGAACCAAACGCATACATCTTCGAAATCGGTAAGTAAATATGTTGGTTTCAAATTGGAAATCTATTCACGCAACCTCTCAGTAGTGCAGCCTCAGGCTTCGGGCCTGTGATTTCAACTTCATATCAGAAATGACCAGGCCAACTGAGGAAAAAAGCCTTAGACGAAAATATCATTTATAACTCTCACAAAATTAGTGAAAGACTTACAATGACCGGAAAAACTATCAGGCAAGCGCATTTTAGGTTCAAACGCAGTTGCAGCTGGAACGACTGCTTGGACCTGTGCAGTGTTAAATCCTTTCAGCCAGATCTTGTACCAGCTGAGTAAGGCCTCATGCACACGACCGTAAAAAAACTCTGTAATTGTCGACCGCAATACGGTGCGCAATTACAGACCCGCCCGGTTCTACTGGCCACGGACACCTTTCCGTAGCGCTACGGAAGGGTGTCCGTGCCGTAGAACCGTGCCGGGAATTATGGAGCATTCCCTACTTTTCTGATTTTACGGGCCGTGCTCCCATACTTTGCACGGCACGAAAATGCGGCCCGTGGGCCGTGATTACGGGCATGGCCATGTGCATGAGGCCTAAGGCCGTGCATCTGCTCCACCATGTCGTGCATAGGTTTCATAGTGGAAAAGACAATTTTTAAAGGCTTGTGATTATGTCAAGGAATAACTACTTGAGCAATTCTCCAGGGTGAAAGTTGCTATACGAGCAATTTCCCAAAGGCAGTAGGAGACTGTCTGGATCAAGTGTGCAGGTAAATCAGCTACCTCAAGTCCGTCACCACTTTGGTCAGCACAGTCTAAGGTTACTCTATGGTGTTCACCAGAGTCCACCGCAAGGCAGGTTGGATTTGGCTGCATAGAACCCAGGTTGTTTTTACAGTACACAGTGTTGGACAGGAGGTGCACATGCAGGCAATACCAGAATGGATAACCAGACAAGCGAGAGGGGAAATCAGCAAGCAGAGTACAGACCAGAAGAGACTAAATGTCGAAATCAGTGAGCAGAGGGTAAATACAAAGATAAGCCGAAGTCCAGTTCAAGGAATCCAAACAGTCAATGATTCAGGGTGTAACCAGGAGCTTGATCAGAAACATGAATACACAAGAGAATCACAAGCAACAATGAGAAAACTGAACAGATTCAAATACTACACTCTTGGCCCTGATAGGTTGCAGACATAGAAATGCGATTGGCTCTGCATCTCAAACCACGGCCATCCATAGGCTAGTAGTCATGACAGCCTTAAAGTAACGGACGTTTCCTAACATTTTATCTCATGTCTTGTTGTAGGGGATGAAAAATACAATGGAGAAAACATTTTCATTCACGACTGCTACAACCTGAGCCGTAAAGTGGATAGAGGGACAACTCAGGATTACGACTATGATGTGGCTCTTGTAAAACTAAGCAAGAAAGTGAAATTCTCCAAGAGCGCCAGGTAAGACTATTAAAGGTGTCTCAAGTCTTGAGTAGTCGTCTTTTGTCAAGTTGTTAAAAATGCTACTAATCTCTCAGTGGTACGTGATTAAGCTGGGTTCCAACCAAAATGACCAGCGTTGTACCTACCATAGCGGCAGGGCACGCGACTGCTTCTCCTTACTCTATCGTTGCGGCTACCTATAGCCACCACTAAGGGGAGCTCACTTCATACATATTTATACAGTTAGCTCCCCCTAGTGGTGGCTGCAGGCAGCTAGAATTATATAGTTTATTAAGTCAGAAAAGCAGAACTCCCCTATATACATATAATATTAAATTAATAAAAAAAAATTCACCTAAAAACCGACATAGTACATTTTGCGGACCTCTCTCTGGAGCCCATTGATTTCTTTGTATTCTGAATATGGCTACCAAGACAGATGCCACAGGCATTGGCATCCAGCTCTCCTAGAGTCCTGAATGGTAGATCTGCGTAATCATGCAGTGATACTTCCCCCAGCTTCAGCAATGCTTCATTTCTTTGTATATTTGTGAATGGAGAGGTGGCCGGGATTAAGGAAACAGCCGAGCTCGCTGTGCTCCGCTGTTATCGTAACTCCCATTAACCTCTCCATTCATTCATTCATTCATTCAACACCGGGGGCCACCCTGTTATAGAGATAGATGAGGTTTCTAAAGGTGGATTCCGCATCAATCAGACATTTATGGCATATCCTCTGGATATGCTATAAGTGTCTAAGGTGGAAATACCCCTTTTTAGGGGATGTATAACTACAACAGTAGACAGACTTAAAGGGGTAGTCCAAGATTAGAAAAACATAGCTGCTTTCTTCCAAAAACTGTGCCATGCATGTCCACAGGTTGTGTGTGGTATTGCAGCTTAACTCCATTCACTTCAATTTACCAGAGCTCTAATACCAGACACTCACCATGGACAGCGCTGTTTTTGGAAGAAAGAAGCCATGTTTTTCTAATCCTGGACAACTCCCTTAAATATTCAGCAGACTAGGAAAGCTGGGTGACCATTCCTATATGACCGGTAATAGCAGACAGATTTACTGTCACCCATGTTATCCATTTTTTACAATTCATTTTCATTATAAGAATCCCCTGAAAATAAGCAGATTACTGGTTGTCTGACTGCTGAGACCTTCAGCAATCATTTGTAGTCTGCAGGTGAACCTGGCAGCAAGTGTTAAATTATTCTACAGCGCCACCACTGGGGAAATCAAGCATTACATGACACTCATTGAAATCAATAGGCCTTCTGTGTAATGCACAGACGTGCCGGGTCCTCCAGAGGGACACTCTTTGTAGCTGCTCTCTACTCTAGCTAATTGACAAGGGTTTTCTAACCATACATCCCCTCTAATGGAAATGAATAGTCAAACTTCTTTTTTCTTTTACAGGCCTATCTGTCTCCCCTGTACGGAGCCCGCCAACAGAGCCATGAAAAAGAAGAAAAGTGCAAGCTGCGATGAACACCGTAATGTCTCATCTATGTGTCCTGTCCATCAAGTACAATATGAAACAATGTGCATACACACCAGCCAGCGCATTTAAATAGCAATGGTTACAATGGCTACCTCAAGGGTCATGTATATATGTATACATCTTAGTATTCTCCTCGAAACTAGGTTACATATGGACATTAATGCATTTGGTTCCCGCCAAGTCAAAATATAGCTAAAAGAAACATTTACAGTACTAACCTATATACATACATATTTATCCATGGACGTAGCCATGGCAACCAGAATAAAAACCTCCATTGTTTACATTGTGGCTGCACTCAGCTTTATTTATAAAAGGTCTGGAGCCCCTATAAATCTGGGTAACCACCAATAAAATGGAGATTCACGTTAAATAGGAGGCACAAGGGCCATGTCAGATATCAGCTTTGTTCCTTACTTTCACAACTGGATGAAGTGGGCACAGAACTGTATATACATTATAGAACTGAGGAACTACTGAAGGGCACCAATTCCTATGGGCATGAGAGATGATGGTTCTCAGAGGAGGACGAAGGAAAGGCCAGACATCTACTTTGTCCTTGGTCTCAAGACCTGTTAGGCCGGGACCCGGTGGCTTGGTAACTGTCATGATATACCATCTTGGCTTGTGGTAGTAATCAGATCTAATCATACATTTGGGTATAGAAGCTAGTTAAGAAGCCTATAGGGGCACTATATGTTACTTTTATGGCCTTTGTACCATCCCAGGTGTCTTCTTACTGAGCGCCAGTGACGTGCCGGCTGGATTTCTGTCCAAAGAAGTGAAGGATAAAATAGAGAAATTGAAAGAGCTGCACGTCCATATAAAAAACAACAATTTGGTGAGTCCTGATCTCAATATAATGTAACCAATGAACCGCCTGCAGCGAACCCCTCGTATCGCGTCTGTAGCAGTAAGTAGTGCAAGCCGTTCATACATAAGAACTGTCAAAGTTTCAATGTACTTTTATCGGGATCTGCCCTATAGTTATAATGCCCCACAAGTTTTATCATCATGTCCTGTTTAGGTCCAAAATCCTGAGCTGATACATTTCAAGGGGTTGTCCAGACATATTGATGGCCTATACTTAGGATAGGTCATCAATATCATATTAGTGGGGTCCGACTCCCAGCACCCCTGCCGATTGCAGACTCAAGGGGCCGCGGCTTTCGTCTGCGAGGTCTTTTTACAGTTTACAGGCACAGCGCCGTACACATCCGGAGTGGCTGTGACTGCAATTCCGGTCCAGTTAAAATGAATGGGACTCAGCTGCAACACCAGGCACAGCTGCTACTGATGTGTACAGCGCTGTGCCAGGTAAACGCTGAGGGGGCGACGGCAACAAATGCTATGGCCCCTTCAGTTAGCGGATCGGCGCAGGTGCCGGGAGTGAGACACCCACCGATCTGATATTGATGGCCTATCCTAAGTATAGGCCATAAATAAAAAATGTCCCGACAACCCCTTAATATATCTTTATAGCAGTCGGAGATCTATTTTTCTGATACACAGCTCCAAATACTCGCCATAGTCAAACTGTATTTGGCCAAAAGTAGGTGGACACCTGACCATCACACCCATGCAGGGGATTTAGCGCTCTGCATCAGAAAAATAGAGCTTCAACTGCTGTAAAATATATTAAGAAATTGAAACACCACTGATTATTAAACCGATTTAGTTGAGGGGAAAAAAACAACAAAATTAAGTGTGCAAATTCATAGCTATGCGACAAATTCATTCCTGTTCCAAGGCGGTTGTGGGTGTTTAAACTCCCAGACTCTCGGAAAGATAAAAAAGGCAGATCTAACAGACGCAACAGGCTGACACTTCCTGTTTTCTGTAGCTCACTTGTCAGCTTTGCTGTATAGACTGAGATAAGATGAGCAGAGTCATCTCCTTATATTTAGAGGGAGTTAATGACAGCTCTGTTGTACTGCTGGAAGATACAGCGGTATAACAACACTATACACACAGATAAGGCTCCGTGCACTCCACTGCACCCCCTTGGTCCATGGAGAAGGGACTCTACCTCTTCCTAGAGTCTCATGTGAAATTTCTGTGTCTATTAACTCCCATATATTTCAGTTGCCATAAAGCAAACCTACCTTGCTTCATCCTCTATACAAACAATAGAGGAAGAAAGTGTACATCTCCAATATGACATAGAACATAAAACTTCCACCTTCTTTTTAAAAAGAACTTCTGCAGCAGCTTGTAATGACCGTATTCTGTTTTATCAACCAGAGAGAAGCCTGCATATCGGCCATTCAAAACTTTGAACTGTATAAAAGCATCAACCCCCATGATATGGTGTCCCCGCGTCACCTCTGTGTACAGGGACAAATGTCGTGTAAGGGTGAGTGTCTCTTCCAGTGATAGAAGAAGTCTTGATGTATCGGTTTGCGGCTCTAATATTATGTTCTGCTGAGAGGAACTCTAAGAGAGAGCTAGAAATGTGTTTGAAGTTGGGTATGTTTACTTATGTAACAATTATATCTTGGCAGCATGGTGGCGCTGCAGGGGAATTTAACACTTTCTACTGGGTTCTCCAACAGATTATAGATGATCGCTGTGATCAGCTTTACTTCTAACAAAAAGGGATTGTCTAAAGCCGACCTCACCTTTAAATGGGTTATCTAATGAGAAAACTAGTACATGTCGGCCATCCAAGTGAATTGGTGACAGTGTAACACATGGACGGACCGGGTCAGCCGTCATAACAGCAGCTCTTTAAAGGGGACCGCAAATTATCAGCAGTGTAGTCCCTGCAGTATGTGATAGACTCGCAAATATACATTCCGGTCCCCGTCACGCTGATTATAAGATTTTCATAGAGCTGCTGGGCTACTGGAGTTTTAGTTGCCCAGTTTTCCTTCATGACGACACGGCTCTTCATCATGTGACCGACCCCGTTGTACCCTATGTAATTGCTGTACTACTGCTTGTACATAGGAGTACAGCGGGGCCGGTCACATGACGAAGAGTTGTGTCGTCATGAGGGACGGCTGTGCCACTAGACTTCCGGTCCATCTATGAAAATCTCATAATCAGCGCGACGGGGGACCGGAATGTCTGTTTCGGACAATTCTTTTTTTTGTAAGAAGGGTCCCCTGACAATATGCTGATCACAAGGGTGCCCAGCTGGTGGCACCCCAACTCTAAACTGTGATCTGTGAGGGAACCTGGCAGCAAGTCTTTAATCCCTCTGCAGTGCTTCCACAGGAGAAATGAGGCATTACACTATGCTATTTGAAATCAATGTGCTGCGTCTCTCTGGAGGACCTGTCCTGTCCAGCTCAATACAGTCAGTCCATTTATTTGAATTGGCACTGTGTAATGCCTAATTTCCCCTGTGGTGGCGCTGTAAGGAAAATTAAGACTTACTGCAGAATTTCCCCACAGATTACAGCTGATCGCAGGGGGTCTGAGCAGGGGGACATTTTGTGATCTTCTTATTGTCAAGGGACCATTTTAACAAATAGGAATTTTCCAAAGTGGACACTGTAACTGCTGGAAAAGGGTCAGATCTCTAGAACTTGATCAGGGGTGGATTGTTACTATAGGACCGATCACATTTTCTTCTCTTACAGGAGAATCTGGAGGATCTCTCTTTGTGAATATTCGGGATAGGAAAAGATTCTTTCAGGTAAAATATTACGGGAATGTGTAAAATAATCTGCCATCAGAGTCTGTATACGATGCCATCATACAGCTATACCACTGCTTGTAATTGCACCAACCAAATGCCCCCCAATGAGCAATAATCTGGGGCAAAAATAAAAGACAGTGCATATACTGAGAATATGTGGCCCCTTAGTGGTCCCTATTTTCGTTAGAGTCACGGAGACAGATCACTGAGGGTAAGCTGCTACATAGTCTCATTGGGATAAGAACTGAGAAATTTCGGGGTCTGTTTAGTGGGTGCAGTTATACACTTTAGTATAGTCACATGACATCACGTAGATGTTCTAATTCAACGAGGACTTCTCGGTTCTGAGAATAAAAACAAAGTGATGGTTGACGAAATGATACAATTTCCTATGGATATCATTAGCAGAAAAGCGGATTTCGTTCCGTATTGCAGGACACCGTTTTCACTTTCATTTCTGTGATCGCCAGATTTTAATGAGATTTTCCTCTGCTCCGGGAGATACCAATTGTGTTACCAGCATATTCCGCAGCGCTGGACAGAAGTTGTCATCACTCACTGTCCGCAATAGGGCTCACAATCTAAATTCCCTCTCTATATGTGTGTCTTGAATTTCATGCAGAATATTATTTTATCAGCCATGTAAAAAGATAACCCAAAAATGACGGAGACCTCGGCAGAACCCAATGGACCCCATTGCCAAGTCAATGGCTCTGTTGGGCGGTGCTGGTATCCGTCGTGTGACAGATCTGGCACTGCTTCATAAATTCCCTTATAAACCAGCAGCAGTCACATAATGAAGAGAAAGCTGTGACAGGATTACTGTGTGCTGCTTCTTCTAGCCTCCTCCATAACCAACAGGAATCCATGCCAGATCGATACTAATAACATCTACATCCAGCATGAAGAAAGATGTCAGCAGAGATCCAATACAAAATGAAAGGGTCCCCAACTTCATCCGTAATTATGGATAAATACAGTAGTGTGTATGGGGCCTTACACGTTGCAGATTTAGGCCACATGCACACGGCCGTAAAAAAAGAAAAAAAAAAAACTCTGTAATTGCGGACGGCAATACGGTCCGCAATTACAGACCCGCCCAGTTCTATTGGCCGCGGACACCTTTCCGTATCGCTACGGAAGGATGTCCGTGCCGTAGAACCGCGCCGTGAATTATGGAGCATGTCCTACTTTTCGTTTTTTTGCGGGCCGTGCTCCCATACTTTGATTACGGGCATGGCCGTGTGCACGAGGCCTCAGTCGGTATTTTGCGTTAGTAAAATACAGATTTTGTCTTCATAATACTGATCAAATCTGCAACGTGTGAATGAGACATTCAATGCTTACTGCTGCCTGTTCAGCTGATGTGGTCTCCCTTTTTTAATGGAACAGAGCTAATTTTCTTAATAAAAAATAAATAAATTATAATAAAAACATGCAATTGACATAGGTTTCATACCTTGGTCTTCTATTACGTCATGAGGTGACAGGTCCTCTATAACGAGGACAGGCCTAGTGCCAGATCCTCTTAAAAGTGTTGTACTTTATTATCCCAAAACAACAGCGCCACTCTGGTCTATGGGCCGTGTCTGGCATTGCAGCTGAGCAATATTCACTTCAAAGAGCATAAGCTGCCATACCAGACATGTCCCATGGACAGAGTAGAGCGATTTCTCAAATTACGTAAACCCTTTTTTCTATACCGGTCGCCACTAGGGGGAGCTCAATGCGTACATAGGTGTAGGTCTTCAACACAATATATTCATATGTATCTTTTTCCCCCCTCTTAGGTCGGGGTCCTCAGTTTCGGTATATTTAACCCTTGCACTAAACCTGGCATACGGAAAGCTAGCCCAAGTGATGCTCGGGATTTTTATGTTAACGTCCTGGAGGTCCTGCCCTGGCTTCACAAACATCTCAAAGAAGAACTTGGGTTTCAACCGGACAACAAAAACTACAAGGAAGTCGTCTGTCCTACATGACATGATGCGCAGCCCTGACCTCTGGTCAAACAGTGTCCTGCTCCAATGCGGACGTGCCTGATAAAGCGACTTTGGGGCAGATCCTCTTATTAGGATATAGAATGACGCCCCAATCTTAATTAATGTGCTATTCCAGGAGGCCCCCCTTAGATTGCAGCCAAAAATGTGACATTACTTACATATAATTTCCATTATATTCTTCCTGAATAGAATGCCAGAGCTACAGTTAAAACTGACACAGTCAGTAATTGCCAAGCACACCTACCTGTACTGGAATTTTGGGGCTGCACAATGAGTCAACTGGGCGGTTAAACTAATACTATTAAACTAATCTCAGCATTCATGTGAACCCTCTCAGGAATCCTGTTTAGTCATGAGCAGATTGTACAGGATTATAACACACGGCTGCTTTCAAGAAATAGTGTCACACCCGTCCATGGGTTGCATCTGGTATTGCAGCTCAGCTTCAATTGTTGTGAATGGAGCTGAGCTGCAATACCACACACAACCTGTGGACAAGTGTGGTGCTGTATTTGGAAGAAAGCAGCTATGTTTTTATATCCTGCACATCGCCTTTGAGTAAAGGCTCCCTAAATGCATTGTTTAGCTGACCAACTCAGTGAGTAGGTGATTGTAGTGCACAGACCCCCATCCTTCCAGACCATTATGGGAGAGGGGACTTCATAGTGGGTGCGCTTAGCATGATCTTAACCCTTAAAAGGACATCAATTCCGATGCCCATGGTGCATGCGCCTCACGTAGGACGCACTTTATTAAAAGAAACCTAGAAAGTTGGGTACATTGAAAAGGCGACGAACGTTCATCAGTTTCAGAAAGAAAAAAATATATTCTCTACTCTACAAGCGTTATCGGATAAATTCCCAGGATCTCATTATCTTCATATTCTCCTTTTTACCAATTAGAACGGATGATAACATTATAGAATATTTTGCCTTCTCATCCTATTGCAGTCAGGTATCCAGCTCATCTATTTACTCTCAAAGACCCCAATTTATAAAACATTCAACAGAATAAGTGCCCTTACAGTAAAGAACCCCTACCTATAAACTTTCTATATGTCTTTACACACAATATATATATGATATATATACCTGCTTGCGGTTTCATGTATATTATTCAGCTTTGCAATAATAAACATTTTTACATTCACGTCACGTATTGGCTTTACAGATTTATTATATTATATTATAGAACCCCCCTGCTGACTGTTTCCTTAATGATCAGGAAGAGCATTCAAAAAGCGCTCGGCCCGATGACAGAGAATGATGCGTTCCCAGGCGCACAGTCCTCGCTGTCACTGCCGAGCACGCACCTGTATGATCAGGACACATCGCTGGGGGACACCTCACTGGACACCTGGTATTAACCCCCTCCACCACCAAGAACGGAAGATTAACCCCTCCATTACCCAAGACCACCAGGGAAGTCAAATTAGTATTTTTCCCCTTATTTTCTTTTGTCTAAACTTTGGTGCATT
Organism: Rhinoderma darwinii; assembly: GCF_050947455.1. Lineage (NCBI taxonomy): Eukaryota > Metazoa > Chordata > Amphibia > Anura > Rhinodermatidae > Rhinoderma > Rhinoderma darwinii. The sequence goes on along the minus strand of NC_134694.1, from coordinate 113,464,471 downwards.
TTATAGTCCAAAAAATACGGTCCCCCCCACACACGCAGGGAAATTCCTTTAAATCCAGTATCAATAGGCACCAGATTATAAAATATTCCAGATTATTGGACAAGTAGAAATAGATTATTATACTTTTGCATCAGAGAAATTTCCCAATCAGTTTTCTTTGCAGATGTTTCTCCTTTTGGGAAATTCCACATTATATTTTAGCCTGGTGCCAGATTATGGGATTTTCTGGATTATGGGATGATTAATAGCTTGTACGTTGTAAGAACAGGGTAGCAGCTAAACCAGCATATAACAGGAGAATGAGAGTAGTAGTAGACGTTTATTATACCGTATTCAACATATACAAGTTACACTGAAAGTCGTTCACAAATTAAAGGGGTTTTCCGACCATAGTGTTTGATGACATGTTGATGGGACAGGCCTCTGTGACCCGTTCTCTTGATCGTGGGGAGTCCCAGCAGACGAACCCCATGACGTGTTGTAGCGGCACAAAAACACTATGGCGAGAAAACCCCCTAGAACACAATAAGGTCATCCTTCTATGAGCCATCCGAAGCCTCGCACCTCAAACTTATCCCGTCCCACATGAGGGTTCCTCTCCCCCCGTTACCCAGTAGTGGTGTTGCCCGTGCTGGAGGAAGCGGCATTGAATACATTTTCTCTATAGAGGACTTGAGATCTCTTGTCTTTGTGGGATCCGTTGATGCTGTCATGGACGGCTGCGGAGAGGAGAGATCATGGTTTCCATTAGGCTTAAAGGGTACGTCACATTTGCAATCAATTTTTACTGCGCCAAAGCACCCAAAATAAAAGCGTCTTCTCCAATAGCCTGGGTTAAAAATATCCTACCGTTTTGTGCATGCAGCTCTTATGCAGACCTGTGTGTCTCCCTGGTTACAGACTACAATCAAATCCTTTGCGTAGTCTGATCATACCGTAGTACAACAAAGGCTTTGTTCCTCTGGGTCTGTAACCATGGAGACACATAGCTCTGCATCGGAGCTGTATACACAAAACATATACTATAAAAAAAAACAAAACAGAAGGACGTAGAGACAGATAACTAATCCGTGAACAGAACAACACGTGATTACTTAAAGGGCCGGTAACTCTAAAACGCAGCAGCTACTATCAGATGCATGACAAAGTATTGATCATGGGGACAAGGGTTAGTTATCCCATTGAAGAACATACGCAACATGAAATGGCTGATAACTAAGCGGCACAGCGCGCACCCGAGCGCTTCCACCTCTTCGTTTTAGCGATTGGTGGGGGTCTCAGTGCTCGGACCCCCACCGATCAAAACTTTTAATATGTCACTATAACATGCCAATTTATTTTTATTTAAAAAAAAAAAAAAGTTTAATTACCCTTTAAATGTCTTTGCGATCGAAAAGAATGTATCCAATTTTGTGTGAAAGACCCACGGGCAACCGAATACTCACCCAGCTTACCCCACAGGGGATCGTCTATGGCTGCATCCAGCATGGGCTGCTTCCGGGCTATACTGACCTTCACCTTCACGTCCTCTAACATTGTGTCATTAAGCTGGAGAAACAAATCGAGAGTCAGAGCATCAGTGTTACACAGTCATCACCTGTACCCCTCAGCCAATCACAGCACACATTATATAATAGTACAATGGTCTGGCCCGCATAACAGAAGAAATCACTCCGCCGCCCGGGTACATGAGGATCGAGGAGGTGGGACTGACAGAGAATAAAAAAAAACAGCAGAGGGCGCCATAACAAGTAACAGTAATATCTACACACAGGGGGGCGCCATAACAAGTATGTAACAGTAATATCTACACACAAGGGGGCGCCATAACAAGTATGTAACAGTAATATCTACACACAGGGGGCGCCATAACAAGTATGTAACAATAATATCTACACACAGGGGGCGCCATAACAAGTATGTAACAGTAATATCTGCACACAGGGGGCGCCATAACAAGTATGTAACAGTAATATCTACACACAGGGGGCGCCATAACAAGTATCAGCAATATCTACACACAGGGGGCGCCATAACAAGTATCAGCAATATCTACACACAGGGGGCGCCATAACAAGTAACAGTAATATCTACACACAGGGGGCGCCATAACAAGTATGTAACAGTAATATCTACACACAGGGGGCGCCATAACAAGTAACAGTAATATCTACACACAGGGGGCGCCATAACAAGTATGTAACAGTAATATTACCACACAGGGGGCGCCATAACAAGTATATAACAGTAATATCTACACACAGGGGGCGCCATAACAAGTATGTAACAGTAATATCTACACACAGGGGGCGCCATAACAAGTAACAGTAATATCTACACACAGGGGGCGCCATAACAAGTATGTAACAGTAATATTACCACACAGGGGGCGCCATAACAAGTATGTAACAATAATAGCTACACACAGGGGGCGCCATAACAAGTATATAACAGTAATATCTACACACAGGGGGCGCCATAACAAGTATGTAACAGTAATATCTACACACAGGGGGCGCCATAACAAGTATCAGCAATATCTACACACAGGGGGCGCCATAACAAGTATGTAACAGTAATATCTACACACAGGGGGCACCATAACAAGTATGTAACAGTAATATCTACACACAGGGGGCGCCATAACAAGTATGTAACAGTAATATCTACACAGGGGGCGCCATAACAAGTATGTAACAGTAATATCTACACACAGGGGGCGCCATAACAAGTATGTAACAGTAATATCTACACACAGGGGGCGCCATAACAAGTATGTAACAGTAATATCTACACACAGGGGGCGCCATAACAAGTATGTAACAGTAATATCTACACACAGGGGGCGCCATAACAAGTATGTAACAGTAATATCTACACACAGCGGGCGCCATAACAAGTATGTAACAGTAATATCTACACACAGCGGGCGCCATAACAAGTAACAGTAATATTACCACACAGGGGGCGCCATAACAAGTATGTAACAGTAATATCTACACACAGCGGGCGCCATAACAAGTATGTAACAGTCATATCTACACACAGGGGGCGCCATAACAAGTATGTAACAGTAATATTACCACACAGGGGGCGCCATAACAAGTATGTAACAGTAATATTACCACACAGGGGGCGCCATAACAAGTATGTAACAGTAATATTACCACACAGGGGGCGCCATAACAAGTATGTAACAGTAAGGGTATGTGCACACGGCCTATATACGGACGTAAATCGGGCGTTTTTGCCCCGAATTACGCCCGAAAATAGCGCCTCAATAGCGCTGACAAACATCTGCCCATTGAAAGCAATGGGCAGACGTTTGTCTGTTCACACGAGGCGTATATTTACGCGCCGCTGTCAAATGACGGCGCGTAAATAGACGCCCGCGTAGAAGAAGTGACCTGTCACTTCTTTGGCCGTAATTGGAGCCGTTATTCATTGACTCCAATGAATAGCAGCGCTAATTACGGCCGTAATTGACGCGGCGTTCAAGCGCCTGCACATGCCGGTACGGCTGAAATTACGGGGATGTTTTCAGGCTGAAACATCCCCGTAATTTCAGCCGTTACGGAACCCCGCCGTGTGAACATACCCTAATATCTACACACAGCGGGCGCCATAACAAGTATATAACAGTAATATCTACACACAGGGGGCGCCATAACAAGTATATAACAGTAATATCTACACACAGGGGGCGCCATAACAAGTATGTAACAGTAATATCTACACACAGCGGGCGCCATAACAAGTATGTAACAGTCATATCTACACACAGGGGGCGCCATAACAAGTATGTAACAGTAATATCTACACACAGGGGGCGCCATAACAAGTATGTAACAGTAATATCTACACACAGGGGGCGCCATAACAAGTATGTAACAGTAATATCTACACACAGGGGGCGCCATAACAAGTATGTAACAGTAATATCTACACACAGCGGGCGCCATAACAAGTATCAGCAATATCTACACACAGGGGGCGCCATAACAAGTATCAGCAATATCTACACACAGGGGGCGCCATAACAAGTATGTAACAGTAATATCTACACACAGAAACTGGGCGCTATATACACGGTGGATAGTGGACTGAGAAATCACCAGCACCACAATGGCAAGTGCCACTCTCTGCTCGAAGCGATGGCTCTTGTGATACTGATTGGACGCAAAAGCCGTCACTCAGAGCAGAGGGGAATGTCTGCCTGCGTTCAGTGTAGAGAGCCCAGGGTACTGGTCATAAAGTGGACGTCTCCATGGCACTTGCCAATGCAGAGCCAGGGACATCGAAATGTAGATTTCTCGGTCATGCAACTTGCATGATGGGGAACGCCGACCCTGTATATAGCGCTGGCAGCGGATTTGAGGGCTCAAAGCTGTTGACAGGTTCCCTTTAATCATATGGACAACCCCTTTAAATGACTTCATTCTGGCTGCCTGTAGCCACCACCTTCCCCTAGTGATGCAGCCAAAATGTCATCACTGTCTATACGTGGGATTTGGAGATCGGCTATGCAACTTTTGTCCTGCCCAGTTTCTTCTCTAGTGCACCCCCAGTCAGTGCAGACAGTACTGTGCCCGGTTTCTTCTCTAGTGCACCCCCAGTCAGTGCAGACAGTACAGAGCCCAGTTTCTTCTCTAGTGCACCCCCAGTCAGTGCAGACAGTACAGTGCCCGGTTTCTTCTCTAGTGCACCCCCAGTCAGTGCAGACAGTACGGTGCCCGGTTTCTTCTCTAGTGCACCCCCAGTCAGTGCAGACAGTACAGTGCCCGGTTTCTTCTCTAGTGCACCCCCAGTCAGTGCAGACAGTACAGAGCCCAGTTTCTTCTCTAGTGCACCCCCAGTCAGTGCAGACAGTACAGTGCCCAGTTTCTTCTCTAGTGCACCCCCAGTCAGTGCAGACAGTACTGTGCCGTTTCATATTGATAAATCGCAGCCATCTTACCGCCTGTATCGCCTGGTCTGCCGATTCAATCTTCTTGAACGTGACAAATGCGCAGCTGTATAGGACAAAACACAAGGTGAGATGATTCCCACCCATTCACTCCAACCCTACCACTGAATGTCCCGGCATGCTCTTACTTCCGTTGAGGATCAGTCGCCAGGTCTATGATGTTCCCAAACTTGGAGAAGGCATCGGTGAGCGCCTGCTTCTTCATGCCCACGCCGTTTACATACACCGTGTTTCCTTTCCTGGGTGCACGATGTTCAGGGAAAGAATCTGTGCCTGTGTATACAAGAGACAGAACATAGGACCGATATTTAAAAAGCCCCCACCGTAACCTATTAAATTACATGTGGGCCGCACTATGGCTCAATGGTTAGTATTGCTGCTTGTATCTCTGGCTTCAAATATGACCAAGTGCAGCTGCACACGACCGAGTCTCCCCGCGGAACTGCTGTTCCATAATCTATTATTTTGTTCAGGACGGAGCAGCAGTTCCGTGGGGGGCAGGGACTCCCAGCATCATAAAAAGTCTATGATGCCAAGAGTCCCGTTCACCTGTACCGTGGTCGGGCCAGGAAATGCGGTCGACACTGGGACCGTTTTTCACGGCCCGAACACGATCGTGTGCAAGAGGTGTAAGGGCAACATCCACAAGGAGTTGGTAGGTCTCTCCCCTCTCGTGTTGCTCTGGGTGGTCCAGTTTCCTCCTATACTACAGTAGTTGGAGATTAGAAAAACATGGATGCTTTCCTCCAGAAACAGCACCACTCTAGCACACTGGCTGTGTCTCGTACTGCAGCTCGGCTCTATTCACTTGAATTAGTTGCAAAACTAGACACAGCCAGTGTGCTAGAGTGGCGCTATTCTGGAAAGCATCCATGTTTTTCTAATCTCACATTAGCTCTAGTGTGTATTGTGATAAGGAAGTTAGATTGTGAGCTCCTGGGGCCAGGGACTCCTGTGAGTGCCTATAACTTGTGTACAGGGCTACAGAGCAATGTTGATATAGAAGGCTGGATTCGGAAGTATACGTACTCCTGTTGCAGCCTTCTCTGTCTCGTTCTCTATCACTTCGATCTCTATCACTTCGGTCTCTCTCCTTGTCCCTCTCCCGGTCTCGTTCTCTCCCACGGTCTCGGTCATATGGCTCCCTGACTCCTCCTACACGACGGCCTTCTCTGTCGCTCTCTCGGTCCTCTGCCTCTCTTTCGGAGTCTCGCATACGCTCGCTGGAGCTGACAAAGCTGAGAAATGAGAAAAATCAATCAATATGGGAACGGGCCGAGCGGAGGAGAGGCGAGCGGAGGAGAGGCGAGCGGAGGAGAGGCGAGCGGAGGAGAGGCGAGCGGAGGAGAGGCGAGCGGAGGAGAGGCGAGCGGAGGAGAGGCGAGCAGAGGAGAGGCGAGCAGAGGAGAGGCGAGCAGAGGAGAGGCGAGCAGAGGAGAGGCGAGCAGAGGAGAGGCGAGCAGAGGAGAGGCGAGCAGAGGAGAGACTCACCTCTCATAGAGAGACTTTCTTTGACTGCGCCTTGAACTCTGGAGAAAGAAAATATATTTTTCTGAGCAGGTGTCTCGGATTTGTCAGCTCCTTCAGTAAAGAAAAAAAAAATTCCCACAGCGCTTACCTCAGCTTGCTCCTCATCTACAGAGACGCTGCGCTGGAAGGGCTGGAAAGTGGGGGCCGGGCCCTTACTGGGGTCCTGAAGGCAAGAATTAGAGGGGGTCACACAGTGTAAACAATAGAAGGACTCATTGTATTTAAAGAGGCTCTGTCACCAGATTTTGCAAGCCCTATCTGCTATTGCAGCAGATCGGCGCTGCAATGTAGATTACAGTAACGTTTTTATTTTTAAAAAACGAGCATTTTTGGCCAAGTTATGACCATTTTCGTATTTATGCAAATGAGGTTTGCAAAAGTACAACTGGGCGTGTTGAAAAGTAAAAGTCCAACTGGGCGTGTATTATGTGCGTACAACGGGGCGTGTTTACTACTTTTACTAGCTGGGCGTTCTGATGAGAAGTAACATCCACTTCTCTTCACAACGCCCAGCTTCTGGCAGTGCAGACACAGCCGTGTTCTCGAGAGATCACGCTGTGACGTCACTCACTTCCTGCCCCAGGTCCTGCATCGTGTCGGCACCAGAGGCTACAGTTGATTCTGCAGCAGCATCAGCATTTGCAGGTAAGTAGCTACATCGACTTACCTGCAAACGCCGATGCTGCTGCAGAATCATCTGTAGCCTCTGGTGCTGATGTGTCCTCGCTCGTCCGACACGATGCAGGACCTGTGAGTGACGACACAGCGTGATCTCTCGAGAACACGGATGTGTCTGCACTGCCAGAAGCTGGGCGTTCTGAAGAGAAGTGGATGTTACTTCTCATCAGAACGCCCAGCTAGTAAAAGTAGTAAACACGCCCCGATGTACGCACATAATACACGCCCAGTTGTACTTGTACTTTTCAACACGCCCAGTTGTACTTTTGCAAACCTCATTTGCATAAATACGAAAATGGTCATAACTTGGCCAAAAATGCTCGTTTTTTAAAAATAAAAACGTTACTGTAATCTACATTGCAGCGCCGATCTGCTGCAATAGCAGATAGGGGTTGCAAAATCTGGTGACAGAGCCTCTTTAAAGGGGTTTTCCAGTTTAAGTCTGACACCGCTGCACAGGCTATTACAATGGAGAACTTTCATACACTGTAACGAACTGTGCAGCTGTCAATAGGACAGGTTTTTCAGGCTGTGGATGTAAGAAAGTGTTTCCATTCACGGACAAGAAACAATCTTTAAAATGGTGAAAAAACATGTAGAAACAAAGCGGATTAGTACGTTGAAGAGCTTTTCGTTACACAAAGATTAATGAGGTTGTCCTGGACCCAGCAGCTCTGCCACGCAGAGGACACCCGGCGGTCACATGATCACTGGGTCCAATGGAACTCACCGAGTGCTGTGTGTGCAGAAATAGGGAAGACAAAATAGTTAAATAAAACGGCTACGGTCGTCTCATCCGGGCATCTCTTACAACCGGGTCCCCAACCCCCTCCCCTATATGAGCAGAAGTAACACATATACAGTGTGGCGGGTTTACTTCTATGGCCAATGTGCTATACGTGATGTAGCCTTCACCTTGGGTTTGCCCTCCAGCGTCCGAGAGCGTTTAAATCCACTGTTTTTAGTCCCGGATTTAATAGCACTGATGGCGCCGGTCTTCACCAGCATCTTGGCTTGCTCTGTCGCTGTGGCGGTGTCCACTGCTGGTTGGTCTGATAAAGCTGGAAGAGACATATACAATTATATACATGTTCCCAAAACTTGGAGGTATAGAAGAAAATGGTAATAGCGCCACTGTGGGCTGTGCCTGGCATTGCAGCTGAAGCTCATTAAAGTAGATGCTGCAGTACTGAAGACATCCACTGAAGAAAAGTGGCGCCATTTCTGGGAAAGAAAAAAAACCATGATAATGACTCACATCTCTTGATGCCGGCCTGGCTGGTCTGGTTGGTGGACGTCTGCTTCTTCAGAGCCAACAAGGCTTTTTTCTGGTATGAGACAGGAAATGAAAAACATTGAGAAAAATTCTAGAAAGCAAGTTCTGCAAGTTCTAAAGTCAAACGTGGCGTCAATAACACCGAAGGCAGTCAATGAATGAATGTACAGTTTAGTCAGACATTGAATCCCAGAATTCAGTCCTGCAATGACCCAGAATGCCACACGTCTGTCTTGAAATCAATCATAGCTGACTTGTGCCCAATGGATTTTTTCTATTGAAGATGACGTGATGATCACACAGGTGAATGGTTTGTTACAATTAGAGTTATGTTCACACAGCGCGAATTTTCCACAACTAATTTCATTGTGGAAAATCTGCAGCGTAATACAGCAGCAGCAGAGGGGATGAGATTTGAACAAGTCTCATCTGCACGCTGCGGGAAAAAAAAAAAATCAGTTACGAAAGCGTTCATAAATTGACCTGCGGAGCGTTTTTTTTATCCGCAGCGTGTCAATTTATGAAGTGGCACTTCTGTGGCGATTTTTCCCCATTGAATTCAATGGGGAGGTAACAGCCGCAACAAATAGCAGATGTTGCAAATTTTGCGGCGGAAAAGCTGCGTTTCCGATGTAAAAATTGAAAATCGTAAAAAAATTAAACGCTTCGTTTTAGCGATTGGTGGGGGTGTCAGTGCTCGGACACCCACCAATCCAAACTTCTGACATGTCAGAAGTTTGTCGAATGTTTAGTTACACTTTAATTCCCTGGCGTTGTCATAGCGATAGCTCCTTGTTATCCCGGCTTTTCTACGTGTTTCTGGCCTCCCGGGATGCCGTTTCCTCCCACGTAACTGATGCAGCCAATCCCATGCTGTAGCGGTCACATGGGCTGCATGAAGACCAGAGGGACGCGTTGCTATGACAATGAGGTAAGTATTTTATTTATTTTCCGCAGTTGCGATTCCAGACGAAAAACTGCACCACAATTTGGTGCCCCTTTTCGAGCGGAGTTCCCTGTGTGTTCTAGGTTGGATACGCCGTGTACTTTTACAAAGCTTATCCCGACCCGTGTGTGACCCTTACCAGAGCGCTTTGTGTGATTATCACATGACCAGGACAGATGTTCCTCCTCAAAGGAAACCATGAAGGTTCACAATCAATGACAGCAAGCAGAGATCTTGAAAACCAGGAAGAATCAATACACAAAGCTTAATGAACTGAAAGCCCCACATTATAGAGTGTGAACAATGCCCAGTAAATAATCATTGTTGGAAATTCTGCTTCTTTAACTACTCCAAAACCATTTTATTTTTAACAAACCTTCTTTTTCAGTTTGGCAAATTTCCTCTGTAGAGTTTCTTCTTCTTCGGTCAAGACAGGGGGCAAGCAAACCATGGTGGCGTGGGCAAGCGGACACCTGAACAGGAAGAAAAAGGGGGAGGGGGAGATGTAAATAGATATAAACAAAACATTGTAAATGGATATATTCACGTATTTAAAGGGCTTCTCCAGATTTAGGCATATTACAGGTCATGTGACTGGGGAGGCGTTACAGTTCCCTGCACAGCGGGTGGAGACGGTTTTGTGCCAGTAAGAACTTTGAAGGAGCTTCAGCACTAAAGTGACCCTCAATACGGGGGATCGGTGGGGGTCCCAGCAGTCCAAAGTGATGGCATATGCTAGCGATATTGGAAAAAGTTTGGAAACTTTTTAAATATACTGTGTGTACTTCAATTCCTCACATTTACAAAATAACTGCTTGCTGTCAATGAATTTAAATATTCCATGTTTACATCCGGAGGCTAAAATGCTGACTTGTCATGTCAACTATCACAGGTGCAGGGTTTGTTACAGTGTAAATGCGTTCAGCCTCTGTATGTAAAGAAGAATGTTCCCATTCACTGATAGCAAGCAAAGATCTTGAAAACAGTGAGGAATGGAAAGACAAATTATTACAAAGCTTCAAAACCTTAAGCATTAAACATTAAGCGATATTTACATACACCGGAAAATTACTTGGAGAAGACATGAGAGGAGTGCGGCCATATTATTATGTCTTAAGACGTCTTCATACTATTTTAAACCCACAAAGTCCCCAGAATGACACTATAAGCACACAAGCTCCATACAGAAAAATATTACACCAGCTGCAGACCGCTCCCTAGCGAGCACATACACGGACTAACGCCCCGAATGAACGCGAACTCTTATACTATACGCAAAATATAAAGTATTTACCTCTGTTGTTAGATGTCGGTCGCACTTTTTATACGTCACCTTCAGTTTTCCTGTGTACGCCAACCTGTAGCGCGCGTTTGCCAACCAGTGACGTGTTATCATACAACCAATCACTGCAATCCTCTAGTTATACATTTCCGCCCCACTTGTTTTGGCTAGTCGAAAAAAAACACAATCGCTTCCGCCACACTTCCAGCTTTTAGGCCAATCAGCAGGGAGGAGAGTGCGGCCGTGATTGGCTGGTCGGGATTGTCAATCGCTGCGCGCAGCAGTCTGTTCCTTTCAATGGTTTGACGCCCCCTGGCTGTGATCAGCTGCCGGCTGAAAGGCACTATCAAATTATAGCGGAGTGTATATAGCAGCTGCCCAGACATCAGCGTTATATACAGGGCGGGGTAAACTTCAGTTGTAGGGTTTAGCTATAGTGAGTTGTTATAGGGTGTTTGGGATTCAGGCTGTTAACCTTACGACCTTTTTCGCATCACAATTGTGATATACGTTTAGTAACTATGTTACGAAACGCCGGTAGACTACGTTATTCCAGCCAACTGGATCCTGCGGGAAAAAAAAATATATACTGTGCATTTTTTTTTTTAACACATGGGAGCCTATAGGTGACATGTCTGTATGGCATACATCAAAGGCGTCAGTTATCATTAAATGTTATGAGCTTTTTCAATTGCCTTTCATGACATTAAACAGATTCTATTATAAATTATGGGGAACAGGATTTACAGGGCATCTGTCCCCTATAGGCTATAATAGCATCCGTTTACCGTATGCGTCATGAAAATGTCATTCGAGTTTACAAAATATCTGTAAAAGGCATCCCATAATAGCCTGCGTATACATTTGGGAGCTTTCGCTGGTGTATAGTAGGCAAAAAACTGTGATGTGAATGGGGCCTAAAAATGAGCTGAAGGCCGCAGCGATCTTTATTCCAGTGATCTCAGCTTTCTATGGCTTCCGAAACATCACTGCGGTCTACAGCCATTGGGCAATACGATCACGTGATGATATATCACTTTAGACAATATGGGAGTTTTTTAGATAACCTGAATGCCGGAAAACCCTTTTGGTCATAGAAGTAAAGTGGGTGCGGGGCATATATGAAATGTTGTGCCTTTACTTTACCCATGTACTTTTCTTGGGCGATAAACCTCAGCGTTCACCACGAGAAGCGAGAAAAATTTGAAGCCTAAGGCCCGGTTCACACTCAGTTTATTGGCGCTGATTTTGATGCAGAAACCGCGTCGGAATCAGTGGCAAAAAAAAAATCAAAAATCGCCCCCTATTGATTCCAATGGAAGGCAGAGACCCTAAGTTCAGGAAGACCAAGGGGAGTCCAGGCCTAAAGCAGCCTTCCTGTACTGGCTCCCAGGTTGGCTATAAAACTAAAGGTTTCTGAGGATTCGTTACAATGACTGACCAGTGAAAACGATCAACGACGGAAGTATCAGTTACGGTTGATGAAATCGGATTGTCCAGACATAAAAATCAGCACTTTTTGGATTGAAACAAGTAAACGTCTGCATTAACCCTCAATTTCCTCACTTGACATACAGAAATAATTTTTAAAAAAAATACCCCCCATACTGTTATATTTTATGAAAGTAGACACTGAGTACATTGCAAAAATGTCACCCAGCACTTTACACTCGTGGGCACCTCCATGCAATTTTGCAGCAATTTGTAAAAAGTCGTGTTTGTGGATTGGGTCACACTTTGAGGTGCACAGCACTTCCTAAAAATAAGGCTGGGTTCACACGACCACTCGTCCGTAATCGACGGACGTATTTCGGGCGGAAGTCCCGGACCGAACTCAGTGCAGGGAGCCGGGCTCCTAGCATCATAGTTATGTACGACGCTAGGAGTCCCTGCCTCTCCATGGAACTACTGTCCCGTACTGAAAACATGATTACAGTACGGGACAGTTGTCCTGCAGCGAGGCAGGGACTCCTAGCATCGTACATAACTATGATGCTAGGAGCCCGGCTCCCTGCACTGAGTTCTGTCCGGGACTTCCGCCCGAAATACGTCCGTCGATTACGGACGTTAAAGTGGTCGTGTGAACCCAGCCTAATAGTTCAAGATGTGCAGTTTTTACATGTTACTTATGTCGAACGAAAGAGACCAAACATCAACTGTATAACGCCGGTGAAGTCACAAGTCGACAAGTGTCCTGATTAGGCGCAGGCGGTGATTAGATGCGTAACTGCAAATCCCCCACCCCCTATGGGACAGAGAGCACATATACTCCGATTGGCAAGGTGGTTAATTACTTGTAAATTTTTTCTTCTGTCGCCCACATGGGGTCACAGGAGGATGTACAGTGGGAGATATAACAGTGACCGGCTGTGATCTTTCTTCCTGCTCTCACTTGCAGCTTCCCTCCTCCCTCCCTTACAGAGACACAGAACCAGGAAGTAAAACTTGTCATCCTGCTTGCCGACTTTAGACCAGAGCTGCGCCCCAAATATTGCACCTAGGGCTTTGATTCTAGTTTCATTTTAGAGCTAAGATAATAGAATGGCAGTAATGACATCTTACATAAGTTGTTGGCAGTGAGAAGGTTAATAAGTACTTCCCTAATGCCTCTGCCCTGTATTTATTAAAGAGCTCAGGACCCAGCAAAGAAGCAGACGCAAGTTCTGACTAGAGAAGAACCAGCCGTATTCAAAGGGTTGTATGAAATAAATAAAAGCATGGTTGGTTTATTCCATAAACAGCGCCACTCTTGTCCGTGGGCTACGTCTGGTATTGCAGTTCGGCTCCATTCACTTGACACAGCTCAAGGACATTGTCACTGATGGAAAAGCCCACTGGCCAGTGACCCTTTGCGAAATCAGTGCTGGTTTACGGCCATGGACCATCTTCCCCACTGTATAGTCACACACAATGCGACAAAGCACCAGCCGAGACCATAAACTGGTTTATTTTTTATTTCATGTATTGCTGTAATTTACAGTAATAAAGACCGGCCTGGACGCTGGTAACTACATGTGACCGCAGTTACCTTATAATCTCTACCTGATATAGGGGCCAGTGTGTCCCTTCCAGAACCCGATTCCACAGTCCAACTGAAAAAGGGGGGACGACTCCCCCAATACCGTCCCACAGGACGGACCTCACAGAGGTTAAGCTGACAGCCCTGAACCGCAGAGGCCACAGCGCTGGATGACTGGTCAGTGTGAAGCAGTTTTTTTTATAGTCTTGCCGGCCAATGGGTCTTCATTTCTGAGAGCCTCTTAATGCTGCTGACCTACATCAGAAGATGGGAAAGATAAAAACGACATAAAAATTGAATCATTATACAAGGGCAAGGCAAGTAGTAGGAAAATCGAACCTTCCCCTTAGATTAAAGGAGCTCAGCTAAGCGGTTAGGGGTGTGCCTGACAACACACCAAATGACAACCAACAAATGTGTGAAATCAGCACTGAAGTATAATACAGGATGTAACTCAGGATCAGTACAGGATAAGTAATGTAATGTATGTACACAGTGACTACACCAGCAGAATAGTGAGTGCAGCTCTGGAGTATAATACAGGATGTAACTCAGGATCAGTACAGGATAAGTAATGTAATGTATGTACACAGTGACTACACCAGCAGAATAGTGAGTGCAGCTCTGGAGTATAATACAGGATGTAACTCAGGATCAGTACAGGATAAGTAATGTCATGTATGTACACAGTGACTCCAGCAGCAGAATAGTGAGTGCAGCTCTGGAGTATAATACAGTATGTAACTCAGGATCAGTACAGGATAAGTAATGTAATGTATGTACACAGTGACTCCACCAGCAGAATAGTGAGTGCAGCTCTGGCGTATAATACAGGATGTAACTCAGGATCAGTACAGGATAAGTAATGTAATGTATATACACAGTGACTCCACCAGCAGAATAGTGAGTGCAGCTCTGGCGTATAATACAGGATGTAACTCAGGATCAGTACAGGATAAGTAATGTATGTACACAGTGACTCCACCAGCAGAATAGTGAGTTCAGCCCTGGAGTATAATACAGGATGTAACTCAGGATCAGTACAGGATAAGTAATGTAATGTATGTTCACAGTGACTCCACCAGCAGAATAGTGAGTGCAGCTCTGGAGTATAATACAGGAAGTAACTCAGGATCAGTACAGGATAAGTAATGCAATGTATGTACACAGTGACTCCACCAGCAGAATAGTGAGTGCAGCTCTGGAGTATAATACAGGATGTAACTCAGGATCAGTATAATATAAGTAATGTAATGTATGTACACAGTGACTCCACCAGATTGAGTGCAGCTCTGGAGTATAATACAGGATGTAACTCAGGATCAGTACAGGATAAGTAATGTAATGTATGTACACAGTGACACCACCAGCAGAATAGTGAGAGCAGCTCTGGAGTATAATACAGGATGTAACTCAGGATAAGTAATGTAATGTATGTACACAGTGACTCCACCAGCAGAATAGTGAGTGCAGCTCTGGAGTATAATACAGGATGTAACTCAGGATCAGTACAGGATAAGTAATGTATGTACACAGTGACTCCACTAGCAGAATAGTGAGTGCAGCTCTGGAGTATAATACAGGCTGTAACTCAGGATCAGTACTTCATACATGAATGTAGCTTCATACATAAATGGAGAAGAAAACCTCTTAAAGTGTAACTTAACTTTTAAAAGACTTTTGACATGTCATAGTGCCATGTCAGATTTTTTGATAGGTGGGGGTTTGAGCACCGAGACCCCGACTGATCGCTGAAACGAAGAGGCAGAAGCGCTCGAGTGAGCACTGTGCTACTTCGTTTCTGATCGGCTTTCCTTGGCGCAGTATATGGGCTTAATAGAAAGTTTATGAGCCCGTACACTGCTCGCTCGTCTTTACGAAGAAAGGCGATCAGAAACGAGACAGGGCAGCACTCACGCGAGAGCTTCTGCCGCTTCATTTTAGCAACTGATGGGGGTCTCAGAAAAGTCAATGAAGAGATTTGCAATATTAACCTCATGGTAAGAGATCACTGTGTGTACAGGCTTGCAGCGAAGACTATATCCCTCTTGATAAGCTGTGATGCGGAATCCATTTTGGCGCAGAGTGTGGCGTCTCCAACAAGTCGAGCTGCAGAGCGCACATCCCGGCAAGCTTCATCCAGACGCTGCACGCAACGAACAATGAGACCTTCCTGGATGTCTGTCAGTGTCATAATCTCAGAGAAGGGCTGGAAATAAAGGCAAATAAAGTGAAAGGGGAAAGTATCATCTATTATAACCTCCTACGTAGAGCAGCTGTGAAACCCCTGACAAGCACTGATCGCCACATGTTGAGAGTAGTAGTTTCACAGCAGCTTGAGAGCAACACATTAGAGTTTACCTATAAGGGTTTTACCTAAATCATTGCCTAATAAAAAGTTCTTCAGCTCTCTAATATACTTTGTATTTCAATTCGTTACCATTTTCAAAATCTCTGCTTGCTGTCAGTGAATGGGAATATTCTGGTTTACATCCAGAGGCTGGAAACCTGTACCTAATACTTCTTACAGCTGAAGATTTACTAGTTGTTTCCAATCTATACAATCCTCTGTGAGATAAAAACATTAGTAACACAAGTCTCTCTACTGTCCTGATAGTTTGTTACAATGTATCAGTGCAGTTTAGAGTCCAGGATGTTTAGCTTACAGAGGATTGTCTAGACTGGATACAATCTTAACAAATCCCCAGCTGTGAGAAGTATTCGGTCTATACAGGTTTTCAGCCTCTAGATGTACATAAGAATATTCCAATTCACTGACAGTAAGCAGAGATCTTTAAAATGCTTAAGAATGGACACATGGAAAAACCCCTTTAAGATGTGATGCTGCGAGTATATGAAGGAGACACTTATTACCATGCCACGAGCCCATTCGTACACGACCTCCGTCAGGCCAAACTTGTATTGTGCAACGAAATCTTCTACGGACTCCTTCAGACCGCACTCCAGCTGAGTCACCGCCAACCGTTCAGCCAATCCACGTACCTTCTTGACACCCTGCGGGTAACACCAGAGATGCTTTATGTTTCCTACAATTTCATGACTTTATCTGCTGTGCGCCTCACACATGTAGAGGGATCACTAAGGGCTCATTCAGACGAGCGGAATCCTCGTCCGTGAGCTGCCCATTGAAATAACTGACAGCACGCGGACTCGTTCATTTCAATGGGGCTGTTCAGACAGGCGTGAGTTTTTACGCAGCGAGTGTCCGTTGCGTAAAACTCACTGCATTATATTAGTGCGTTTTTGCAGACCACGTCGCCCGTTAACTCCTTCCCGACATTTGTCATACGTATACGACATGGAAAGCCAGTGCTTCCCGCAAAATGTCGTATACTTACAATAAATGCATGGCACCGGCTCAGAAGCGGAGTCGGTGCCATCATCCCCGGATGTCAGCTGTATCTGACAGCTGACACCCTGCTGTAACGGCGGGGACCGAAGTTAGCTTCAATCCCCGCCATTAACCCCTTAAATGCAGCCGTTAAAAGCGATCGCTGCATTTAAGGTGTTTGCAGCTCATCATCGACACCCCAGCAATTAAATCGCCGGGGTGTCGGTGGCTGCAAAGGCAACAGGAGGCCTAATACTGGCATTCCGGTGTGCCTAGCACGGAAAACTTCCAGCTCCCGCCCGGAGGCGGGGCCTGAAAGGCTTCCGTAGCCGCCGGCAAGATTGCGCCGGCTCAGGAGATGATCAGCAGTGGATATCAGCTGTATGTTACGGCTGACATCCACTTGTAACGACAGGAACCGGAGCTAGCTCCGATCCATGCCATTAACCCCTCAGATGCAGCGATCAGATGCGATCGCTGCATCTTTGTGGTTGCTAACAGATCGGCAGCTGTGCCCTGCAATCTTACAACTGCCGACTGCTATTATGACAACAGGAGACCTAACAATGGTCTCCTGTCTGCCATTACGGAAGCCGATTAGATCCCGCCCGGAGGCGGAGCCTAATCGGCTAACAGTCAGTGAATGACTGACAGATCTAATACATTGCACTACGTAGGTAGTGCAATGTATTAGAAAAAAAATCTGACAGTTGGACCTTCAAGTCCCCTAGTGGGACTAAAGTAAAGTGTAAAAAAGAAGTTGTAAAAAATATAATAAAAGTTTTAAGTAATAAAATAAAACACAATCGCCCTTTTTCCCTTATCAAGTCCTTTATTATTGAAAAAAAGAACATAAAGCATACATATTTGGTATCGCCGCGACGGTAATGGCCTTAACTATAAAAATATTATGTTATTTATTCTACGCAGTGAACGGCGTAAAAAAACCTGTAAAATATAATGCCAGAATTTCTGGTTTTTGGTCACTTTGCCCTACAAAAATTGAAATAAAGTGATCAAAAGGTTGCATGTAACCAAAAATGGTGCTTATAAAAACTATAGCTCGTCACGCAAAAAAACAAGCCCTCATACAGCTCCGTCGACGAAAAAATTTAAAGTTATGGTTCTCACAACTTGGCGACAGAAAAAATACATTCTTTTTACAAAAGTAATTTTATTGTGCAAAAAGTTGTAAAACATAAAAAAGTTCTATAAATTAGGTATCGCCGGAATCGGACTGACCGCAGAATAAAGTTATTATGTAATTTATAATGCGTGGTGAAAGATGTATAAAAAAAACACAAAAAAAACGATGCCAGAATTGCTGTCTTTTGGTCACCTTGCCTCTCAAAAAATAGGATAAAAAGTGATCAAAAAGTACCCCAAAATGGTCCCAATAATAACTACAGCTCCTCCCGCAAAAAATAGCCCCCATACCACTACGTCTATGAAAAATAAAATTAGTTATGGCTCCAATAAGTCAGGAAATAAAAAATATGCAGTTGTGCAGATCAGAGGGGAACATTTAGTCTGTTTCAAGAGGTGATTTATCGGGGCCCTAAAATTAGGGAACCAGGAAGTGGAGAGCCCAAACATATCCGCTAGAAGCGAGGGCGCCCGTATTATACCAGGACAACACTTCCCAGCAAAATTCCCCAAACTGCAAAGGTGCGGAGTGTGGGCCAAAAGGGTGATAAGAAATGACACCATTTATCAGTGCGACACCGGCCTGTGCAGAAAGGATTGTGTCACAGCGTAACAAATATCTATGGATTATTTTATTGTTTACCCCATTATTATACCACTTGACTATGCCCCTTATATACTCCGCCCGGCATACATGTGCCCCCACATTAAAAATGGAAACACCAGCAATACTCAAACAAATCTACTACCAAGCAAAATCTACGCTTCAAAAGCCAAATGGCGCTCCCACCCATCTGAGCCCTACAGTGTGTACAAACCACAGATTACTTCCACATATATGGCACCGCCATACCCGGGAGAACCCTTTTAACAATTTTTGGGGTGTGTGTCTCCAGTGGCATAAGCAGGGCACGACATACTTGCCACTGAATTGGCATATCTGGGGAAAAATATAAATTTTTACTTTGCACCATCCACAGCGCATTTATTTATGGGCAAGGCCTGTGGGGTGAAAATGCTCACTACACCTCTTAATAAATGCCTTGAGTGGTGTAGTTTCTAAAATTGGGTCACTTCTGGGGGGTTTCTTTTATTATTTCCCATCTGAGCCTCTGCAATTGTGAACCAATTCTGTGTAAATCGCCAAATTAGGCCTCAATTTCGCATGGTACTCGCTCACTCCTGAACCCTGTCGACAGTCCAGGCAACAGATTAGGGCCCCATGTAGGGTGATTCTAAAACCGGGAAACACAGCATAATAATTAGAGAGCTGTCTTGTTATGGTGGGACAAGCCGGGCACTACATATTGGCATATCTATTGAAAAATCCCATGTTCACTCTGCAATATCGAGTGCACACTAATTTCTACAAAACACCTGCAGGGTTAACATGCTCATTACACCCCTAGGTGTAGTTTCCAAAATGCTCACTACACCCCCTAGATGAATTCTTCAAGGGGTGTAGTATCACAAATGGAGTCCCTTTTGGGTAGTTTCCACTGTACTGGTACCTTAGGGGATTTGCAAAAGCGACATGGTGTCAAGAAACCAATCCAGAAAATATGTGCTCCAAAAGCCAAATGGCGCTCCTTCCCTTCTGAGCCCTGCCGTGTGCCCAAACAGCAGTTTATGACCACATATGGGGTATTGCCGTACTCCAGAGAAGTTGCTTTACAAATGTTGGGGTTCTTTTTTTCCTTTATTTGTTAAGAAAATGA
Source organism: Rhinoderma darwinii (assembly GCF_050947455.1). Classification (NCBI taxonomy): domain Eukaryota; kingdom Metazoa; phylum Chordata; class Amphibia; order Anura; family Rhinodermatidae; genus Rhinoderma; species Rhinoderma darwinii. The sequence continues at coordinate 113,444,558 of NC_134694.1, read as the reverse complement.
AAAATTTTGAGCTAAAGCTATGTCTTATTGGAAAAAAAGGATTTTTTTTATCTTCACTGCCCAATTCTAATAAATTCTATGAAACACCTGTGGGGTCAAAATGCTCACTACACCCCTAGATGAATTCCTCAAGGGGTGTAAAAAAAAAGAAGTACTTGCACGGACGTGAAAAACGCATGCCACATGTAACGCACACTGATGGCACACAGACATGAAATGCAAGAAATACACTGCGTTTTTTACGCACGTAAATGGGACACGCTTGTGTGAATGTAGCCTAACAAAGAGAAGAGGACAGGCAGCTACATTACACTCTCACATCACCCCATCCAACATTTTATATTACAGAAGCAAAACTTTAATAGGATGAAGTAAAGAGCAAAGGGAGCTGGGATTTTCCTTAAAAAAATCATATATAGTCAGATAACAAAATGTTGTACAGGTTTATATATTTTACCAAAAGGGGGCAGTATTATAGTAGTTATATTCTTGAATATAGGAGCAGTATTATAGTAGTTATATTCTTGTATATAAGGGGCAGTATTATAGTAGTTATATTCTTGTATATAAGGGGCAGTATTATAGTAGTTATATTCTTGTATATAGGGGCAGTATTGTTGTAGTTATATTCTTGTATATAGGGGGAAGTATTATAGTACTTATATTCTTGTATATAGGGCAGTATTATAGTAGTTATATTCTTGTATATAGGAGCAGTATTATAGTAGTTATATTCTTGTATATAGGGGCAGTATTAAAGTAGTTATATTCTTGTATATAGGAGTAGTATTATAGTAGTTATATTCTTGTATATAGGGGCAGTATTATAGTAGTTATATTCTTGTATATAGGGGCAGTATTATAGTAGTTATATTCTTGTATATAGGGGGCAGTATTGTAGTAGTTATATTCTTGTATATAGGGGCAGTATTATAGTAGTTATATTCTTGTATATAGGAGCAGTATTATAGTAGTTATATTCTTGTATATAGGGGCAGTATTATAGTAGTTATATTCTTGTATATAGGAGCAGTATTATAGTAGTTATATTCTTGTATATAGGGGCAGTATTATAGTAGTTATATTCTTGTATATAGGGGGCAGTATTGTAGTAGTTATATTCTTGTATATAGGGGCAGTATTATAGTAGTTATATTCTTGTACATAGGGGCAGTATTGTAGTAGTTATATTCTTGTATATAGGGGCAGTATTATAGTAGTTATATTCTTGTGTACAGGAGCAGTATTATAGTAGTTATATTCTTGTACATAGGGGCAGTATTGTAGTAGTTATATTCTTGTATATAGGGGCAGTATTATAGTAGTTATATTCTTGTGTACAGGAGCAGTATTATAGTAGTTATATTCTTGTATATAGGAGCAGTATTATAGTAGTTATATTCTTGTATATAGGGGCAGTATTATAGTAGTTATATTCTTGTGTACAGGAGCAGTATTATAGTAGTTATATTCTTGTATATAGGAGCAGTATTATAGTAGTTATATTCTTGTATATAGGGAGCAGTATTATAGTAGTTATATTCTTGTATACAGGGGCAGTATTATAGTAGTTATATTCTTGTATATAGGAGCAGTATTATAGTAGTTATATTCTTGTATATAGGAGCAGTATTATAGTAGTTATATTCTTGTATATAGGAGCAGTATTATAGTAGTTATATTCTTGTATATAGGAGCAGTATTATAGTAGTTATATTCTTGTATATAGGAGGCAGTATTATAGTAGTTATATTCTTGTATATAGGGGGCAGTATTATAGTAGTTATATTCTTGTATATAGGGGGCAGTATTATAGTAATTATATTCTTGTATATAGGAGCAGTATTATAGTAGTTATATTCTTGTATATAGGGAGCAGTATTATAGTAGTTATATTCTTGTATACAGGGGCAGTATTATAGTAGTTATATTCTTGTATATAGGAGCAGTATTATAGTAGTTATATTCTTGTATATAGGAGCAGTATTATAGTAGTTATATTCTTGTATATAGGAGCAGTATTATAGTAGTTATATTCTTGTATATAGGAGGCAGTATTATAGTAGTTATATTCTTGTATATAGGGGGCAGTATTCTAGTAGTTATATTCTTGTATATAGGGGCAGTATTCTAGTAGTTATATTCTTGTATATAGGAGGCAGTATTATAGTAGTTATATTCTTGTATATAGAGGGCAGTATTATAGTAGTTATATTCTTGTATATAGGGGCAGTATTATAGTAGTTATATTCTTCTATATAGGAGCAGTATTATAGAAGTTATATTCTTGTATATAGGGGGCAGTATTATAGTAGTTATATTCTTGTATATAGGGGCAGTATTATAGTAGTTATATTCTTCTATATAGGAGCAGTATTATAGTAGTTATATTCTTGTATATAGGGGGCAGTATTATAGTAGTTATATTCTTGTATATAGGGGCAGTATTATAGTAGTTATATTCTTGTATACAGGGGGCAGTATTATAGTAGTTATATTCTTGTATATAGGAGGCAGTATTATAGTAGTTATATTCTTGTATATAGAGGCAGTATTATAGTAGTTATATTCTTGTATATAGAGGCAGTATTATAGTAGTTATATTCTTGTATATAGGGGGCAGTATTATAGTAGTTATATTCTTGTATATAGGGGGCAGTATTATAGTATATTCTTGTATATAGGGGGCAGTATTATAGTAGTTATATTATTGTATATAGGGGCAGTATTATAGTAGTTATATTCTTGTACATGGGGGCAGTTTTATAGTAGCTATATTCTTGTATATAGGAGCAGTATTATAGTAGTTATATTCTTGTATATAGGAGGCAGTAGTATAGTAGATATATTCTTGTATATAGGAGCAGTATTATAGTAGATATATTCTTGTATATAGGGGGCAGTATTATAGTAGTTATATTCTTGTATATAGGGAGCAGTATTATAGTAGTTTTATTCTTGTATATAGGAGCAGCATTATAGTAGTTATATTCTTGTATACACGGTGCAGTATTATAGTAGTTATATTCTTGTATATAGGAGCAGTATTATAGTAGTTATATTCTTGTATACAGGAGGCAGTATTATAGTAGTTATATTCTTGTATATAGGGGGCAGTATTATAGTAGTTATATTCTTGTATATAGGAGGCAGTATTATAGTAGTTATATTCTTGTATATAGGAGCAGTATTATATTAGTTATATTCTTGTATATAGGAGGCAGTATTATAGTAGTTAGTCTTGTATATAGGGGCAGTATTATAGTAGTTATATTCTTGTATATAGGGGTCAGTATTATAGTAATTATATTCCTGTATATACGGGACAGTATTATAGTAGTTATATTCTTGTATATAGGGGGCATTATTATAGTAGTTATATTCTTGTATATAGGAGCAGTATTATAGTAGTTATATTCTTGTATATAGGGGCAGTATTATAGTAGTTATATTCTTGTATATAGGGGCAGTATTATAGTAGTTATAGTCTTATATATAGGAGCAGTATTATAGTAGTTATATTCTTGCACATAGTGGGGCAGTATTATAGTAGTTATATTCTTGTATATAGGAGGCAGTATTATAGTAGTTATATTCTTGTATATAGGGGGCAGTATTATAGTAGTTATATTCTTGTATATAGGGGCAGTATTATAGTAGTTATATTCTTGTATATAGGGGGCAGTATTATAGTAGTTATCTTCTTGTATATAGGAGGCAGTATTATAGTAGTTATCTTCTTGTATATAGGGGCAGTATTATAGTGGTTATATTCTTGTACATAGGGGCAGTATTATAGTAGTTATATTCTTGTATATAGGAGGCAGTATTATAGTAGTTATATTATTGTATATAGAGGGCAGTATTATAGTAGTTATATTCTTGTATATAGGGGCAGTATTATAGTAGTTATATTCTTGTATATAGGAGGCAGTATTGTAGTAGTTATATTATTGTATATAGAGGGCAGTATTATAGTAGTTATATTCTTGTATATAGGGGGCAGTATTATTGTAGTTATATTCTTGTATATAGGAGGCAGTATTATAGTAGTTATATTCTTGTATATAGGTGGCAGCATTATAGTAGTTATATTCTTGTATATAGGGGGCAGTATTATAGTAGTTATATTCTTGTATATAGGAGGCAGTATTATAGTAGATATATTCCTGTATATAGGGGCAGTATTATAGTAGTTATATTCTTGTACATAGGAGCAGTATTATAGTAGTTATATTCTTGTATATAGGAGCAGTATTATAGTAGTTATATTCTTGTATATAGGAGCAGTATTATAGTAGTTATATTCTAGTATATAGGGGGCAGTATTATAGTCGTTATATTCTTGTATATAGGAGGCAGTATTATAGTAGTTATATTCTTGTATATAGGAGCAGTATTATAGTAGTTATATTCTAGTATATAGGGGGCAGTATTATAGTAGTTATATTCTGGTATATAGGGGCAGTATTATAGTAGTTATATTCTTGTACATAGGAGCAGTATTATAGTCGTTATATTCTTGTATATAGGGGCAGTATTATAGTAGTTATATTATTGTATATAGAGGGCAGTATTATAGTAGTTATATTACTGTATATAGGAGGCAGTATTATAGTAGTTATATTCTTGTATATAGGTGGCAGCATTATAGTAGTTATATTCTTGTATATAGGGGCAGTATTATAGAAGTTATATTCTTGTATATAGGAGCAGTATTATAGTAGTTCTATTCTTGTATATAGGGGGCAGTATTGTAGAAGTTATATTATTGTATATAATAGGCAGCATTATAGTAGTTATATTCTTGTATATAGGGGCAGTATTATAGAAGTTATATTCTTGTATATAGGGGCAGTATTATAGAAGTTATATTCTTACTTGTAGAGGCAGCATGGAAATGTTTTATAACAAATCCTGCAGACCCTTGCAGTGTGTGAGTCAATAACAAAGGGGGACAGAGGGTAAAAGGTTTTGTTGAATAGAAGGCAGTGAGGCAGCAATATTGTATATGTAAGTTTTGGTCTTACCTCCTTTAGTGTGTCCGTGAGTCGCGGTTCACACTGTGTTTTATGCTGGAAGACGAGGCAAGAGAGCAGAGCAGCAATCTCTTCGGGGTTGAGGGGTGACAATGCCCCATCCAGCACCAGCTCTGTAACCAATAGCTCGTGACAGCTAACCTCACAAGCAACGCGGCCCTTCAGCTGCACGGCTCCGCCATCATCAATGTACTGGAGGGTGCGCAGGACCTAATGTCAGAGGAGGACAGACATGAAAACAAGTTCAGGTGACAGACACATTAGGGGAGAATAACTAAGCAAAATGCGCCAGTAAATTCTGGTAAAAATTGTGCATAGAACGTGGAATACATGGCGCGCGCCAAATTTATTTTGTGTTTTAGACATTTTTTGCACCTCGCTTGACAGTTTTGAAAAGTGTCTAGAAAAAGGACAGAAATAATATTTCTCCCATTGCGGTTGCAGCGAGCTCCAGACATTTGCTGATCCTCAATTCCAAAGTATGTCTCCTTCTAGGACCTTCTGATCCCTGAACATCCATCCCCATTGACTCACATTGATTCTCTGCTCGTACTCAGGCAGAAGACTTAGTGACTGGTCAGACGTGAGGAAGCGGAGACGATCCAGCTCGTCCATGACCTGTGATCTCTGCTCCAGACGGAGATACTAAAAGGACAAAACGGGTGGATTCATGAGAACAAACTAACCATAAGGGATGGGGGGGGAAATGCCTGAACAGCGTCAGGAGACAATATTGTGTATAAAAGTCAATGATGAGATCACCTGGGAGGTAAAACGAGGACTGTTTGGGCAGCTGAATCCTCTCAAGGCTCCTTCTAGTCTCCTGATCCTGCTGACGGCCTCCACCACTTCCAGTTCCTTCAGCTGCAGATCATTCACAGGACAGAGTGATGTCAGTGACCCAAGGGGCAGGTCCGCCAGCCGAGAGAGCTCCTGCGTCACACCAGACACTGCCGGCCCCGGGGGGTCATTTCTGTGAATGATAAAAACATTCATATCGGTCATTAGCCAAAAAGCGGCAACAAATTGGGGCAATGTTTTTACAATTGTATAGTTGAGCCTGCGGTCTGTTACCTGAAACGAGGGGTTTGGCTCCTGGCGACATCATCGAGAACTTTATCGGCATGGACTCTTAATGTCTTCCCAGTGATCATGAAAATTTCCGTGGCGCGGAGTCTCAGAAGCTTGTAGTCACATGGTCCTAGAGTGGGAGGGGCAAGCAAATGAACGCTTTTTTAGTATGACTTTTCTCAGTCTTTTGTTCTTGCGTACATATTCACGATCCGTATAAGAGAACGAATGTGCAACTAAGGAGCGGATACTGGCAGGATTTGCTGATTTTTTTGCTTTCTCTTACCCTCGGGTCGGAATACCTTGCCCATTAATAGATCATCTGGACACGGAGCCGTCTTCTTCTCCTTCTCCACTCGCTCCATAGAGACTACTTTGCCATCTTGTTTCTTCTCACACAGCACCAGTGTGGTGTAGACTCTGTTGGTGGCATCTGAGGACACCTGAAGGACAAAAGTCAATGACTCTCTGCAGTAATCTGCACAAGTTCCTAAGTCTATAGTGAGTCCTGGGTTAACCCCTACCTGCAGGATCACTCCAGGCACCCAGGGGTGATACTCTGTGCTGATGACGATGATACGTCCCATGCTTAGACACTTCATGCCATTGATGGATTCTACCACCTTTTTCTAGATAATGAGACACGTATCGAACGTAAGACAGTGTATGCAGAAGTTCTTCACTTAACCCTTTTAAGATATCGGCTCAATGATTTTTTTAAGGAACACCCCAAGCAAAACTGATGCAATGTGTAATGTCTATGCAGGGTCTGAGGGCGGCGGCCCCTCAGACCTGTTAGTGCCACCGTTTCTCTGGTATCATACCCATTATTTTGTGACTCCCATTATGTAAATTGATGAATAAATTGACAACTGGGTAATCCACAGTGTCAAAGGGGCGTGAACCTGAGTCGCTCTGTCATTGTCCAATTAGCGAGGATGTCAGAGCGGATCCAGCAACTCGATCTTGCCAGACTTACATTTCACAAGATCGTGCGGCCGTCCGTTAGCAGCCGAAGGGGATCCAGGAGTCGTCTGCTTCTGATGGCTCCTGGATCCCCTCTGCGGCTGCTTCACCATCTGTGACAGATCCTGGTTCCCCTTTGCGCTGCTAAGAGAAGGCAGATCTTAAGAACTAGAAATCTGACGAGATCACGCTGCTGGAGCCGCTTAACACGGTCTGCATTGATTGGACACTGACAGAACGGATCAGGTTCACGCCCCTTTGACACTGGGCCGTGGAGACCGCCCAGTTGTCAATCTATTCATTAATTAACATACTGGGCGTCAAAAATAACTGGGGTCCTATCAAAACATGTGCTCTGAAATTCGGTCAGGAAGGGGATAAGGTATGCTGCTAATTTTATTTATTTGGGGATGTGACAGGTCCTCTTTAAAGGGATTGTCCAGGGCTTTCAATTGGTGACTTATCCTTAGGTAAGGCTATTAATGTATGATTATGGGGGTCCTTGGGAATCAGCAAAATGAAGGGGCACAGCACCATACATAAAGGTGTTGCTGTGCATGGTACTGCAGCTCAGCCCATTCAAGTAAACAGGGCTGAGTTGCAGTACCAGTCACAGCCAAAATCGTATGTATGGCACTGTACCTGGATAAACACTATAGGGGGCGCGGCGCTCCATTGATTTTCGGATCAGTGGAGGTCGCAGGGGACGGACCCCACCATTCATACATTAATATCACCATGTAATATAGGAATGTTTACCGTTTCTTTGATGGAATAACAATCTCCGATATCCATTGATAATATGATGAACAGAATTATAAATGGAGTACACGGACATGCCGGATCTATTCACTAATCCATACTTCAAAATGTGGAGTAAGCCGAATATTACCTGCAACATCTCCCTGGTGCACATGAGTTCCTGCACCGTCACAAAATAGTCATAGAGGTCTGCAAGGTCCCCGGAGCATTCAATGTCCCCCATATCGCCCAGAGTCTTGGTGAGGACCTTTATACGTTGTTCATGGGACTGTAAAATGAATTAAAATTTTTTATTAACATCTAAATCCATGTTCCCCAACCTCTGCTACTCCAGCCGTTGTAAAACTACAACTCCCATCATGCCCCGACAGCCGCAGGGTCTTTTAAGGGGTTGTTTGTCATTCGATCGCACCCGTCATTCTGTAGATTAGAGGCGCTCACCTTGCTATCTTTTTGGGTTCGGGCTTCAGCAAAACTCCTTTTCATCATGTCCTCTACTCTCAAAGCCTCAACACGGAGGAGATTCAGGATCATGGAGTATGTGAGACGGAACTGGGAATGCAGCTGGGTGGGCTTCCCCTGGACGGGAGGAGAAAATGAAGAATTAGAGGGGTGCAAATTGTTTTGCTAAGAAACACACAATAAGGTTAAAGGTGCGGGTGGACTCTTCCTCCTGTGATGTTTGCCCTTACTTGGGTGTAGTTCGCTGCTGCCACACATCCCATAACGCCGGGAATAGCCCTTTGAGCCATATTTATCTCTCTATCTATCTATCTCATATCTATCTATCTATCTCATATCTATCTATCTATCTCATATCTGTCTATCTATCTATCTCATATCTGTCTATCTATCTATCTATCTCATATCTATCTATCTAATATCTATCTATCTATCTATCTCATATCTATCTATCTATCTATCTATCTCATATCTATCTATCTATCTCATATCTATCTATCTATCTCATATCTATCTATCTATCTATCTATCTATCTGTCTATCTATCTATCTCATATCTATCTATCTGTCTATCTATCTATCTCATATCTATCTATCTCATATCTGTCTATCTATCTATCTATCTATCTATCTATCTATCTCATATCTATCTATCTATCTATCTATCTATCTCATATCTATCTATCTATCTATCTCTCTATCTATCTATCTATCTATCTATCTATCTATCTATCTCTCATATCTATCTATCTATCTATCTATCTATCTATCTATCTCTCATATCTATCTATCTATCTATCTATCTATCTATCTATCTATCTATCTATCTATCTATCTATCTATCTATCTATCTATCTATCTATCTATCTATCTATCTCTCATATCTATCTCTCATATCTATCTATTGATCTATTATATCTAATATCTATATCATATGTTTCTGTCTGACCACCAGTTTTAAAGACAACCAGCCCAGATGCCATCATTTTGCTGGCTTTAATTCTCCATCTCCCCATTCTCACCATCATCATCTTGTGCAGATCACTCATCTCGGGCACATCTGATTTACACAATATTATCACCATCCCAGTGTTATCCAGTCCTCGTCGCCCGGCGCGTCCAGCCATCTGTATATATTCTCCTATATGAAGATTGGCAGTTACTTTATCACATCACATGGAAACTATGCTTAAAGAGGTTATACGGAAGTTGTAAAAATTTTCAGGACAGCAGGGGAGGGTATAAAATCATACACCAACAGGTACTTACTCTCTGAAACACCCCCCCCCCCATCAGCGTTGACACCCTGTTTGCCGCTGCTCCGGTCCTGGAAGCTGCGGTCACGTTTAGTTTATCGGTCCCATGCCACTGCAGACAATTGCTGGCCTCAGTGGTGATGCTGCCATGGACGGCACGTGACCACAGCCGGAGCTTTTGGGACAGTAGCGGTGGCGAATGGAGTGCCCGTGCTGGAGTAGCGGGGGCTTCAAAGGGCGAGTACCTGTTGTTGTGTTATTTTATTCCCTCCCGGGAAACTCCTTTAAAAGGAGGTGCTTTATAGAATCAGTGTTCCCCAAACAATGAACACAATCCTAGAGCGACTATTATAGGAGTTGTCCCAAGATTAAATGTTGTCCCCTAACCACAGGATAGGTGATAACATGCTGGTCGGTGGGGGTCTGACCGTGGGATCCTGTTCCTTTGAATGAATGGAGGGGCAGGTCGTGCTTGCGCCCTGCTGCTCCATTCATTCTTTATGGCACCGCCAGAGATAATCGAGCACTGTACTCCGCTACCTCCGGCAGTCCCGCAGACAGTGAGCATGCTTGACCTGCCGCTCCATTCATTCTTTATGGCACCGCCAGAGATAATCGAGCACTGTACTCCGCTACCTCCGGCAGTCCCGCAGACAGTGAGCATGCTTGACCTGCCGCTCCATTCATTCTTTATGGCACCGCCAGAGATAATCGAGCACTGTACTCCGCTACCTCCGGCAGTCCCGCAGACAGTGAGCATGCTTGACCTGCCGCTCCATTCATTCTTTATGGCACCGCCAGAGATAATCGAGCACTGTACTCCGCTACCTCCGGCAGTCCCGCAGACAGTGAATGGAGAGGCAGTGAGCATGCTTGACCTGCCGCTCCATTCATTCGGAGGAACGGGACCCTCGTTCTCGTGATCAGCATGTTATCACCTATTCTGTGGTTAGGAGACAACTCTTAACCATGGGACTACCCCTTTAAGTGATTTTAATTATTCACCTCAGTAAATGATAGCAGGAAGCGGATGTCACATACCAGGAGTCAGGTCTCTGAAGTTGGTACCATCATGTTTTCTGATTGAATCAAACACCACAGTACGAGCTGGCATGTTAACCCCCATAGCAAATGTCTCGGTGGCAAACAGGATCTGAGGATCACACAAGAGGAACCGTTATTCTGCAAACAAACCTCAAAAACCACTGGAGCTGCTACTCAAGTGCGGGGGAGATTTATCATCCGTAAAGTAAGGCGCGTGAATTCACAAGACCGTGAAAATTGTGACAAATTTATCAAAGTGGTGAATGTGGCATAATAAATTTGCACAACTTGCCAGCAATCTTAGGCACCTTTCTCTTCCTTACACCCCCTTATGGCTGACGTACATATACACCAATATTTTGAGCCAAATAAAGGCTCTAAAAATGTTAACATAAAAAAGTGCACGCCACGTACTCCGCTTTTTTCAGCGAAGTTTGAAAAAAATTCTTAGTTAATCTCTCCCATTGAGCTTTGAAGACACAACTCGTAATGAAGACAGAAGAGATTATTTTCTAGCGGACCCGGTCCATTCATAAATTACTCGGGCGGCCATTTTTTTTTTATACCCGGCATGCAACCCTGCAGGTGCCTGCGGGTGGAGGAAGTGTATAGCCATGTATATCTCCCCCTGGGAGCCGCACCAGGCTTTCATATTACAGAGGTTGTGTGTAAAAAGAAACCCCCTTTAATCATTGTATAATGAAAGGTTTTGCAACTTTCCGATATACTTTGTCTTTCAATTTCTCCCCATTTTCAAGATCCCTGCTTACTGCCAGTGAATATGTTTTTGTTTGCCCCCAGAAGCTGGAAACCTGTACAGACCTAATACACACCACATCGGATGAGTTTGTCACAATGTATCAGAGTAGGAAATTTTCTGTGCGATTACAAAGAAGCAGCAGCGCAAGTCTTAATCTTGTGTTCACTGACATCAAGCAGAGATCTTTAAAATGGAGAGGAATTGAACATGCTATCCAATCTAGCTGTAATATGCAAGGGCCAAACACTGACCTTGACAAGTCCACGGCTGAATAACATCTCCACGACTTCCTTCAGGATGGGCAGGATGCCACTGTGATGGATCCCGATCCCTCTCTTCAAGAGGTCCAGCATATGTAGTACCTGCCAACATCATATACAGATCATTTATCTCACATAGCATGCAGGGAATTATAGTACCTCAGTACCGCCGGACTACAAATAGGTGTCATCAGGATCCATAGACGCTGAGACAGTACAAACCTGCGGCAGCTGGCGATCGCCACCACGCAGACGGCTTAGGCATTTGTTGTAGTACGTCTGGATTTCGCTCTTTTCGGACGCCGTACACAAGTCAATGGTGGTCAGAGCGCCAGCATTCTGCTCACACCGAGAACGGGAGAAGGTGAAAACCACAACAGGTAGAGCGTCCCTCTGCCGCAGAGACTGAACGAGAGACAGCCAAGTGCCCTTATCCTGCAGGAACAGATGTCGCCATTAGCGCAGGCGCCCATATTGTATCAGTAACCAGAAAATATTGTATTTTTCGGACTATAAGACGCAGGTTTTAGACAACAGAAAATAGGAAAAAAAAATAATATTTTACTTCTTTTACAAAGAAAAAACTATTGGTTAAAAAAAAAATATTTGTTCGGTTTTACCACATTCTGAGAGCCATAACTTCTATTTTTCCATCGTTTGAGCGGCGTGAGGGCTTAGTTTTTGCGAGACAAGCTGTCGTTTTTATTAGCACCAAGACCAATAGAGACAGCGGCGCTGTCATTGAGCGCTGTGTAGAAGAGATCAGAGAAGCTAAAAGCCGCGAAAGGTGCCTCTATCTTCTCCTCAGGGTCCACAGCAGTCACTGACAGCCGGAGACCCGACATTCAGATGCCTGATCGCTCGGGAAGCAAGCCAAAACCAGCGCCGTAAATAGTCTATGGCGCGGATTTTAAGGACCCTGACCGCCGGACGTAAATACACAGCCAGCGGTCGGGAACCGGTTAATACAGAGTTCCAAATCCCTTGCATAGACATAAATTATAATATAATTCTGGCCGCCTGCAGCCACCACTAGAGGGAGCTCATCGTATACTATTTATACATTGAACTCCATAATAAACCAGTATGCTGTAAGCTCCTAAGCTCCCCCTAGTGGTGGCTGCAGGCAACCCGAACGATATCATCTCACTGTGTTTATTTGGAATTATAAGGGAATTTGGATCAGAAAAACGGAGGTCCAACTGCTGTAAAGATATATTATTAAATTACTCAGCGCAGAAGGTTAGACCTAAAAATAATGTGGTATTAAAAGATGGAAGTTCACTTTAAAAAGGCATGGCCTTTCAGCGACAATTTAGTGTTTCTACATAAAAGTTGAATTATACATTGAAACATTTCTAATACGGATTCTGAGTTACCACATGTATTATAGTCCAGAGCTGCATTCACAATTCTGCCGGTTACTATGGAAAACAGCCGACACGTTTGTTGTCAGACACTCCTCTAACACCTTAGATTAGTTTTTCCTACATGAGTTTTCTGTAAAGTGTCTTGTGTAAAGCTCTGAGCAGTCATTGAGCAAGCAGGGGATGCCAGGACGTTTCATTTCTGTAGGATGCAGAATTGGGACTGCAGCTGTAGGTTATGATACAGGCTGTAACTCAGGGACAATATTTGTTGGTGGATCCCAGTCTTTTTATCAGGATCCGGCAACAATTGCATAAATGTAAGGACACATCTGATCCTACTGATTTCCAATAGATCAGCGGCACTAGTGGCATTGTCTGCTGCTTATCTCCCTCCTTAGAAATTCTTCACCCATCCTGGTCACTGTTTCAGTGATCTCTCCCACAACTCTTATGTCACTTACATGTCCGGCTCCACCTCCATGTGGGTGTTTGGCGCCAAATGTCTGCGAGTACTTCGATGACCGCTCCTTCTTTGCTTCCACTGCAGAATAATATCTATAGAGATAGAGGAGATTGCCTTTTATATTAGGAAGGTCTCAGTATGGACATCATCATTATTTTCTACAGTGATGCTTCAGTCTAGCTATTTAATTACAAAATTGTATAATGCGCAATATCCAAATATAAAACCTGATAACAAGCCTTCCGGGTGTCAGGTAAATAAGATTCTCACGTTCTACCTGGTATGTGACTTACACAGAATACAAGCACCATTAACAGCAGCCTGTACTCAATGAAAACGCAGTTTAAAGAATACAGGCTGCAGTACAAAGCAAGAGACTAGTGAATGAGGCTGAGCTGCAATACCACAAACAACCAGTGGATAGAAGTGGCACCGTTTTAGGAAGAAAGCAGCCATCTTTCCAAATTCTGGACAACCCCTTTAAATCAAGGTCAGCCGTGTTGTGTTCTTTCACATAAATTACTTTATTAGGCCTCATCATTGACACACAGTGCCGGCAGCCACCTTGAAGGATGGAGAAATATTTGCTTTAGGAGCTTACAGCGAAAGGGTCCCCTCTGTGCTGTCCAAAAATGACTGCCGCACTTCTTAGATTATGAGTCTGAGACACTCCCACGGTTTTCTAATTGGCCAGAACTGCTCACGTGGGCAGTTCTGTCCAATCGGTGAATAGAGGGAGTGTTTTTGACGGAGTCGGAGAAGTGATGTGGCCATTTTTAAAAACAACACAGATGGGACCCTAAAACGACGGATCCACAGCATAGGTGGGGAGAAGGGGCACCAGGTAATATTACTCCATATACCCCATCGCATTTATATTTTTTTCCAGATAATGGAGGGTCGCTTTAAGCCCAAAATTCATGTATTGGGTACAAAGCCCCTAATATCTCCATGTAGTATAGACCGATGCCTGCACCTAAAACACAGTGGTTGATGGTTCCGGATCTTACCCCTTGGTTTGGAAGACTCCAGTGGCATCTTGCAGCAGAAAAAACTGATTCAGTGTCTTCTGACTGTTTCCCGTGTACAGATAATGTTCTAATGGGACCGGCCTCTTTGTCGTGCTGATCACATAAATTTTCTTCTTCTTAATTCTCCTGTAAGATTTTATTACAGAGCAGCAATTAAAATAAATGAATGAAAATAACAAACGGGAATTTCATTACAATAAATCAGTATTCGGCATGATCTTGGTTACACCCATGAACACCAGTAATGGTGCTGCCCATAGGGGTGGTCACCCAGCTCTCCACAGACTCGGAATAGCATATAAATGTGCAATGTTCATGGTTATGCTACTGAGGGTCTGTCCATCCCCATAAATGCTGTAATGACTAACATTAGAAGTTGTCTGCTGCCATTGAAAGACACCAAAAGAACGAAGAAATGGCTGAATAGAGGATTTAAAGGGGTCGTCTGGTTTTGAAAACCCATTTTTAAATATTCTATGTTAATAGGGGAGTCCACCATACAGGACCCTCATCTATTATCCGGAGCGGGGAGTGTCCCTTGCGGTGGGGGAACCCGCATGTCCTTATATTACACAGACAGCCCATTGATTTCAATGAGTACTGTGTAATACTTCATTTCCCCTGAGGTGGCGCTCCAGGGGATTTGAACACTTGCTGCAGAATTCCTCTACAGTTGGTGCACCCTGTGATCAGATAATCGCTGGAAGATCCTTTGAACAATAAAGGATTTTGAGGACATGAACTGTTTATTTTGCTGCTTTGCATTTGGGCAGTCATAAAAAAAAAATCTTTTTTGGTCAACGTAGCCAAGCAAGGACTTGTTATTTCCGGATCGAGTTATAATTTATGTAGGTACAATCTTTGGTACATATACATGCGCTTTTTTAAAAAAATATTTTTATATGGAAGAAATGCAGAGAAAAAAAACCAAAACAATTCCGCTGCAGTTTTAATGCCATATACCGAATTTATACATTTTTTTGTACTGGTTGTTACAGTTGTGTATATTATTTTATGTCTTAGGACTTATAGTTGATGCATTTTATATATTGTAAAAAAAAAATGCGCGTTTGTATGTTTTTTCATAGATTTTTTTTTTTTCACATTGGTAGAAAAATTGACATTGTTTTTTATTTTATTTTAACTACAATGTACTGGGATTTTCCTAAAGGCCCATATTGTATTACAGGGATTTCTCGAATTTCACTGCACACAGAGGGTTAAATGACGGGGATCAGAAGCGGGTTACAGCCATTGCTCGCTCCTGATCATACGGGCAATGTAGCAGTGCCCAAGCGATCAGAATGACGAGTATGTTTGCCATGATCTGGCTAATGCCTGCCGCTTCCATACTCGCCATGTGTGGGCAAGCGGTTAAGGACGTCACACCGGAGAAAGGAGAGACATAAATATTATAGGTCACCACAAATATAATTCTGCTAGTAAATGACTCACCCAATCCAATCTGCAAACTCCACGGTGTTGGGGACGGTGGCGCTCAGCAGAATGATATTCACATGGTCAGGTAGCATTATGAGAACCTCTTCCCAAACAACACCACGCTAGGAGGGGGAGGGGATATAAATAGGGTTAATAAGGTTGTGAGAGGGGCTCACTTCGGTACGATTACAATAATGAACACGTACCTCAGCGTCATTAATATAATGAACCTCATCAAAGACGACCCATTCTAGGTCCCGGATAACATCGGAGCCATTATACAGCATTGACCTGGGAAGATGAAGAGGAGACCGTCAGAAAGCAGGCTCTAGAGGAGAAACTTCTTTACATACGTCCATCATTTTACATATAGAATTCCTCCTTGAGCAACTTTGTAACTACATTGCTTACTTGTCGATCCTCTGTTTCTGCATTCACCATGCTGCAGGCTTCAGAGCTGAAATCTCCCATCATTCCTTACTGGTTCAATGTCCGATTTGTCTATTGAGAAGTGCAGTCTTTACACCAGGCCCTGAGCAGTAATCTGATGTAGAATAAACTAACCCTTCTGCTGCATTTTAGGAGCTCAGCTAAACTGTTAGGGTATGTTCACACGGCGGGGGTCCGTAACGGCTGAAATTACGGGGATGTTTCAGCCTGAAAACATCCCCGTAATTTCAGCCGTACCGGCATGTGCAGGCGCTTGAACGCCGCGTCAATTACGGCCGTAATTAGCGCTGCTATTCATTGGAGTCAATGAATAGCGGCTCCAATTACGGCCAAAGAAGTGACAGGTCACTTCTTCTACGCGGGCGTCTATTTACGCGCCGTCATTTGACAGCGGCGCGTAAATATACGCCTCGTGTGAACAGACAAACGTCTGCCCATTGCTTTCAATGGGCAGATGTTTGTCAGCGCTATTGAGGCGCTATTTTCAGACGTAATTCGGGGCAAAAACGCCCGAATTACGTCCGTAAATAGGCCGTGTGAACATACCCTTAGAGTTTTGATCTGTTGTCTGTCAACAAGCTTGCTGACTGTTTCCAATGACAACCAACAGAACGGTGAATATAGCTTTGGTCTATGGCACCGGCTGTAACAAGTAATGCATTGTGTTTGTAAGGGCAGTTTTTCAAAGTGGTAAATCAACTTTTTATCGTATCGTGAATTGATCTGATTAACTTTATATAAACTGTAAAATGATGTGGAAAGGTGAACCTACATTGTATTCATAAGGTTCATGGCTTCTCTGAGAAGGTACAGAAATGACTAGACCTCGATTAGACGAGGACAGACATCTCAGTCAAGTCACGGTAAAAAAAAAGTACAACTCCCAGCATGGTCTGACGATTGATCATCACCAGTCTTCTATATATACTGTGCCACGCACACAAAGGCCCCAGAGATGAATTGTGCCCCTCTATGTGCCCCCAGACATACACTATATTGCCATCTGTGTCCAATATACCGTGAAGACCAGAGCCAGACTCATACCTCAAAATGAATTCAGACCCTAAACTACACACCAAAATGAATCCGGACCCAAACGGACACTGGCAGGTGTTAAGACGTTCTAAGTAGTGGCTCCCGGAGGCAAAGAGGACCCTGGAGCGAGGAGCGGTAAGTTATACCGGCCATTATTTATTGGATCTAATCCAATAGATAACATCCGGTGCGGAGCCCCCTTAAGTGGATCCGGAAAGGGGAATAAGCCACTGCCAGAATGTCTGTCATTGGCTTCTCTGCCATGGCAACAATCGGCCATTTTGAAATCCAACAAACCTGATCCCAAAAGCCTAGTGGCCCTCATGCTCGTAAGACTATTGGCCGATTTGCCAAAACGTGTATAGCGCCAGCTTTACTCTTGGAAAGGTTGAGTTTGAGATACGGAGAAGACGTACCGGCCGACACAGCCGACAGTCATACAATATGTGCAGATACCTTAAGATCTCTGTCGTCATGATTAGACACGATGCGCCGGTGTAAAGCTGAACATCTCCGGTGATCAGACCGACATCTCCAAATGTGATTTTAAAATCTCTGAATTTCTGATTGGACAAAGCCTTGATGGGGGAGGTGTATATAGATCTAGGGCATAAGATATGTACGAACAGTTACGGCAAACAGTCCAGGTATTTTTAGGCAGACAGACAGGGGGCAGTATAGAGGACACATTATATACAACAAGACACACCTGGTCATGTGCTTGAGAGATAAAGCTATAGCGTATTCAGCCACCACCGTCTTCCCGGCAGATGTATGTGCAGCGATGAAGACGGAGGAGCCGGCCTCCAGGCACTGTATGGCTTTCTTCTGAAAGTTGTCCAGCTCAAACGGATGCTGCGAGGACAGTCACGTTGTATCATAATGAAGATGGTATCCGGTTATGATACAAAATACACAACATTTACTTCTTACCTTGAAGGCCAGCTCCGGGATCCGCTTATAGAAGTCATGCACGGGGGAAAGGCTGTCCAGCGGGGCCGCCCACTGCTCCTGGTGGGCATCTGGTGGAGGGGAGGTCGGTGGAGGCGGAGGAACAATGCTCGAGACCGTCTGAGAGAAAAGAAGAGGAGTGGTGAAAAGCAAAGGTAATGATTCCCATACAAGTCTATCAATAATAAATGTTATATATAGCGCCAACATATTCAGCAGCGCTCTACAATTGTGTATCTATTTCTCTCTCATAATTATCTAATATTTTTCTATCTACTGTAGATCTCTCTCATATCTCTATCTAGTACCTATCCATATAATTTTTATCTCTCAATCTAATATCTATCTGTGTATCTATTCATCTAATATCTATCTCTCTATTATCTATCTAATATCTGTCTGTCTGTCTAATATCCCACATGTATATTTCTATCTAATGTGTACACATATATCAATCTAAAATGTATCTATATCTCTCATGTCTATCTATCAATCTAAAATCTGTCAATAAAATATCTGTATTTATCTCCTACCTATCTCGATCTCTCTGCTGTGGTGCATTGTGAGAGATGTAGTGTCTATACCAGACACAATACCTTTGATTAAATGTAAAAAAATGCATTACATCAGAGTGCAGTGCATTATAGGAGCTCAGCTAAGCAGAATTATGAATGCAGCTCTGGAGTATGAAACATACTAGAACTTAAAACAAACATTATTACAATGAATCAGCATTATATGTACAGGACACTATACAATGATGTTGTTTGATAGATCTGGAGATCGGGGGACAGACATTTCCCCGTGCCTCCTCCCGTTGTTACCTCCACTCCCAGTTCTTCCAGGCTGCTGCTCCTTGGGAGACTTTCTGTCTTCGTTCCCTTATCCTTCTCTTTGGCTTTCACATCATCTTCATCCTCACTCGAGTCTCCCAATCTGAAATCTTCCAGAGATCCCAGCAAGCTGGCAAAGGGAAGGACCCCTGGAGGCTGTGAGCCGCCTGTCCCCAGAGGGTAGATTGAATTGCATCCAAAATTTCAGATCTTTTCTCTTAAAGTGCACACGTCAATTATTGGTACGAGCCCTCATTATGTTCTTAGCACTTCTATGGCCCTTTTAATTAACTAGCGATCACAGTACAAGTAAATATTACATCCACTATACAGGAATCCGTTATTGCCCTGGTGACACACACCCTCACTCCATCTGATTCTGGGAAAGCTGGATGACATCTCCTATGAAAGCTGTAATAGCAGCCATAATAGTGGTCACCCAGCTTTTCCAGAATCAGATAGAACTATAAAAATGCTGAGACTCACAGACTATCCATGAGGAGGGTTTGATATACGGTGAATGCTTGTTATCAGATCGTCAATGTATAAAGTAAGAAATATGAAAGTTACCCGGCTGCTTGAAGTTCACTCCTTGTTTCCATCCGGGGGGCACGGTAAGTAGATCTATTAAGGGAAAGAGACAATATTCAGCACATTCTCAAGAATTATCTCTTTATGAACATCGTTTTTCCTCATTTATCATCATCATATCCACAATACAAGACTTCATAGTCACTGAATACAGAATCATCTCAGAAGAAATGCTGGGACCCCCCATGACGACGTATTCCCGGGGGGGGGGGGGACGACCTCTCAGCAAGAGGTTACTTTACTCACATTAAAGGGGGTGTCTGGTTTAGAAAACCTATATTTTCATACCCTATCAAAGCATTTAGAGTTTATGGGTCATTCATTCAAGACTGAAGCAGAGAGCGGCCACAAAGAACATCCTCTCTCTGGAGGACCCAGAATTACACGGACGGCCCACTGATTCCAATGGTCACCTTGTAATTCTTCTTTTCCCCTGCGGTGGCGCTGAAGTGGAATTGCACACTGGCTGCTAGGTTCCTCCGTAGTTTATAACCGATCACATGGGGTCCCAGCAACTGGACACCGTGTGATCAGCTTATATTCAGAGGACCCTTATAACAAAAAGGGATTGTTGAAAGCAGACAACGCATTTAAAAGAAGGCACATGGAAAGAGGTTGTCCAAAGGGGACATTTCCTTTGTCTTATGAAGACAACAGCTTTTAAAAAAGAAGCTGTAGCAGCAATCAGTTGATCGCCGCAGGTCCGGCTATTTTTGACCCCCGACCATCAGTTGTTTTTGCCGGGGAAGCTGCGGCAAGCCAAAGATTTCCACTGCAGTGGCCGCTGCTGGGTAAATGAAGCATTACATGCCAACCATTCAAACGAATGGCCGTCCATGTAGCGAAAGTACACGCCTGTTCCAAGCGGACCCCCTCACAAAGAAGCTATTAAGGGGTTTTCTGGTTTTATGTAAATTAAAGGGGTTCTCCAGACAACAAAAATTGATGGCCTATCAATAGCTGATCGGTCGAGGTCCGGCTCCCGGGACCCCCGCCGATCAGCTGTTTTGAAGGGGGTGCAGCGCTCATACGAGTGGTGCTTCACCTTCATTTCTTCTTGTTCACTGTGAATCTTTGACACGCATGAAGCGGCGATTCACAGGTATTGCAGCCTCGTCTTATTCACTTCAATGGGAGAAAAGGCTGCAATACCTGTAAATCGCCACTAAATGCGTGTCGAAGATTCACAGTGAGCAAGAAGAAATTAAGGGGAAGCAGCGCTCGTACGAATGCTGCACCCCCTTCAAAACTGCTGATCGGCGGGGTCCCGAGAGTCGGACCCATCAGCTATTGATGGCCTATCCTGAGAATAGGCCATCAATTTTTACTGACTGGAAAAACCCCCTTTAAACCTAATTACTATGTGATGAAGAGTTATGAAATTTCTAATACACCTTGCGGGGAATTTGCGCCAGTATTTTGGTGTAAAAATGATGGTGCGCTCCATATTTGTGCTATAATTTGCAACTTTTCCCTCTCGCCAATTTTGAAAAGTAGCAATAAAAGTGGTCAGGGTATAGCAGAGAGACGTGGCCTTCAGAGGTCAAAAAAATATATTTATTACGTTTAAAGCCAGAAAGTGCCGCAATAAGAAGCGCAAATATACGCCTAGATTTCATTTTCTGGCTTTAGCACAAGATGCACCAACTTCATTAAGGGGGTGTATTTATCTTGATCATTTTGCCCCGATTACCTCCAATGCGCGTACAAAAAATGCCAGTCTTAATATATCCCCTCCCTTGTGTTTCAATTCATCACCAATTTAAAGATCTCTGCTTGCTGTCAGTGAATGTACACTTTCTTGTTTACATCCAAAGGCTGAGAACCGGTACAGGCCTAATACTTCTCACAGCTGAGGTTTTGCTACCATTGTATCCAGTCTAGATAATACTCTGTGAGCTAAACACAATGTATCAGTCTGGAGTCCAGGCTGTTTAGCTCACAGGGGCTGTTACAATGTTCTATGGGGGCAGGGATTTTTCTGGACCTTTTCTTGACATGAATGTGTGTGGGGGATATAAGACAAGAGATTGCACCTTTCTCAAAGTCCAGCGCTTCTTCCTCATCCCCAGCCGCCTTTATCTGGTCTATGGTGGGTTCATCCATTCCCCCTGATGGAGTTAAGAAAACATTGGATAAAATGTAGAAAACAACAATACAATTGGCGTCTACGTGCGTTTCAGATAACTTACCGGGCCAAAAAGGAAAGTTGGAGGTGCTGCCCTTGATAGACTGTGACGGAGGTCCCGGGGGTCGCCGGAGAGAGAGCGAGTTCTGTGCAGAGAGGCCGCTGTGCCCAATGGTGTTCTGACAAGCGAGCGAGACGGACATCAAATGTTTAGTTACAACTTTCCATTAGAAAGTCAACAGTAAAAAGCGATATTATTCTGGGAAGTTGTTTAATTTGATATTCAGATTTGTCTTTCAGGACTCTGGGAAAGCTGGGTGACAACCAATAAGCCACAAATTAATCTATAACAGAGGTCGAGACACACACATTGTTTCCACCACTTCTCAATTAAGAAAAATCCACAGGATATGTTAGAAATAGATAAGAGTCCCAAACATATCGGTAGTACTGGGGTCCCTTGACCCCCACTCTGCCAGATGAGGTGGTCCAGCCACTCAAGTCTATTGGAGTTACATGAACAACCAATCACGCTTGCTAAGCCGTTTGCATCAGGGAACCCCCCGATGTCCGTATAGGTGGATGTTTCAGAGGTGGTTCCCCCACCGATCAGACATTTATGGCATATCCTGCGTATATGTTGCAAATAAACGTCTAAGGCGCTGTTCGCACTGGCTTCATGGTTTCCACTTTTACAGGATTTTTCTGGATATAATACTGCACATTATTCTGACTGTGCAAAAGTAACTGAAGCCTGATGCCATTTCCACAGCTGCATCCACATTTCTGCAGGCTTCAGAGCAGAAATCTCCAGACATTCCCAGCTGATTCAATACCTCATATAATGTAGTAAAAGCCTATCCCTGACTGTTTCCATAATTGCTTGATCTATTAGTACCTCACTGATCCCTCGGAGTTCCCCGGTTGCTGCATTTCGTTCCATGCTGAGTTCCGTCTGTGGGGCGCTGATATCCATATGATAAAGGGATCCAACATCCCTACTTCGAGGTAAAGACCTGAGAGAATAATAGGATACCAGGTCTGTAATAAACTGGTGGGAAAGCGTGAATAGGGAGGCGAAACTCCAACACACTTCTGTGACACAGTGTATAGTCCTGCACATATAGGAAATGTATAGCAAGTGTAGAATGACAGCGCCATCTAGTGGAGGGAGCACTGGAATAATGAGAATTACACTGCAGCCGGAACTGGACCATTGGTGCTCCATACAGGAGAAACAGGCCAACCTGACGCTATATATATATCTGTATATTGTAGACTATATCTTTATATTGTAGACTGTATATATATCTTTATATTGTAGACTGTATATATATCTGTATATTGTAGACTGTATATATATCTGTATATTGTAGACTGTATATATATCTGTATATTGTAGACTGTACATATCTGTATATTGTAGACTGTACATATCTGTATATTGTAGACTGTACATATCTGTATATTGTAGACTGTACATATCTGTATATTGTAGACTGTACATATCTGTATATTGTAGACTGTACATATCTGTATATTGTAGACTGTATATATATCTGTATATTGTAGACTGTATATATATCTGTATATTGTAGACTATATCTTTATATTGTAGACTGTACATATCTGTATATTGTAGACTGTGTGTATATATATATTATATATATCTGTATATTGTAGACTATATCTGTATATTGAAGACTGTACATATCTGTATATTGTAGACTGTGTATATATATATTATATATATCTGTATATTGTAGACTGTACATATCTGTATATTGTAGACTGTATATATATATATATTATATATATATATCTTTATATTGTAGACTGTATATATAGCTATATATTGAAGACTGTACATATCTGTATATTGTAGACTGTGTATATATATATATATATTATATATATATCTGTATATTGTAGACTGTACATATCTGTATATTGTAGACTGTGTGTATATATATATTATATATATCTGTATATTGTAGACTGTACATATCTGTATATTGTAGACTGTATATATATATATATATCTTTATATTGTAGACTGTATATATAGCTATATATTGAAGACTGTACATATCTGTATATTGTAGACTGTACATATCTGTATATTGTAGACTGTGTGTATATATATATTATATATATCTGTATATTGTAGACTATATCTTTATATTGTAGACTGTATATATAGCTATATATTGAAGACTGTACATATCTGTATATTGTAGACTTATTCAGCAGGTTACGTTCTACTAGATTTAGATGTATTAACAGCAGTCATACTTGTGTCATTGGGATCCAGTAGATCACATTTCTAGCAGTTACTTCTCTCACCTTTGACTTCTATCAAAGTCATGGATAGAAAGCCATCCTGGGTCATCAAGATATTTCTCAATTACATCGTAGGACAGATCCACTTCATATGGCGGCAAACCGTGAGGAACCTGGAACGGGAAGACGGGGACATGAAGGGGTCAGGACTGTTCATATTAAGGATAAAATGTCTTTCCCATTATGATGTATATGAAGCTGAATCATTGTACAATTGAATGTTCTGCAGCTTTCAAATATACTTTCTTTTTAAATTTCTCACTAATTCCAAGATTTCTGCTTGCTGTTGGTGAATGGAAACATCCCAAGTCTGAAATCCTGTACAGCCCTAACATTTTCACAGATGAGAGTTTGCTACAAAGGTATCCAGGCAGGATAATCCTCTGTGAGATGAATGCATCAGAAGCGCCAATATTCCTCCTGTCCAGATAGTTTGTTACAATGTATCAGTGCAGGTTTAGAGTCCAGGTTGTTGAGTTTACAGAGAATGATATAAAATGGATACAAGTTTAACAAATCCTCAGCTGTGAGAAGTATTAGATCTGTGTAGGTTTAAAGCCTCTGGGGTGTTCCCATTCACTGACAGCAGGCAGAGCTTTTAGAAATAGATAGGAACTGAAACATAAGGTATATTTGACAGTTGCATAACTTTATATTATACAATTATTAAGATTTATTTACGTAAAACTGGAAAAAATTGATGTCGTCCACAACGTTCGTCATCTCAATCCACCGCAGCCGTCGTCACATTGACATTAATGTTAGACGAAAACAGAGGCGGAAGATGAACGTCTTTCGCACAATTCAATGGGATCCGTGTGACTTGCGTTTCCATCCATCTTTTAGTGACAAATATCCATAGAAACACTTATTGGTGGACTGGGGTGAACAGGGTCTAAGGCCCTGTTCACACGGCATGTATTTGACGCGTATTTTGGCGAATTTTACTCGCCGAAATATGCGTAAAAAAATGCTTGATTAACCTTCCCATTCTCATCAATGGGAGGGCGCCCATTAGAACATACAACACGTTTTTTTTATTCCGAACGTATTTAAAATACGAGTTGCATAAAAAAAAGCGTCAGATCAAAATTGTGCCAAATGTTCCCATATTCAGTAGGAGTCTTAATTACGCGCCAAAAAACAGGCAGAAAGCGTGCACAAAACGCGTAAGAAACACCAAAAACGCCTCAATTTTAAAAAGCGGTTTACAAAAATGCTGGCGTATTTTAAACGTTTACACGTCGTATTTTTTGAGCGCGGTGTGAAAATGCCCTTAAAGATGGAATTTCCACCTTAAACATTTATGGCATATCCACAGGATTGTCTGATAGCTGCGGGATCCAGCGGGCTCAGCAGTTTCCGTAATTCCCATAGAAATCAATGGAGAAGACGCCTCTCCTTTCATTCTCCAACTGGAAGTGGCGGCTGCCTCACCACATGGGACAGGGGTCAGGGGTCAGGTGACCCCGTTTTAAGATAGGTGCGGGTCCCATAAATGTCTATGGTCAGGATACCCCATTAAACCCCCTTGGTTCTATAATAAACTTACTGTGGATAAGGGGAAGGTGGAGCCTTTAGGATCGGGAGGATCAGTGATCAGTTCCAATCTCCCAGCAATGCCGACTTCCAGTATAGACAGCGGGAGATCCAGTGGATCCACAAAAGAGAGATCTAGAGATAAAAAGTAAAAACGAAATGTAAACACCCCAGATAAATCCCTCCTGATTATGTGATTATTACGCTCAGGGAGAATTATTAAAACTGCTGCCAAGGAAAAGTGGTGCAGTCGCCCATAGCAACCAATCAGGAACAAGCTCTTATGTTTCAGAGGCCCTTTGAAAATGAAAGAAGCAATCTGATTGGTTTGCTACAATTGGATCCAGATGGAAAATCTTTGTTGCCAATCAAAATCCTTCATGAAGAGACAATGGATGGCTCTCCTACCACAACTCCCAGAAGACAATAGAGAGAATATATCAAAAGGTTAATGACAACTTTTCTGGCATAATAATAATAAGTATCACATTTTGGCGCATGCCATAGTTGCGTTAAAATGTGCAAATTTTAACACTACTTGCCACTCTCTGAAAGTGGCGAGAAAAGGGGCAAGGGGCGTGGCCTCCACCGGAACGACAGATTTACTATCATTTATGGCAGAAACTGGTGTCAATTGTGGTCAAAATCCACAGTTGCTCATAGCGGGCGTAAATTTGCATTATTTTTTTTTGCACGGACAGTCAAAATCATGCCAATTTTCCACCGACGTGATTGAGTTTAAGAAACCCCACCTATGAGTGACAGAGCCACATGAGATTGGCATCCTACAAAAGCTGGAGACAATGCGTAAAATTTATTAAGAGACACACGCCTCTTAATTAATTTGACGTATCTTTGGCCGCCCGTCCGACAAGGAAATAAATCTTCGCCGGCCAGGAGCTGGTGTAGATTTCCACCACAATTTACACTAGTTTCGGGCGTAAATTATAGTAACTGTATGGGGCCACAGGTGACCACTCCCCTTTCACTAAGCTCCACCCACTTTTTAAAGTGACGCGAGCAGGGGAAATGGAAATTTTTGCAACTTTGAGGCTGTTTACGACATTTCTATACCAGAAAACAGACATAGAAACATTGTTCACTCCCCCCGGAATCTTGATCCAGTATGCACTCTGCTTGTAATCTTACCTAGTTTACTCATAGTTGGGGTCTGGAGCTCATACGACACAAGGAAGGGTCTTCATCAGAGATCTTGAAGACAGCGAGGGATTGAAACACAAAATCTATTAGAAAGTTTCCGAACTTATACCGTGATTAAACTTTATTTAGTTTCCCTCATGTGCAACAGAGGTAGTCTGAAGTCGTGGCGTTGTCTGTTACCATGGTAACAATGTCATTCTGTGAGCGGCACGATGACTGTGTAAATAAAATGTCGTGAATGTTAAGAGGTATTCCAGCTACAAAGATACGTGATAAATGTAATATTAATGGGGGTCCTCACCGCAGTCGTGGCGTAAAAGGGGGGTCCCCCGTTTCAACAGTGGGGTCCCCAGCAGTCGGACCCCCACCGATCTAACATTTATCATCTAACCCGTGGGTAGTGGCTGGAGTGCCCCTTTAACTATGGAAAACAAGTCTTGGGGAGGGAAAGTTTTAATGAAGCTTCTTGTTACAAGGAATCACGGTCCTGATTTATTGAAAGCACATTTAGGGGTGATTGTTTAATGTTAAGTGACCCCTAATTCTATGCAGATACTTCATTTTTTTCATTGCATTTATGCATAAATATTATATGAATGGAAATCAATTAGAAATTATATACAGGGCCATATGTTCTCAGCTAAAATAAGGCAAAGATCTAAGCCATGAACATGCAGATAAATATTTAAATAAATATTTGTTAGTTACCATTCAAACGCCGGGAGATGCACTACAAAAGTCAGCACTTTACCAGTGTGTCAGTGAGAAGGGGAATGTAACATGGGTGAGAGACGGGACCCCGACGTCAGAGTATGGAGGAATTAAAAACAAAATCTTAAAATGTCTCCGATAAAAGGCCATTTTAAAGGAGCCAATTGCCTATAGGGCATAAAGTTTTAGCCATCACAAAATGGCCGCCGCACAAAAAAATATGACGAGGACACTTTGTTCTCTTGTAACTGAACGTAGAATGCAGTAGAAAAGCGCGACGGGCGGAAAGCGCTTCTATACTTTGACGTCATGACGCAGATGGATGGCGGAAGGGAATTGTTGACATCTAGACACAGTTGCCTAATGGTTGGCTGGGCTGTTGTTTAGGTGACTGATGAATTCTAGGTACGCGGAGGATGCTGTCTGCGGACACGGAGCTCTTCTACCGTCTAATCTCCTAGAATCTGAGAAATGCTGAAATGAGGGAATATTTATATTACTGAAAGCTCCTGCCTTCCTGTAATATTCTCTGCAGTATGAGCCAAAAACTCTCATTGCGGACCGCAATTACGGACCTGGCCGTTTCTATTGGCCGAGGACACCTTTCCGTATCGCTACGGATGGGTGTCCGTGCCGTAGAACCGTACCGGGAATTATGGAGTATGTCCTACTTTTTTATTTTTACGGGCCGTGCTCCCATATTTTGTATGGGAGCACAACACGAAAATGCGGCAGTTGGCGGCCGACCATGCCTGCAATCACGAGCCGTAATTATGGGCACGGCCGTGTGCATGAGGCCTAAGGTCCCATGCACACGAACATGCTTTTGCGGCCGCAATTCCCCCGGAAAGCCACGTGAGAATTGTGGCCCCATTCATTCCTATGGGCCCATGCACACGACCGTGTTTCCACAGGAGCCTGGACCGCAGAACGCGGCCGTAATAAGGCATGCCCGTTCTTTCAGGCTCATAGCAAATAATGCACGCGGCCGTGTGCACGGCCCTTGATTTGCGGGCGGCTCGCAGGTGTCACACCAAAAATCACGGCCGTGCACATGGCTAGGGTAGTGTGCATGAGGCCTAAGGGTGTACTGTATGACACTATATATGGGGAACTCTGAACGACACTGTATATAGGAGGACTCTGGGTGACACTATACGGGAACTCTGGACAACACTCTGTAAAGATGAGCTCTTAATGACACTGTATATAGGGGAACACTATATGGGGGAACTCAATGACGTTATATAAGTGAACTCTAAACAACACTATATGGGGAACTCTGGGTGGCACTGTAATTGGGGAAACTGTATGACACTGCATATAGGGGAACTCTGGATGAGACTGTATGCGATAACTGTATGACTATATGGGGCAACGCTGAGTGACAGTATATATGGGGGACCTCTGTATCACTCTGTATATGGGGGAACTCTGCATGATACTATTTATGGGGGAACTCTAAATGACTACATGGTGAACTCTGGATGACAGTATATGGGGGAACTCTTAATGATATTTGGGGGAACTCTATGACACTGTATATGGGGGAACTGAGAATGACACTATGGAGAAATATAAATTGAGTGTATTGACGTTATACGGGGGAAGGCTGGATGACACTGTATATGGTAGGACTCTAAATTACACTATATATGGGGGGACTTTGTAAAACACAGTATGGAGGGACGCTGGATGTCATATGGAAGAACTCTGAATGACGCTGTTTGTCACTGTGAGGTGATTCTGTCATAATTTAAGAGGGACCCGCACCTATATCGAGAACGGGGTCTCATGACCCCCGTTTCACCTGGTGTGGTGGCCGCCGGTCGCAGAATCCAGCCGGGGACTAGTGGAAAGAGGGTGGCACTTGCTCGTCTGTTTCCGGATCTGCCATTGAACAGAATGGAGAAAGCCGCGCGCACATTACTCTTTCTCCACTAGACCCGGTCTGGATTCTGCGGCCAACGGCTGCTGCACCAGGCGAAACGGGGGTACGGGAGACCCCCGTTCTCGATATAGGTGCGGGTCTCAGAGCTGGGACCCGCAATCTATCAGACATTTATGGCATATCCTGTGGATATGCCATAAATGTCTAAGATGGGTAAACTCCTTTAAGGGGACACCCTGGCTGGTGCTGATGAAGAGTGAACTCTGGATGTTCTGACCACACATACCACATCTCCTTTCTATTGTACATCCGTTCTAAAAAAAAAAAAGCCAAGTATGGCGTAACTCCATCCTCACTCTCAGAAATTTTACTTAAAACTGGAGAACTCCTGCCAGGGTGCCGATTAGGGGATATGGACCTCATAGATCTATTAGCCGGTGGGGAGAGCCACTGCAGATTGTATTACATCATGGTCATCTGCAGCTTCCCTCATTTATTCATATGCTCTATTGGAGAGGTCCCTTGCTCAGGACCCCCCCTACTGAAGAACTGTTGCAAGTTTCTCCCGACCTGTAGGACATAGTGCGACCATTTATTACAGGGTTGCCCATTCTTCTGAATAGGCGCCATGCCCACATCTCTGCTGTAACTGTTGATTTCGTATCCTATGACTGAGTCACCAGCGGGTCCTCATTTACTAAAGGTGGGACAACCCTTATAACGCCAACTGTGTAACTGTCCTCTCAGCTCCCAGGATGCACTGCTCTCCTATAAGGATAGACTATCAATTTTATATTTACGGATAAGTCTTTTAATGCCCTTATTATAGTCTGTGTGGTGGAAGTGAAAACTGCTGATGTCATCGGATCTCGACCAGCCTACCATTATGTGGTTTGTTTTTCATATTGTACTCGCAGGTCTTTTGGGGGCTTATTCTAAAGGGGTCCGCACGTCGTAATCGACAAACGGAAATGCCTCTCACAGCAGCCGTAGATTCTCGGAATAATCAAATCACGACCTATGTGATACACTGGGAATAGGTAAAGGGATTGTTGTGGTCCTCGCCACAGTTATATGTTGGACGTGAAGTTCCACGTTTGATTAACATTAATAGTAAACAAAGTAAAAGTTTGCATTTTGTAATACATTTTCATCACTCTTTTGCTGTTTTTACATATTTAATTCTTGCTATAGAAAAAAAAGTTGCCTGGAAACCATCAACAAGCAGGCTAGCTGCTGCTGACAGATCTCATTGTGGCTTTTAAGGGTTAATCTCCAGCCTGTGGCATTTTTTACATATCCACTGCATAGGTGATGAATGTTAGGTCAGTCGGGGGTCCAACGGCTGGGACCCCCATTGATCACCAGGACGGAAGACCCTGGTCCCCCCAGCCGCAAGACGGTGACTAGGCAGTGTTTGAATGGGTCAGATGCCCGGCATGCGTGGTGCCGCTTCATTCAAAGTTCATAGGGCTGACGGAAACAGCGCTAAGAGTTACCTATATGTAACCATATACGATCAATCCAGAATCATAGTAAATATCAACAGCAGCTTGTTGATAGTTTCCGGGCTGCAACAGGAAACGGGACATTTACGGACTATATAGTCAATCAAGGGTGGAGCATCGCATTAAAGGGCTATTCCCATCTCACGCACATGTTGGGCAGTTTATCCATAGCAACTAAACTTTCAGAGCAAGGCAGAGTTTATAGATAAAATCTATCCGGGTGGAGTTGCTCTTTAAGTTACTTTATATCATCGGTGTTGCCAGGAAAGTAATCCGATAGTTTACATTCAGCATGAACTGTTTGTGCAGTGGAACATTTTCTGTTGAAATTCTCTTTCTGGTTTATAGGTAAAGAGCAAAGGCCAGTGAGATAAGATGGTGGACACGTATGTAGGGAGCGCAGCAATGGTCAGTGGGAGGCTGTGATTCTAAACGCTACGGCCGGGGCTACACTGGCATTATCACCACACAACCTCAATGTTTTCTTCGCAAAAAGCCTTCAACAGGCAAACACTGAGGTTGAGGTGTTGCCATGATGAGTTTTTTTTGCCACGACTCGCGGGCGACCATGTAGACCAAGCCATTGTGGCCCCTGCAGGGGAAATCTAGGATAACTGTGATGTGATATTGCATTTCTCTTAGGTAGGGGTTGGAAACGTCAGGCCCACCGTGACTCAGGTCAGGTGACTGGACTGGCCCACACCCGGGCCGGTACGGCACGCATCGACCTCACTCAGACCGCTGCCGCCTCATTCACAGATAGTAAATGGCACTACTTGGCTCCATCTGTCCTCCTGCTCCTAAAATTTAGAAATTTAGCTGAGGCCTCATGTTAAGTTAGGACCTAAACGCATTTGCCGTGAGCTGCGACCTACTTGGACAATCTAAAACACGCCTAACCGCAGAGAAGCAGCTCCAGCCATCACATCAGGAGTGAGTTAATTAAATGTTTGACCAACTATAGCCAACTCATTTTTAAGTTGATCATTTTGTATGGCCCGCGAAAGATGTTATAAATATCCCCTTGGCTCTTGGCAGAAAAAATATTCTCCACCCCTGCTCTAAGGCTTGGGCTATATAGCCTCTTGAAGTCGCAATACAATAGGCCTCATTTATCAAAACTGTCTAACCGTAAAAATGGCCTTGTAACCCACAGCAACCAATCAGAGCTTCACTTTCATTTCTTCAGCTGCCTTGAAAAAATAATAGCCGTGCTTTGATTGGTTGCTATGGATAACAAGGACAGTTTTACTGTCAGACAGTTTTGATAAATGAGGCCCATGTAGACCGGGCCTTTAAAAAAATGGAACATGCCCTATTTTGGCCCGTTCTTAAGGTCACATGGCTCCCATAGGAATCTATGGGGCTGTGTAAAACACGCCCATCACTTGGATGCGATCTCAGTGACGCTCGTGCTTTCTTCCGCTCGCTCTCTCCTCACAGTGCGAGGTGCATCTGAGGCGGACGAGATGTTTTTTGCAGTAGGTAGTTCCACAGCCCCCTTGTAGATATCACACCCCGCCCCCCCCCCCATAGATGGCACCACCCCCCTGTAGATAGTGCCACCGTAGCTCCCTGTAGGAGCAGAATCCCTCTAATCCCCGGCCACAGCGTTGCCGAAGCTGTGGCCAGGGATTCCGCTCCAGGAGAAGTCCCTGGCGTCACTATCCATGTAAGGACAGTGACATCAGGGGCAACTCTTGAAAACGGATGTAAAACGGGTCAAATTCGGCCATTAAAAACGGAAACATAGCCCAGAATAGAAACAGAACGGATGCAAAATGGACTTTTTTTTAATGTCTGAGACTCTAACCCTGTCGTGTGAATAGAGACACCAGGGCCCGGTGTAGTTGCTTAGCAGCTTTAGTTGTCAATTCTTGTTCATTGAATGATCATTTATTAACCCCTTTCCGCACCATGACGAAACTGTACGTGATGGTGTGGGGGGAGAAGTATGGATTGAATTTATAGGCAAAGCCTGCTCCATATGCTGCAGGGGTCAGCTGTGTAATACAGCTGACACCTCGCACTAACGGCCGGGATCAGGACTTAACTCCAACCCCAACCGTTGAACAAATTAGTTTCAAAAAGTCGTTAGAAAAAGAAGGCCCCCCCCCCCCCCCAGGTCTGCCATCTTTCTTCTCCTATTAAGCCCTGCCTCTGAGCTGGTAAATAGAACAATACCCTGCAATATTAACCCCTTCAGGACCCAGCCACTTTTGGACCAAATAACACAGCCTCATTTTTTAAATCTGACATGTGTTACTATATGTGGTAATAACTCCGGAATGCTTTTACCTATCCAAGCGATTCTGAGATTGTTTTCTCGTGACATATTGTACTTTAAGTTAGTGAAAAAATTTGGTCGATATATTCAATCTTTTTGTGTGAAAAACACCAAAATTTTGAGAAAATTTGCAAAAAATTAGCATTTTCTAAATTCAAATGTATCTGCTTGTAAGACACATAGTTATACCACACAAAATAGTTACTAGCTAACATTTCCCATATGTCTACTTTAGATTGGCATCGTTTTTTGAACGTCCTTTTATTTTTTTAGGACGTTACAAGGCTTATACGTTTTTCTCAAATTTTCAAGAAAATTTCAAAAGCCTATTTTTTTAGGGACTAGTTCAGTTTTGAAGTGACTTTGAGGGCCTTATATATTAGGAACCCCCACAAATCACCCCATTTTAAAAACTGCACCCCTTAAAGTATTCAAAACATCATTTAGAAAGTTTCTTAACCCTTTATGCGTTTCACAGGAATTAAAGCAAAGTGGAAGGGAAATTTGCAAATTTCATTTTGTTTTTGCAGAAATTCCATTTTAATCCATTTTTCCTGTAATACCGAAGGTTTTTACCAGAGAAACACAATTGATTATTTATTGCCCTGATTCTGAAGTTTTTAGAAATATCCCACATGTGGCCCTCGTGCGGTAATGGACTGAAACAAAAGCCCCAGAATCAAAGGAGTACCTAGTGGATTTTTGGGCCTTCCTTTTCTTTAATTATATTTCAGGCACCATGTCAGGTTAGAAGAGGTCTTGTGGTGCCGAAACAAAGGAAACCCCACAAAAGTGACTCCATTTAGGAAACTACACCCCTTGAGGAATTCATGTAGGGGTGTAGTGAGCATTTTGACCCCACAGGTGTTTCATAGATGTCATTAGAATTGGGAAGTGAAAATGAAAAATTACATTATTTTCCAATAAGATGTAGATTTACCTCAAAATTTTTATTTTTTTCAACAAATAAATGAGGAAAAGCACCCCAACATTTGTAAAGCAACTTCTCCAGAGTACGGAAATACCAAACATGTGGTCATAAACTGCTGTTTGGGCAAGCGGCAGGACTCGGAAGGGAAGGCACGCCGTTTAGCTTTTGGAGCGCTGGATTGATTTCTCTGCACCATGTCGCATTTGTAAAGGTACCAGTGCAGTGGAAACCCCCGAAAAGTGACTCCATTTGGGAAACTACACCCCTCAAGGAATTTTTCATGTGGTGTAGTGAGCAGTTTGACCCCACAGGTGTGTCATACACTGGGCAGTAAAATAATAAAATTTAGATTTTTTTCAAAGAAAATGTTGCTTTAGCCCCAAATTCATAATTTTCACAAGGGGTTAAAGGAGAAACAGCACCCACAGTTTGTTACGCAATTTCTCCTGAATACGTCAATACCCCATTTGTGGAGATAAACTGCTGTTTGAGCACGTGGCGGGGCTCAGAATGTAAAGAGCACCATGCAACATCTGAGGCCTAGTACGATGGCATTTACTGCCCTGTGTCATGAAAACAGAGGATCTGGGGTGTCAAAACATTAGAAACCCAGAAAAGTGACCCCATTTAGGAAACTAAACCCCTCAAAGAATTCATCTAGCGGTATAGTGAGAAGATTTAGAATGTAACACCTTTCAAGGTATTCATCTAGGGGTATAGTGAGAATTTTTAAATTGTGAAGTGACAACCCTCTAGGTATTCATCTAGGGGTATAATAAGAAATACTTTAATTTTAGTAAATAAGGAGGACAACCTGGAAAACCCGCTATGGAGGGAGAGGGAATGGCAGGTCCCACTACCAACCTACCCACCATTCCATAAAATCCAGCCCAAAAAATAAATCAAAGGCCTCAGCAAAAAAAAATTTGCTGAGACAACCAATCTCATCTGGATTTATTCCTCTCACCCAGATTTGCAACCTGGATGAGACAGACACTCCCTCGGGTCCTTGGTATAGTGAGAATATTTAGTTT
This sequence comes from Rhinoderma darwinii, assembly GCF_050947455.1. Classification (NCBI taxonomy): domain Eukaryota; kingdom Metazoa; phylum Chordata; class Amphibia; order Anura; family Rhinodermatidae; genus Rhinoderma; species Rhinoderma darwinii. The sequence goes on along the minus strand of NC_134694.1, from coordinate 113,409,241 downwards.
TGTTTTAGGTGGTTTTTTACAAATTTTAAATGATCAAATTTTAAATGGGGCTGGTCAGTAAAAAAATGAATAATTGGTCATGGCCAGTATGGGAGACAGAAAAGGTGAATAAAGAATAAATAAATTAAAAATCCAAGGAGGTATGATAAATTTTGAAACATTGTTTCATGCACAGGCCGGGATTTGTGGGACATGTCTCACATTGGTATGTGGTGTCCTTACGAATGCCTCGCTTGGCACACACACGGCATTTTATTCTGTTTTTTTTTTCAGTGGGGGGGATTTCTGTGGGGAGCCAGATGAACTGCCCTCTCCTTCCTGGTCACCAAATATCAGGGACTTTATGACCTTTTCCTGAAATTGCAGGAACGTATCTCCACTGCTGGCATATCTGTAGAGGACAAAGGCGTTGTATAAAGCCATCTGTGTAAGATGCACAGACAGCTTCTTATACCATACTCTGGTCTTGCGCATGGCACTGTATGGTTTTATAACCTGGTCGGACAGGTCAACGCCACCCATATACTTGTTGTACTCCTGTACACAATATGGTTTTGGGACTTGGGAAGTGGATCCACGTACAGGGACTAGGCTGCCTCTGCTGTCGTGTATGCTGGTCAGTATAAGGACGTCCCTTTTATCCTTATACTTTAGGAGGAGCAGATTGTCGCAGCAGAAAGCTTTGCTCTCTCCTAATTTTAGGATCTGACCCAGCAATGTTTTGGGGAGGCCCTTCTGATTTTTGCGGATTGTTCCGCACGCCAAGGTGGATCTGGACGAGAGAACTTTTAGTAACGGGACACTGTTATAAAAGTTGTCCAGATAAAGATGATATCCTTTCCCAAGTAAAGGATGGATAAGATCCCATACGATCTTTCCATTAATTCCAAGGAAAGGGGGGCATTCTGGGGGATCTATATGGGAGTCTTTTCCATTCTACTTCCAGCGCTGGATCCAACCAAACCCCCTTTTTTTCACAATAGCAAGTCTCTCCGTGTGCCACCACGAGGATCCGAGCTCCAAAACTACCATTCATAAACTCATACATCTACTACAAGGTGAGCTGGAGAAATCCTTTCTATTTTTGCTTGGAGTCTTTTCCCTCATAGACCCTAAAGGAGTAGGTGTAACCGGTGGCACTTTCGCACAGCTTGTAGAGCTTTATGCCGTAGTGGGCTCTTTTATTGGGTAGATACTGCCTGAAGTGCAGTCTACCCTTGAAGCTGACTAGGGATTCATCCACTGAAATATTTTGTTGGGGGGTATAAACGTGGGAAAAAATTTGGGAGTAGTGGGCAATCAATGGTCTTATTTTATATAGCCTATCAAAATTTGGGTCCTGTGGGGGTGGGCACTGGCTATTATCATTGTAATGAAGGAATTTCAGGATGGCTTCGAAGCGCTTCCTTGTCATTACTGTGCGGTAAATGGGGGTGTTATATAAAATATCAAGGGACCAATAGTCTCTAATACTAGGCTTTTTTATGAGACCAAAACTTAAAAATATGCCCCAAAACTTCCGCAATTCCACTAGGTTTGTGGGGGTCCAATTTTGGCTTCTCCCATAATAAGAGTCAGGGTTCTGGGCGATAAACTGCTCCGCATATAGGTTGGTCTGCTGGACCATTAACTCTAAAAGGGAGTCTGAAAAAAAAAGTTTAAAATAATCAATGGGGCTGAAACCCGTAATTTCAATTTGAATGCCTGAGCGGGCTGTAAACTCAGGCACCTGGGGGGTATAATTGTCCGCAGCTTCCCAGGTCAGCTCAGGCAGAGCAGGACCTACGGCTCTTCTGCGCCGACTGGGGGGTGCAGGCTCAGAGTCACTGGATGCAGAGGAAGATGGAAGCACGAACTGCTTTTCACCTTCACTCGCGCTGTCCGTGTCGGAACACAGCATTTCATATGCTACCTCGGCTGAAAAGACTCTTTTGGCCATACTGATAAACTTTTGCTACCTAACTAACGAACTAACAAACGAATTTTTTTTGTCCGTTTTTTTAAAAAAAAAATTACTTTTTTTTTTAATCAAAAAATAAACCGCTACTCTCAACCGTGGAATGAGAACAGACCCTGCTGTATTCAATTAGTAAGGGTACCCTACCTACCAGGGGAAAAACTAAATGAGACGTGGCAATGCTACCTAACAGGGAACTCGGGCAGTGGGCAATCTAGGGACACAGCAGGGTGATGGCGACCGGGTACTGCGACAGGTGACAGATCACAGCACGGCAGAAGGACACTGTGGTGGCCTGAAATTATATATAATATATATATATTATATATATATATTTTTTTTTTTTCTTAACCTGTGGGCACCAAAGGGGGTGATCACAGGTTAGTGGGCAGAAAAGGGGCAGATCGCTGTTTTTTTTTGACTTACACACCGTATTTCTTCTTGTCTCCGTCTCTGACAAGCTCTCTGACAGGAATGAGCTTGTCAGAGACGGAGATGCCGGCAAACCACTTCTCCTGCGCTGTCTATGACAGTTGCGATCGGGACGCTGTCACCATGTCTGTTGACATGGTGACAGTTTGAAGCTTGGGCGTAACTGTACGCCCGAATGCAGGAAATCACTTGCATTCTGGACGTACAGTTACGCCCAATCGCGGGAAGGGGTTAAGGTATTGCAGAGTATTGTACTTGCGATCAAATAAATGCTTGTTCAAGTCCCTTTGGAAGACTGAAGAAAAAACAGTTCTATAAAATTTTTAATAATGTGCAAAAACAAAAGTTAGAAAAAAAGGCTTTTCCCCCTAAAGTAATGTTAAAAATACAAAGAGTAAACATAATTGGTACTGCTGCGTCCGTAAAAGTCCAAACTATTAAAATATCATATTATTTAACCCACTGGATCAATACCGCTGTAAAAAAAAATAAAAAATGTACAATGTTACCTCGCTGCCTTAAAACAATGAACTAAAAAGTCATTAAAAAATAAATAAAACGAGCCCTCACACCGCTCAAACGACAGAACAATACAGCGACACAAAATATTTTTTAACGTTTTTTTCTTTGAAAAGTATTACATTATAAAAAAAAAAACTATATAAATTTGGTATCACCGTAATCGTATTGACCTGCACAGTGAACCCTGTTTTTCAACTTCCCAGTACGTTACACATTATATGGTACAAAACAAAAAAAAACAGAAAAAAAACCCTCATACCGCAATAACGACGGAAAAATAAAAACGTTATGGATTTTGGAAAGCAGAGAAGAAAATACAAAAATGTAAAAATGGCTGTTAAAGGGTTAAGTTTTTTTTGTCCTGGTTTCCGGTGGACACTTTTTGCTTCACTTTGGTTAAGTAACACTTTCTTCTGGGCGTTTAGAAATTTCTATTTCGTGCAGCCAATTCCATTGATCATTCAAGTACTGAAGTATGCTGTAAAAAAGAAAAAAAACGCAAAACAGTTTTTTTTAGGGCTATGTTCACTTTTGCAACCATTTTTATTGCTTTAAAGTGTAGCTAAAGGTTCAACAAACTTCTGACATGTCATAGCGACGTCAGAAGTTTGGATTGGTGGGGGTCCGAGCTCTGAGGCCCCCACTAATCGCTAGAACGAAGCAGCTGAAGCGTTCATGTGAGCGCTCAGCCGCTTCGTGTCTGTTCGGCTATTTCCGGAAATAAATTTATCGGTGTACGGACTCAATACAAAGTCTGTGAGCCTGTACTCCGAAACATCAGCTTTCCGGAAAAAGCCGAACAGACGTGAAGCAGCTGAGCGCTCACACGAGGGCTTCAGCTGCTTCGTTCTAGTGATTGGTGGGGGTCTCAGTGCTCGGACCCCCCACCAATACAAACTTCTGACATGTCACTATCACATGTCAGAAGTTTTTGCCTTGAATATCAGAAAAATGTTTCCTCCTTGCTCATAAATTCTGAATTTTTCTTTTGACGTAGCTAAAGGATACTTTTTTCTTTGCGAGACACGTTGTATTTCATGTGGGTGCCATTTTTATATACATTTTTCTTAAAGAGGCTCTGTCACCAGATTTTGCAACCCCTATCTGCTATTGCAGCAGATCGGCGCTGTAATGTAGATAAGAGTAACGTTTTGTTTTTTTTCAAAAACGAGCATTTTTGGCCAAGTTATGACCATTTTTATATTTATGCAAATGAGGCTTTCTTAAGTACAACTGGGCGTGTTTAAAGTTAAGTCCAAGTGGGCGTGTATTATGTGCGTATATCTGGGCGTGTATTGTGTTTGTAACATCTGGGTGTGTTTACTTCTTTTACTAGCTGGGCGTTGTGAATAGAAGTGTATGATGCTGACGAATCAGCATCATCCACTTCTCTTCATTACCACCCAGTTTCTGGCAGTGCACAGACACACAGCGTGTTCTCGAGAGATCACGCTGTGACGTCACTTCCTGCCCCAGGTCCTGCATCGTGTCGGACGAGCGAGGACACATCGGCACCAGGCAACAGAGGCTACATCGACTTACCTGCAAACGCCGATGCTGCTGCAGAATGAACTGTAGCCTCTGTCGCCTGGTGCCGATGTGTCCTCGCTCGTCCGACACGATGCAGGACCTGGGGCAGGAAGTGACGTCACAGCGTGATCTCTCGAGAACACGCTGTGTGTCTGTGCACTGCCAGAAACTGGGTGGTAATGAAGAGAAGTGGATGATGCTGATTCGTCAGCATCATACACTTCCATTCACAACGCCCAGCTAGTAAAAGAAGTAAAAACGCCCAGATGTACACACACAAGACACGCCCACTTGTACATAACTTTAAACATGCCCAGTTGTACTTAAGAAAGGCTCATTTGCATAAATATAAAAATGGTCATAACTTGGCCAAAAATGCTCGTTTTTGAAAAAAAACAAAACGTTACTCTTATCTACATTACAGCGCCTATCTGCTGCAATAGGAGATAGGGGTTGCAAAATCTGGTGACAGAGCCCCTTTAAGGCAAAAATGCACAAAAAAGTTGTTACGCTGCAGTTTTTTTGTTGTTTTTTTACAGCATACACCGATCATCATAAATGATGCCATAAAATTATTGTGTATGTTGTTATGGTTGTGACGATATCAGATATGTGTGTAATGATGGGGAAGGGAGACAGACAGATGAGCCCTAATCTACCCGCCACTCAGTCCCTGCCTACTTGCACGGCCCGTCCTAGGCGACGGCGTACAACACGGGGCGACGGTCCCTACGCTCAATATGTGCACGACAGACAAACAGACAAGGGTACACAGAAGCAAGGGAAAAAGGGCAGTTGCCCACGGCAAGACCGTGAGCAACAAGGTAGTGAACGAGCCGAGTCAAACCAGGAGTGTGCGAAGTACCAAACGCAGAGCAGGAGAGTAGTCAGTAAAGCCAGGGTCAAAATGAAGCAAGGTCAATAATGATAGCAGGAGCAGCAGAGCCAGGAAACAGGAAAGACTCACAAGCAGAGACAAGCAGGAAATGAAGGTATAAATAGACAGAGGGTGGGAGCTAGAACCGTCTGGCCAGGCTGTGATAGGTTCTCCCACTTCTGAGCCTACCAGCCTGAGTGGTAGCAGATCGAGTCACTATCAGACTTAGGAGCAGGTGCAGACTGATTAACCAAGGGGCGTCGACACAGAAGCTGTGCCTGGCAGATCCTTTTCAATGTGTATATTATTTTATGTTTTGGGACCTATATTAAATAAAGTTTATTTATTGTAAAAAATTAGCATTTCTTATTTTATTTGTTAATTTGGGGGATCTTCAATGGATCCTGGACTGTCTGCCCATATAAGGTATTTTCCTTTACACGATTTCCTGTTGTAACGTCTATGGCCACGGTCTGTCGTTCTAACTTACCCCTCAACGACCGCGGCCATGGATGTCCTGCTGCTGTGCTGCGTCGTCCCCCTGTGAGGCACCGGCACTCACTTCCTGGTATGGAGCCTGTCTCCCAGAGGGTGCGCACGCGCTCGTGCCTGCTCTTAAAGGGCCAGCGCGCACACCTGGAAATCATCATCATCATCAACTCCTGAATTCCTGGACTATAAGAGGGTCACCGCCCTTCTTATCCTCGCCTGATCGTTGTGTTGTTTCCCTTAGTCTGTCTTGCAAATGGTCTCCTAAGTGTCTTCCAGCTTCCCAGTGTTCCCCGTACCTGTATCCTGTTTCCCGTGCTATCAGTACCATCCTGGTCTACTGCCGTGCTGAACTGTTGTCGTGTTTTGCTACACCTCCACGCCTTTTCTACTGCACCACGCCTGACTGCTGCCTGGTCCCAGCCGAGCCTGCCTTGCTACTGCCTACATTGCCTCAGGTACCCTTTTCTGGACTATAGACTCTGTACCATACCTGTTTGGCCAGCTGCCATCCCGCTATGCGGTACGGCCCAGTGGGTCCACACCCCGCCTCGTGACACCTGTGACGCGATCAAAGGGGTTCCCCTCTTCACTCTTTCCCTTTGAATTCCGCGATCAACGTTGATCAAGGGGTCCACGAGGTGCTACGCTGTTTCCATAGCCCCTGACTTTCATAAACATTGCTGCTCTCCGTGCTGAGGAGAGGTGATAGATCCTTTTTAATTTTCAGTCTTGGAAAAAAAATCCAGTATGAGATTCAATTTCACAGAAGGGAAACTCCATTACAGCAAAATAGAAAAAAATTACAGGGAGGGAGGATTTGTCTGCAAAAAAAAAAAAGCTGATGGCGATTATTCCTTAGAAGGAGAACCTCTCCCTTATTAACCCTATGTGGTCACATTACACAGGACAATCATAGGAATGAATTCAGGCGAGTCCTGGACCGAGGCCCAGCAGGAAATTGCTGCACGAAAACACACGGACAATCACGTTCTGACTTTATAGCCACAATTGGACAAGTTCCTGGTTTAACTGCCCAGGGAAACCCTTCTACACAACACAATCCTCCCACGCTATCTATTGGCATAGGGTCGGCAAGATTGTTGTATGCCGAATCTGGGATTTCATGAGGCAGGGTGATCTGTAATCCAAACCTAAACACAATCTAGTAATCTCCAGACAGGGCCGAAATGGACCTCATAATGATAGACTGCTTCAATGACCGTCTCTTTACGTGACATCTCTATACCATACTGGTGTACTCTTAGTAATTGACTTCAGGGAGACTTCAGATGTGGCGCACAGACAATTCATTCTTATGTAAACCATACCCAGAAATGCAGGCCTCACCCACCCAACACCAGCCTCCAGTAACAACGCAGTAAGAACACCCCCCCCCCCCATATACAGGGCCAGAAGACCGCTCCTCTGTGGCGAACCGAGGGGGTCCCCTTTTCACCCCAGACGTCCCAATTTCATAAATGTAACAACTTTTTATCCCTCTTTGTTTCCCAGAAACTCATAAGAAAATTCTTGCTGCTTATGCTTATTATTCCTGCGCCTAAAACAGAAGAAAGACGTATCTCCCGAGACGGCTTTATAAGAATATGGGGCAGATTTATTAAGACTGCCATTTCATAGGCCATAGATTTAAGAGGCGCACGCCTTTTAATAAATTTGTCGTATCTTTCCTCTGGCTGTGCACCACCATTATAGCGTAAAACCGCAGCCATGCACCAACCATTCCTACCCCCCACCGGACATACACCTCACCGCTCCTCTTTGCTACTTTCTCCCGGTCCCCTCAGGTTTCCTCAGCATGCTGTGGCTCATACAACGTCCTGATGCTGCCCGTCTTGAGTACTTTGTATAAGCCACATCATGCTGAGGCAAGCTGAGGAGACCCAGAGGGGAAAAGTGTATAGGGGAGTGGTGAGGTGAGCTTACAGATTATTATTTTTTATGCCATTTTTTTTTTTTTTTATCGTCTCATGTTAGAGGGGGAAGGGTAGTCTGATGGAGGGGCAAGGTACGGGGATTGACACATAGCTCTACCTTGCTACACCCAACATAGCGAAATCTACACCAGAACTGTTGTAGATTTCCACTATAATATACCCGTTTTAAAAAAAACTGGTGTAAACCTTTTGATACCCCCCCCCCCAATCTGTGCTATTGATGTCTGCTCGACGGTAAATTACTCAGCAAATGGTCCAGTGCATCAAAGTGTATACCTAGGTTGAGTGGCTTGTGTACCAGACGTCTTGGTGCCGCATTTGAGTTAGGGTCCTATTATGCTGCCCGATATGGGCCGTGTAAACGAGACACGCCGAGACAGCACGTAGATCGGCGCTCGTTTGCTTCTTTCGCAAGGAGCAATGCTTGGTTATGTATGGGGATGAGCGATCATTACTCCAATCGCTCGTCCCCTTACATTTCCATCATGTGGGCCGCACATCTACCTGTTTACACAGGGAAATGTGCTGCCGACAATGATAATATTTAAAGTGTAGCTAAATGTTTAACAAACTTCTGACATGTCATAGTGACATGTCAGAAGTTTTGATTGGGGGGGTCTGAGCACTGAGACCCCCATAAATCACTAAAATGAAGCAGCTGACCCGCTCACGGGTGCGCTCTTCAATTCTGTTCAGCTTTTCAGGGTCATAGACTTTCTATTGAGTCCATCCTCCGATACATTGATTTCCGGAAAAGGCAGAACAGACACGAAGCGGCTGAGTGCTCACACGAGCGTTTCAGCTGCTTCGTTTTAGCGATTGTTGGGGGTCTCAGTGCTCAGACCCCCACCAATCAAAACTGACATGTCACTATGACATGTCAGAAGTTTGCTGAACGTTTAGCTACACTTTAATGCTGCTTGAATGATATGATCAGCCGATCATCGGCTGATCGTTGCCGTTTACACAGGGCAATAATCGGGAACGAGCATTTATATAAACATTCGTTTGCGTGATAATTGGCCAGTGTAAAGAAAAGACGCCCCTGGGAGATGGGAACTATTTATAAAGAAGGGATAGTTGTTAATAGGATATAGAGAAATCTAAGATCTTTAGCCCTCGCAATCTCCTCTATAGCTAAAGTGTTCTCTTCTTCGGATGTTCAGCGGTCTGGTGCGTTTACGTGTCTACATCAGTAGAGTGATAGGCCACCAGGCCGCTGCCTCGCAGAAGTGTCAATTGCAGGCGAGTGAGCGGAATCTGAAGTCTGCCCCTGTGTCCATCAGCTTCTCAGGCAGGTTACCGTCACTTAAATATTACTTTATTCCTGTTGCATTTGCTTTATGCAGATGTGTCATGTGTACTGTTGTTGCTCATAAAGGTACGTGTATAATTTACGTAATACCGCCAAGGTGAAATCATTTACACACGTTGGGGTGTCAGTCTTTTTGTTTTAGGATTTTCTCCCTATCGTCCCCTCTGCGATGGATAAATGAATTGGACATGCTGGGGGCAATTAATTAAGACTAGTGTCAGGGTCTTATATGCGATCAACGTCATCAGTGATGCGTCGCATACAACGTCCTGACGCTGCCCGCATGTTGTATATGGTTAAATGAGGAAAAGGGTTGGGGGCCTATGGTGGGGCACTGCTGATATTAAAGTTGATGAAAAAGGCAAGTGGAGAAGTTGTATTTAACAACATAGGTTTTATTAGGACAAATAAAGGCCATAGTTGCCCAACCCTTTTCCTCATTTAACCACTTGCCTTTGCGGTGAGGCGAGACTAAGTGCCATAATTACCCATTGAGCATGTGCAGTAGATTACGAATGATTCCTCATTCAAGCGCAGTAGCGTGATGAGGACGCCGAGGACCGGGTGTGCACTGGATTACCTTATTCTTGTGCGCGATGGGCTTTAAACTATTACGGCCCCTTTTGACATCTAAATAGGTACTTTATTCCCTGCGTTATAACACACATCATTTATTTTATACTCACCAGATAACACGGCATATGTATAACCAATAATATAAGTACTTTATAAATTTATTTGTGTTCGCACTTAACCTCTGAACTGTAATTGAGGTCGCTTACCTATGATGTCACTTACTACTACATATATGTGCACCTATCACTTGTATTAGCGTGCTTGAGAAAGGACAAGTGCTAGCCGAAACGTCGCATGTTGGATTAAACACCTTATTTATAACCATTTTCTGTATGGACTAAGTTCTCTCGCCAACTTTTCATGGTGTGAATCTAAGTGGGGGACTCCCTTTTATGACGTCCTTATTCCCTAATGGGACATATAGAAAGGGGCTATCCTGATGGGGAGTCAACCCCTTTAATAATTAAGGCTGGCCATACACATTAGATACCATTCGGCCGACAGCTATACCTAACGATCCCCCCATATATATGCATGTATTCTGAATGAAGAGAGGTGAGTAAGCCTAGCCAAACACATAACGTGTATGTCAGCCGAACCCACAGATTTCTGCAGGACCACCCGACCATCTAATGTGTATGGTGGCGTCTCGACTGTCCCCTGACAGCAGATGTCAAGGGAGAGAATGGTCAGGCATGTTGAATTTCAACATGCCCACTCCTTTTGTTTGCAAATAGATAAGCCGCTGCCAGAGGAGTCTGGAAGTGGGTTTCTCACTTCTCCCTGTTGAAAAAACGTGCTCGCTTGGCCACCCGAGCGTGCATGTTTAGGGGGGAGTCAGGATAAATAGTTTTTAACCGAATGATTGTTTTCCTGACCGATATCTCAAGTGTATGGCCAGTTTTAACCCCTGCCCGACTCCTCTGGCGGTGGCTGATCTCGCCTGAGAACAAAGGATTGGGTATGTTGAAATCCAACTGCCCGATCCTTTTTTACCACGAGATCTGCCATGGGGGATTGTCGGGAGGCCCCATACACGGCAGGTTTGGTCGACATTAATCGAATGTGTATATGGTCAACTTAACTTACAAGTTTTATGATGATGTTATCAGATATTGCGCCCCCCCATGCTTTTATATACTCCACGCTCGTCTGTCCTTTGTCCCAGCCCTGATTGTCCCATTAAATTAAATATTACATTCTGATATCCCCAGCCTGCAAACATCTACGATTTCCTCAGTAAACTAGCAGGAATTTCCCCTTTTTCATGCATCTGGTGGATTGCTTAATATCGCTTGGTCCCTCCTCTCCGCAAACACCTGTTGTGAAATAGAACTGTTTATTTTATCATTTACAGGAATTCACTTGTCCTCAACCCCTGCTATATACACAGGAGCTAATCCTTCTGCAAGGTTCAGATCACAGGAGGATAGGGGCGCAGAAAGACGAAGGTTCGTGCAAGAGCGAGAATCAGCACAAGATGATACCCCTAATTCTCCTCGGGCAAATAGCACGTAAGTAACGGGAGGGATCCTGGGAAATTTATTGGAGTTTACAGATCGAGCAGGTTTTATTGAAGCGAGTGATGCATTATAGCTAAGGCAGAGTTTCCATAGTTTGAAGAGCCGATCTTGATCGAATTGCTTGCAAGGTCACTAGTCAATTAATATTTGTCATTATTTAGCTGTTTATTTGTGAACATTTGCAAATTGGGGAAGTGAATTTTCTTTAATCTGGCATTTGATAATTTACAAAATGTACAAATTTATAATTTACAAAATCTGATAATCCGGTGCTTGTTATTGCGAGCATTTATTTGCACTTCTAGGGGTAGAGAATGAAAAGGAGAGTTTAATAAAGTTTTCAATACCCGTTAGATAATCCAGAATATTTGATAATCTAGGGCGAGGGATTGGAAAATTGACAAACATTTGCTTTATCGGTCTCCGTTGCCTTATATAATAAAAATACAGTTTTGTAAAAGGGAATTTGTATTCCGGTCCCATTGATGCCGGATTGAAGGATTTTTACTGTACTCATGTGAATACACCCTACTGAAGATATTTCTTGGGGAGGGAGATGTGATTCTAATGATAAAATAGGAAAAATGCTTTTTACATCTCTTTTTAGATTTGGGATGGAACGCTTTAGGCTAGAGCCTCACATCAACCTTTGCTCGTGTGACAGATGGGACTGAGTCGCACAAGACTTTTTTTTTTTTTTAACAATATGGAAACATTACAGAAATTAGAAATGGGATGTTGCTTCATGGCCGCCACATTTGTTCTCCTCTTTATTATATTTAGGACACCCAACTCTACTCTTGATTTTACCAATATGGTCAAAGTGGACATATCCGGAAGAATAAGCAAAGTTTTCCCCCTGTCCTCTTTAAAATATACTCTCCTCTACCCTTTCCTGAAGTCCTCCACAGTGGTGGATTAATTAGACCATAGGTCCTGGGCTGTTCCCCAAACTTGGGCTCCTCTTTTCCATTGCCACCCGGCCACACCGTTTCTATAGTCAACACCGCCTTTTTGTTCTACCATTAACAACTAGGTGTTACTATTCCCCTCGTCATAGGGCTGTGTCCCCGACAGTTTCCAATCATCGCTGATAGTATCACACTGTGTAGGAATACATCCTATTGACAATGGGAATCGTTACACCCAGTTGTCTATTTGTCCTGTGCTGCACAAGACTTTTTGTAGAATACATGGATTTACTATAACAGAAATGCCATGAGAGGTGACATGCGATGCTCTACAAATCTGGTGGCTCACAGATGACATCTTCTCTGATTGTAGACATTCTCTTTCCTTTTTTTAAGCATTCCAGCTCAGACCACCATTACGACTTCTCCTGATGACTGCAGCATAGTTGGCAACAGTTTAAATTTTTTTCCAGGGACACTTAGGGTATGTTCACATGGAGTTTCTTGACACGTTTTTGATGCGAAACCGCATTTGTTTCAATAGGAGGCGGAGGCGTTTTTTTTCCCAGCGAGCGGTAAAAAGAAGAGACATGCCCTATCTTCGGGCATTTACGTCTCTGACCTCTCATTGACATCAATGGGAGGCAGAGAAAGCGTTTTTCGTGGTGTTTTTTGCCTGCGGCGCTCTATGTTCGCGGGTGAAAAACGCGGCAAACGGCATGCAGGCAGATCAAAATCTGCCTCAAAATTCCAAATGGAATGGGGGAGTGGCGTATCTGGTAGGTGAGGACACAGATACAATTGAATGTAGCAGTTGCCGGGACAAGACCCGGGACACTAATTTACAGTCTCTGAAAATTCGGGACTGTTGACAAGTATGCTGCAGAGTTTCTTCCCAAGACATCTTTGGCACCCCTACATTAATTCTTTAATTCAGAACCCAGACCAAATCCATTTAACTGTTACAGACCCCAGACCAGACCCAAATATGATAGTCCACCTCTGGTACTCCAGGAAGTTGCCTGTGGCCATGCCCGGGTGTGAAGAAGACTGCACAAACAGGGAGAGTTAAATATCCGCATGTCTCGTCTGGAGTCTGTATTACTTTAGGGGTCTTGTCTCGGGTCTGTATTTATTCGATCTGGTCTGTATTTAATTAGGGGTCTTGTGTGGTGTCTGTATTTATTTATTTATGGGGTCTGGTCTAGAGTCAGTATTTTTTAGGGGGTCTGTGTTTTGTATTTATTGGGTCTAATCTGAGGTCTGAATTAGTTTAGGGGGTCTGTATTTATTTAGGGGTCTGGTCTGGAGTTTCTAGTTAATTGTTTTTTTTGGTCTGGTAGTCTGCATTCGTTTTGGAGTGGGATGAAGAGGGGTCATGTACACTATTTGTGATTCAAGTGCCGGAGGTTTGTCCTAAATGAGTGCCACCTCATGCCACCCTTTTGAAGATCTGCCTGGTGTCCCCTCTTAAGAGTTAACTAGTGTGATTTAAAGGAGTTATCCTCTTTGAAAAATCTGGGGGGGGGGGGACCCTGCAACAAGGTTTCGATTCCCCTGCAGCGCCACCACAGGACAAATTAAGCATTAAACAGCAGTGTTGTGCTCCCCATCTATTATCTGTAATGACGGGGTAGGGAGACAGACAGGTGAGCCCTAATCTACCCGCCACTCAGTCCCTGCCTACTTGCAACGACCCATCCTAGGCGACGGGGTACAACTGGGCGAAGGTCCCTACGCTCAGTAAGTGCATGACAGACAAGGGTACACAGAAGCAAGGGAAATGGGGCAGTTGCCCACGGAGAGACAGTGAGCAACGAGAGTAGTGAATGAGCCGAGTCAAACCAGGAGTGTACTAGGTACAAAACGCAGAGCAGAAGAGTGGTCAGTAAAGCCAAGTTCAATAACCAGCAGAGGATCAGTAGTTCAAGCAGCAGCAGAGCCAGGAAACAAGCAGAGCAGAATCACAGGCAAAGGAGGAACAGGAAAGGCAGGTATAAATAAACAGTGGGCGGGAGCGAGCTCCGTCTGGCCAGGCTGTGATAGGCTTTCCCACTCCTAAGCCTGCCATCCTGAGTGGAGGAAGATGGAGTCAGTCTCACAGACATAGGAGCAGGTGCAGACTGATTACCCACGGGCGTCGACACAGAAGCTGTTTCTGGCAGGTCCTTTACATTATCTCAGTATTTCCTAATAAGATAAAAGGGCTTTTTAAACCAGACAATTACTTTAACAAAACTGGTGCAAAGGAGAAGTAAAATAGTTGCCCATAGCAACCAATCGGATTCCAGCTCTCATTTTTCCAAGGCCATTTAGTAAATAAAACCAGGAATCTGACTGGTTGTTGTAGACACCGGCTTCAGAACTGGACTTGTTGTCTATAGAAACCAATTAGAGATCAGCTTTGATTTTGAAATGGGGATTCTAAACCAGATAACCCCTTTAATGCTAAATGTATACATGAGATTTACTTCTATTATGTGACCATTATATTTTCAATCATTTGTGCTTCTGACTTGCCCACAAGAAACAAAGCTTGATCTGTTCTCATAGACTTTTATTTAAAATTCTTCTGTCGCCATTGACCAGTTTTTGTATTCTATTTTACTAGTTACCATTTTATGTAATCTTTATAAAAAGTTAAATAAATTTGTAAATGCATTGTATTACTTGTCCTATACTGATCCTAAATTACAGCCTATATTATACTTCAGAGCTGCAATCACTATTCTGCTGGTGGAGCCACTGTTTGCATACATTACATTACTTATCTTGTACTGATCCTGAGTTACATCCTGTATTATACTCCAGAGCTCCACTCACTATTCTGCTGGTGGAGTCACTCTGTACATACATTACATTACTGATCCTGAGTTACAGCCTGTATTATACTCCAGAGCTCCACTCACTATTCTGCTGGTGGAGTCACTATGTACATACATTACATTACTTATCCTGTACTCATCCTGAGTTACATCCTGTATTATACTCCAGAGCTGCACTCACTATTCTGCTGGTGGAGTCACTGTGTACATACATTACATTACTTATCCTGTACTCATCCTGAGTTGCATCCTGTATTATACTCCAGAGCTCCACTCACTATTCTGCTTGTGGAGTCAGTGTGTACATACATTACATTACTTATCCTGTACTCATCCTGAGTTGCAGTCTGTATTAAAATGCATTTACAATTCTGCTATTTGTGGCTATTGGAAACTGTCAACAAATTTGTTGTCATGCGCACCCCTATCAGCTTAGCTGAGCGCTTATAATGTAACATGAGATCACTTCTCAGAATGCAAGCAAATTCTAAGCCGACATTGAGCCAGCAAGGAATGCTTGGAGATTTCAGCTCTGAAGCCTTCAGAACTGTGAATAAAGGTCTGGACTACAATACACCCTTTAACTTGGGATCAGGGCAAGATGAGTAATGCATTATCTTGTCTCAGACCGCTGTCTGGTGAATTGATTGTGGGCGTTATCACGCATATTGAGAAAAAAATGTCTGTCTCACAATTATAGGAATGTCTGCCAATACCAACCAAATGCTTCTGCTGTTCTTGCAAGTTTTGTCATTTCTTTAACACCATCCCTCTTTGTTTTTAGTGTCCATTGCTGCCCCTACCCCTGAATGTGATCTTAATAAAATAGCCATTGCTGGTGGTGAACATATTCTGACCGATGGGGCAAATGTTGGCAGTAAGGTGGCGTACACCTGCCCTAAAGGAATGTACCCACACCCATCCTTTTCACGAGAGTGCCTCCCCAAAGGTCAATGGACGAATCAGAAAGAGAAGGCCGAATGCAGAGGTAACTGACAATGCATCTGCTTACTGAGGACTGGAAAGATTTATAGGCAATAAACATGGGCATAGCTATAGGGGGTGCAGAGCTAGCGGTCACGCCCGGACCCTGGCACTTGGTAGGTGAGGGGCCTTGTTACAGATTTTTCATTGGTGCAGTAAAGAATATGATGTATATGACTAATACAACTGTTCTTATGTGCCACTTTTTTCTTGTTACCCCCATAGCCCTGCAGTGCCCCAGACCAGTCATGTTTGAAAGCGGAGAGTTCTATCCCCGGAAAGCAAAATATTTTGTGGGAGACGTCCTGAACTTCGAGTGCTGGGGAGGATTTAAAATGATTGGACCCGAAAACAGCACCTGTCTGGAAAATGGAAAATGGAGTGGAGAAAATACGAAATGTGATGATCTAGGTACAAATATGAGATATGTGACATATACAATGAATGCTGGACCTGCTCTGCTTACATTACAAGCAAATAAAACATATGAGTGTGGAAATTCGACATTCCCTCGCCCAGACAGTGGCTGGAGCCCACCGGCAGAAGTAGGGTGGGGGTCAGCGGGCCTCGTTCTAGAGATCGGACCCGCATCTATCTATCTGTGGATTTGCCATAAATATCTGAGATGGGAAAACCTCTTTAAATAATAAAACTCTGGCAACCTGCAGCCACCACTAGGGGGAGCTAACTGTGTATGGATTTACACAGTATTTACCTCAATGATAGCTGTAAAAATCTGTATGCTACTGGTGGGTGCCGGCACATAGTATTAGCAAACACTAATACTATGGGTAAAAAGTTCAGTGCTAATGGGTCTATATGGGTTTTCGGCCTCTGAATGTAATTTTCACGATCTAGGGTTATGTGGACCCACTAGGATGCTCCGCCGTAGTGGAGAGGCAGCTGGCCAAGTCAGTCTATGCAAAGTCTTATACAAACAGTTTGTAGCAGAAGGGTATCTGAGATAGTCCAGACAATGGCAGAGGCTCTGGCACGGATGCGGCTAGATGTGGCAGGTTGCGCCAGACGTAGCGAATGATACCAGGAGCGGTAGATGACACCAGATGTGGCGTATAACAGCAGGTGTGGCAGGTTGCACCAGACGTGGCGGATGATACCAGACATGGCGTATAACCGCAGGCGGCACAACACAACCCCAACACTAGACAGGCTCAGGAACAAAACACCGCACGAGATACAGGATACAGGTAGCAGTGCACGGGAACAGGATAACACTAAGGGACCATTTGCAATATGAACATGGGAAGACTACAACAATGCTCAGGACAGGAGTGAAAGGGCAGAGCCCTTTTTATAGTCCATCGAGATATGGGCTAATTAACAATATTTTAAATCTGCGCGCGCTGGTGCTTTAATGCCAGGCACGAGCGCAGGCACACTACGGGATACTGCAGATTGGAGTGGAAGTGAGTGCTGGCCTCTCCTAGGAAGGAGAGGCCGGCCAGCACTCACAAGTCCATGGCCGTGGCCGTCAAGGGTTGAGCACGAACGACGGTCCGCGGCCGTGGACGTTATAGTAAGCAACAAGAAACAAATACTTATGGATCAGTTTATTAGATGCATATAATGCTATTGATTTATGGGGTATGTTATCTTTTGTGCTCATGCTTCGGAGGGTAGAACTTTGTTGATAATTGTAATCCTAATATTATACTCTGACACAATTCTTCTCTCTTCTTTTCTCCATGATGCCATTTCTATTCCCCTTTATTACCCCCCTTGCTTTGCCTGCACAGAGGGCGACTGTCCAAATCCAGGAATTCCTATTGGGGGTAGAAAAGTCGGTACTTCCTATAATATTGAAAACAAAGTGACGTATGACTGCGAGAAAGGCCTGGCGATGTTCGGCTCTAAGGAGAGAGTATGTCTGGAGGACAAGCGTTGGTCCGGAACAGAACCGTCCTGCAGATGTAAGATCATTCAGATTGGAGGAATCAGATCACTGTTGTGTAGACTTCCATTGTTCCCCTTTTTTTCCCCCCTTAATCCATCTGTCCTATCCCACAGCTGCCCTGTTAGAATTTTAAGGTAATGTGATATAGTTGCTTGGGATTAGGTTTATGTTTAATCCTGAAATACTTATGTATAGCACCATTATGGAGGTCCCAAAGCCAGTTTTTTTTTATCTCTATGTGCAAACAGTTTTAATGCAGATCTCCGTAGTTACAGACTACAAACAATGCCTTTGTAGTCTGATCCTGCAATTATGTGTTACTCTATTCTAACTCCAGTAGGGGGCAGAAGGAGTGGGGTAAAACATGACTGCAGGGCCAGACTACACAGGGTTTGTTTGTAGTCTATATCTATTTAGACACATAGGTCTGCAATGGAGCTGTATACACAAAAATGTAGGACTTGTAAAGTGTCTAAAATTTTTGTTTTTCATTCTTCGGAGCAATAAAAATTGGTTGTAAAAGTATACGCACCCTTTAAAGACTTTCAATGTAGAAAATGTAATCGGAGACAGATGCAGTGGAAAGAGTTTGCCTACAAAATGTGCGCAGGGGTAAAGTAAACTATGTATAGCTTACAGTCTCCTCTATGCGTAACATTTTTGAGGTTTATTTCCATTTTAACAGGTTGTATGACAGTAGAAAAAGAGGATCTGCTTTTTTCCCCCACAGAAACAGCGCCACTCTTGTTCAAAGGTTGTGCCTGGTATTGCAGCTCTGCAGCACTTACTTGAAGGAGTTTAGCTGCTATACCAGACACAACCCATAGACAAAAATGGCGCTGTTTCAGGGTAAAATAAGACTACACAGACTGACAATGTCCAATCAGTGCTGACAGAGTGAGACTGTGTAGGGACACGCCCCTTTGACAATAGGAATTGTTACACCCAATTTCTAGGAGGAATAACAGAGGAAACGACACAATGCAGAGTTCTAAGTAATGATGTTCTCCAGAATTGTTACTTCATGTATTTACTAAAACAGGAGAGATCACCGCTGATAGTTGTAGGGTACTCATAGGTCTCTTTATTTTTTTTTTCCAGACCCGTATACGTATGATACCCCAAAGGAAGTGTCGGAGACTTTCTCTGCCTCTCTTTCCGAAACAATTGAATCCTCTGACCTGGATAAAGTAGAAGGTAGGCGTACAGTGCATGACATGAATGGAGAATACCTATGTTATACCGGGAGGAAGAACACAATAAAGCACGACAGCTCCACGGCGGACTCAAATTGACATTGCCACAAACATGGACTGTCAGGAAAGAGAATGCGAACAAACAAAATATTTCACAATCAAACAGATCAGCTCTAGGATTAGATACTGGAGTCAAATAAGCAGAACAAACAGGGCCGGGTTCAGGGTGCACTTCTATTTTCGAGTCAACTGTTGATGTTCGGTAAATGAGGTCATGAGAGAAGTAGATGAGGTGAGTGAGGATGCTGTCTGGAATACAGAACAAGGGCTGAGTGTGAAGGAACAAGTATATAACAGTAATATCTGCACAGGGCGCGCCATAACAAGTATATAACAGTGATATCTACACAGGGGGCGCCATAACAAGTATATAACAGTGATATCTACACAGGGGGCGCCATAACAAGTATATAACAGTGATATCTACACAGGGAGCGCCATAACAAGTATATAACAGTGATATCTACACAGGGGGCGCTATAACAAGTATATAACAGTGATATCAACACATGGGGCACCATAACAAGAATATAACAGTGATATCTACACAGGGGGCGCTATAACAAGTATGTAACAGTAATATCTACACAGGGGGCGCCATAACAAGAATATAACAGTGATATCTACACAGGGGGCGCCATAACAAGTATGAAACAGTAATATCTACACAGGGGGCGCCATAACAAGAATATAACAGTGATATCTACACAGGGGGCGCCATAACAAGTATATAACAGTGATATCTACACAGGGCGCGCCATAACAAGTATATAACAGTGATATCTACACAGGGGGCGCCATAACAAGTATATAACAGTGATATCAACACAGGGGGCACCATAATAAGTATGTAACAGTAATATCTACACAGGAGGCACCATAATAAGTATGTAACAGTAATATCTACACAGGGGGCGCCATAACAAGAATATAACAGTAATATCTACACAGGGGGCGCCATAACAAGAATATTATAACAGTGATATCTACACAGGGGGCACCATAACAAGTATATAACAGTAATATCTGCACAGGGCGTGCCATAACAAGTATATAACAGTAATATCTACACACAGGGGGCGCCATAACAAGTATATAACAGTAATATCTACACACAGCGGGCGCCATAACAAGTATGTAACAGTAATATCTACACACAGGGGGCGCCATAACAAGTATCAGCAATAACTACACACAGGGGGCGCCATAATAAGTATGTAACTGTAATATCTACACACAGGGGGCGCCATAACAAGTATATAACAGTAATATCTACACAGGAGGCCCCATAACAAGTATCAACAATATCTACACACAGTGGGCGCCATAACAAGTATCAGCAATATCTACACAGGGGGCGCCATAACAAGTATCAACAATATCTACACACAGGGGGCGCCATAATAAGTATGTAACAGTAATATCTACACACAGGGGGCGCCATAACAAGTATGTAACAGTAATATCTACACACAGGGGGCGCCATAACAAGTATGTAACAATAATATCTACACACAGGGGGCGCCATAACAAGTATGTAACAGTAATATCTACACACAGGGGGCGCCATAACAAGTATGTAACAGTAATATCTACACACAGGGGGCGCCATAACAAGTATCAGCAATATCTACACACAGGGGGCGCCATAACAAGTATGTAACAGTAATATCTGCACACAGGGGGCGCCATAACAAGTATATAACAGTAATATCTACACACAGGGGGCGCCATAACAAGTATGTAACAGTAATATCTACAAACAAGGTGTTCCTATAGTTTACAATTACTAGTTTTGAGTGGCACACCAGTCAGGTATTTCCCGGAAGGCTGCTATGGTGGTTCTCTATGGTAGGAATCTTTTTCTTATTAAATTAGGGCCCGTGTATTGTTCTGGCATAGGGGCCCTCATCTGCCGATCACATTAGGTCCATAAACAGATACTCATACTTTTGGTGAATTTTCTCTCATTCTTCCCACAGTCCAGGCTGATCGTAGAATAAAAGTGGAAACAGCAGGTCTCATGAACATCTTCATTGTCCTCGATGCCTCTCAAAGTTTAGGAGAAGAAAACTTTCAAATTGCCAAGGATGCCAGTGTAGTGTTCATAGATAAGGTATGGATAATCTATACAAACAAGTTATAGTCTCTACACTCTATGCTGCAGGGCCAGCCTCATGTTAGATGGTGCCCTGTGCGGTACTTTCTGTTGGACCACCCCATATGGTGTACTGCTATACAGTGTACGAATAACTATACCATCCATTGCCTATCAGCGTCATACAGGATGGTGCTCAGATACCAGTGCCATACATTATAACATATAACAATTTCATACAGTTGTCTAAATAGTCCCGCCATCGACTCCATACAAAAATGACCTGTAGCAGTGCCACACAATGCAAGTAAATACCACAATACAGTTCTCAAATACTACCAACATAGAGTAACCAAGTAACGTCACCATACATAAAGTAATCCAATAACAATGCTATATAATGTCTTAAAGCGGATCGGTCAGAAGTGACAGATGCTGATTTCAGCGTGTTTAATGTTAAGTAGTATTTAGAACCTATATTTGCGACGCGCGACCAGTGCGGTTTCAAGTCAGGGGCGTAGCTAAAGGTTCATGGACCCTGGTGCAAGAATTCAGCTTGGGCCTCCCCAACACCACAGACCCAAGACCCCTGTGCGCACCTATGCCCAGCCGCCTTGACCAACCACTCCCATGGATCCCGCCACAATATAATGCCCCCCATAACGCCTTCCACAGTATAATGCCCCCATAACCGTCCTCCACAGAGTAAAATGCCCCCCCATAGCTGCCCGCACAGTATAATGTCCCCCATAGCTGCCCCCACATTGTAATGCCCCCCCATAGCTGTCCCCACATTATAATGCCCTTACACAGTATAATGCTCCCCATAGATGCCCCCACACAGTATAATGCTCCCCATAGCTTCCCTCAAACAGCATAATGCCCCCATAAGCCCCCACAGTATAATGCCCCCCATAGCTGTCCCCACAGTAAAATGCCACCCATAGCTGCCCCATACCAGTATAATGCTCCTATAGCTGCCACCATATCAGTCCCCCTCCCATACCCGGTATAATGCCCCATATGTGCCTAATGTGCCGCTCATGGCTCCCGGCACAGTGAATGCAGGAGCAAGGAGCCGTCAGTTCCTTGCTCCAGCATTGAATTCAACTGTATCTGCGTCCTGAATACGCAGATACAGTTGGAACCAGGACTAACGTGGTCATTTCTGTGTGGCAACGGGGCTCATGTGGGCCCCCCAGGCTTAGGGGCCCAGTCGCAACTGCGACCGTTGCGACCCCTATAGCTACGCCACTGGTTCAAGTATATTCATATATTCAGGCTGCCACAAAACATAAAAGAATATACACATACTTGGTATCATCACGACCGTAACAAGCTGCACAGCAAATTTATAGCATCACTGATGATAATCGGTGCAATATGTTAAAAAATGAAAACATAAACTACGGCTTTTTTCTGCATTTTTTTTCCAAAATGAAAAGAATTTAAATGATAATCTAAATGTACCAAAAAAATGGCTCCTACGTAAATTACAACTTATCCTGCAAAACACAAAGTGTCATACAGCCATGTCCAACAAGAAATAAAAAAAGTGTCGGGATGCAAAGAGGAAAAATGTAAGAAATTATTCTGGCCATCGAGGCCAAAATTGTCTCGTTCCTTAAGGGGTTGGAGGATCTTGCTACTTAGGTAAAATAGTGCCCCAGAGTCTAGAAGCGGGGGGAAAGGGGGAGGGTGCAACTTAATTAGAAGGGGCGGAGGAGAACTGTATAAGGGCACATCCTGATATATCGTCCAGCAGCTGCACTGCAAACCTTACAACTATTGCAGAGAATCTGTACTGGGCAGTGGTGGACATACCATTGGTGCACCCTGTGCATCTGCATAGGGGCCTAGTAGGTAAGGGGCCCACTGCACCTTTATAGGCAGATGTAAAGGGTGTGCTCTGTGCTGAGGTATTCAAGAGCAAGTGGTCCATATACTGTTCTTGCACGGGGGCACTTTGCTGTCTGTGTCCACTCCTGGGTATATATATTAAAAAATTGCCTCCTATCCTGCTTTCCACTCCAGTTTCATAGGACATCTTTAAAGTCCCTAAACCAGCATTACAATTAATTGAAGAAGACGTGACTTCATGAAAATTTCATTTATGTTGTACCACATACATCGGGGGCATTTATTAAAAAATGGAAGTATTGCCTATTGCAACTCATGAAGTCATTGCCTTAATTTTCCAAACACAATGCTAGTCAGCACATCCTAACAAAAGACATAAATGTGCAGATGCGCGTACGTTGTGCGATTGCAAACAATACAAAAACACTATTGCAACATCAACCTGCGAGCGCCAAAACCACTGAATACTCTGTATAGATTCTAAATGTCATTGCTACTATGTTCACTATACTTACAAATGTATATTTTAATATACATTTTAATCAAATTGTGTAGGTTCACTTGCCACGATGAGGCAACCTCTTTTATAGGCTGACACCTTTTGAAATGTTTTTTAATTTTTTATAATAAGTGTGATTGGTGCAATTTTCATAATACTTTTTATTAAAAATAATTGTTACTTTTTGAGATACAGCTGCTTTGTATCCTGTATACAGAGCAGCTGTATCTTGTCCTGAAACTTGTATGTCAGGTCCGCGGGACTGAAGGGTTCAGTGACAGCGGGTCCTGCATGTCTCTGACTCTCAGGATCAAGCTGTTACCGATCACATCTAGGTTCATAACTTAGACACACAGGACCCGCCGTCACTGAACCCTTCAGTCCCGCGGGCCTTAACGGATTCAGATCTCTGCACACGATACAGCTGCTCTGTATACAGAATACAAAGCAGCTGTATCTTAAAAAGTAAAAATAATTTTTAATAAAAAGTATGAAAGTTGGACCAATCACGCTGATACACATTTTTATTAAAAACAAAAAAACTGTTTCAAAGGTGGACATAGCCTTTAAGTAGGTCAAACAAGGAGTACACGACCAAAAAATGGAGGCATTTTCGGCTGTAATCTGATTAGACCTTATGGGTAATATTACTGTTTTCCTTTGCATTAGTTTTTGTAACTGGAATATGACCTGTTGTCTGGATACTATATGCATATAATTATTTTTACAGATGTCCAGCTTTGATTTTGTCCCTCGGTATGCCGTCATCTCGTATGCTTCGTTTTCAAAACCTATTGTGCTGCTTTCGGATGATGACAGTATAAATGCTGCAGTGGTCATTGAGAAAATTGAAGCTTTTAAATATTCTGGTAATGTAGTTCGTGTCTTGTTTCTTTCCTATTTCCTTTTGTAGTGATTTAGGGTTACACAACCGATCAAAGAACATCAGCCAACCACTAATAGACAATAAGGGTGCCCATACACATTAGATGAAAGTTGGACGAATCCTGTGGATTTTGACAGGATTGGCAAACTATCTACATCATATGGGGTGTCCCGACCCTTCCCCGACATCTGCTCCAACATGGATTTCCACATGGCCGATCTTTGGTCCCGCAGGAGACCATCCACTGCCAAAGGTGTCTGGCAATGAGTTATTCTCTTCTCCCCATTGAAATTATAGCCGATCAATACAGGCGTTAGGAGGAATAGCTGTCAGCCGACGGATATTATTGTATGGGCAGCTTAAGTCCTTTCAGTTAATTGCACCTCTGGTGTTATTGACAGGCCTTCACCCATTGTACCCCTGAAACCTTTAGCTCTGCTACTACCTCAATATGAAACTGCTTGAAGACAATCTGTATTTCTTCTCATTTTCCTCACCGTCGTTCTATTTGTCTTTCAGAACATGAAGATAAACAGGGAACTAATACACGGGGTGCTCTGAATGAAGTTCACGAAATGTTGTCTCTCCAGAATGTGAGAGATCCAGAAAAGTTGCAGGAAACAAAAAATGTTATCCTGCTGATGACAGATGGCAAGTATCAGGTCACAGGGGGTCCTTAGGCATCGCCTCCCCCTTCTCCTTGTAACACACAGCCAGTCCCTTATCTTCCTTCTTACAAACTCTTCAAGTGCTCCATCCTCTGCCTCAAAATTTCTGGCAGTACATCAACTTACTCTTAAAAATCTCAGCCCGTGCTCCATCCATTTCTTCAAATTCTCAGCCAGAGTCAGACTGGCCTACTATAGTACCAGAGGACACTCTGGTGGGCCCAGGCTCTGACAAATTTCTCCTCAGAAACATGAATTCTTCGTGCAGTTGCAAACGACCGAGTGCCACTCTGGCCATTTTTCACGGCATCAGAGTGCCACCCGATAGTTTTCACAGACCCATGCACTTTAGCGGGTGAATCGGGTCCATGAAAACTGACCCGATTCTGCGATCCGAGGAAAGATAGAACATGTCCTATCTTTCCTCGGATCACTGACAGGACCCTTCCAAAGCACCACACTGTCGTGTGCATGAGGCATTAGAGCCGCTATCTGTTTTGCAGAGGCTGATCAGGGCTGCGCAGTCTAAGGAATCTCCCTGTTCTACCCCCTTAACCCGCGCAAGGAGGTATGAAATTTATCAGTTGGATTTCCAGGTCGTGATCCCCAGAGTAGCAGCAGGTGCACCGAGGGAAGCTAAAAGCGTAGTCTGGAACAGAGCCAAGGGTCTTCACCATGATAGCAGTCAGGATACGAAAAGACACAGGATGAGAAAAGGACGTAGGATGAGCCAGGGGTCAGAACCAGGAGCAGAACTACAGGTACCAGGCGATAAATCCGAAGGGGCAAGATGGGAGCAGAATCTAGAAATATGGTCAGGGTCAGGATCAAAATCCGTATCAATGCAAACACAGGGATGTACCTCAATTATCGAGCGAGAGATACAGGCTGGGTTCTCTCTTTAAATAGGTCGCCAGACCTGACTTCATTGGCGGGCCTGGTTGCCAGTAATGCAGACAGCGGCTAGAAGCAGAAGGGGCACTGAGTGTGTCTTATGAGTGGTATTCCTACCACCTTAAGTGTAATCCTTTACCGACTGTGGGTGAAGGCCTTGTTACCCCTTTCTGCAAGTGTGACCAAAGAGCAGAGATTGCCAATCTCAGTGCCCTTCAGAGTTGTAACCGCCAATCTCAGTGCCCTTCAGAGTTGTAACCGCCAATCTCAGTGCCCTTCAGAGTTGTAACCGCCACGCTGTGTGCCAATCCTGTAACCGCTATGCTAAGCACCACTGGTTGTAACCATTACTCTTTGTGCCCCATCCGGATTAAAGTCCTGTTGCATTGAATGAACTGTACTGCGTCTGCCAGGTGGTGTCCCGTGTCAGGGACAAGGGACACACACTTAAAACTTTATCCCCATCTTCACGGCCAGTGTTTTATGTCATCACATACACAGTGATTTTCATCATGTCCTTTCTCACCCCTTAGGAATGCATAATATGGGTGGAGACCCTAGTGTGGAGATAAAGAGAATCCGAGAAATTCTGAACATCAGGAAGGACAACAAACGGGAAGATTATCTGGGTATGCTCCATTTACGTAAACATTGGTTCAATTCCAATTCTTATCAGATGACAACCAACTTTTAATGGAAGTTGCCACAGTATTTTAGTCTTTGACTGTTGTTTTTTTTAACTTTACCAGGTAAGGATAGGGGAATATTTCTCTCTAGCTTCCGAAAAAAGCCCATTTAGGAGATGTTTAAATACGTCATTTGGTGCAATGCTTCATTGCCACAAATTTTAGATTATGAGCTCCTTTAAGCCAATAACAAGGCTTTATCCAATGGATCATCAAGTTAGTAAGGGGGTTCACATATGGTTGGTGCATTTTGCCAACTTTGTCGTAGCCACTAAAAGAGCTCGTACCACCACCATACCCACAATCAGAGTGTAGAGAAGAGAGTGTAAGGGGTTCTCTACTTTGGACAAGTGATACTTGACAATCCCCCAATGGCAGATATTGAGGGAAAGAAGCATCAGGCATTTTGGATTTCAACGTGCCCGGTCCTTTGATCCCGAGGGAGGTATTTGTGTCTCCCTATTGAAAACACATGCACGCTCGGCCGAGGCGAGGATACATGTGTATGGGGTAGTTGGTAGGAGAAGCTGTTGGCCCAGCTGACTTTCCACCGACAGTTATGGGTGGCTTAACGAGTAACTAAACGTTCGACAAACTTCTGACATGTCATAGTGACATGTCAGAAGTTTTGATCAGTGGGGTTTGAGCGCTGAGACCCCCACCGATCGCTAAAACGAAGCTGCAGAAGCACTCGTGTGAGCGCTCAGCCGCTTCGTTTCTGTTCGGCCTTTTCCGGTAATCAATGAATCAGAGTACGGGCTTAATAGAAAGTCTATGAGCCTGTACTCTGCTACATCGGCTTTCCTGAAAAAGCCAAACAGAAACGAAGCGGCTGAGCGCTCATACGAGCGCTTCTGCCGCTTCCTTTTAGCGATTGGTGGGGATCACAGTGCTCAGACCCCCACCAATCCAAACTTCTGACATGTCGCTATGACATGTCAGAAGTTTGTCGAACGTTTAGTTACCATTGAAGTGTTCCATTTCACTGCAGCGCCACTGGAGGGGAAATGAAGCATTACACAGTGCCCATTCATATCAATGAGTTGTCTGTGTAATACAGGTCAGGTCCTCCAGAGCTAGAGACGCTCTTTGTAATCACTCTCCACTCTGACCAAGAAATGAGGATCCTGAACAGAGGACCCCCCTCTATTAACTCAGAATTCCCCTATATCGTATATGAATATCGTTTCCCTAAACTAGACAGCCCTTTTAACATTACAATCAGGAATAACAACCTGCCACACAGTAGATGCCCACCTCAGCCTCCCGTATTTTTTATCCATGATGACCGTATATTCAGTATTCCTCAAAATTTTACAATCCATTTTTCCACATTTAATCTCTTTTTTTTTTCCCTATTTACAGATGTCTATGTCTTTGGCCTGGGTGAGGACATAAGCCTGAGTGAAATTAATGATATTGCATCCAAGAAAGATAAAGAGAAGCACGTTTTTGTAATGGAAAATGTAGATAAAATGAAGGAGGCCTTTGATGACCTGTTAGGTAAGAACATTTACATTAAACCCTCATCTACTGTATACCTTCCCTGCCAACATTTGGGACAATATTTGTGATCGCATGTGAGTTCATGAGCAATGTATGTTATGAAACCTCATGATAGAAGTCCCAGCGAGGACCTAAAACATTGGTAATAAACTTCCAGGGGGGATTATTTTCAGTCTCAATGAGGCAAAACCATGCCATCTATTTGTAGTATGTATGCAGGGCGGTCAAATAATA
This sequence comes from Rhinoderma darwinii, assembly GCF_050947455.1. NCBI lineage: Eukaryota > Metazoa > Chordata > Amphibia > Anura > Rhinodermatidae > Rhinoderma > Rhinoderma darwinii. The sequence continues at coordinate 113,380,840 of NC_134694.1, read as the reverse complement.
GGGAGCACACATGGGACACAAGCCCTGGGACTTATACCTAGAAGGACTGGATGGCACTTTGCAGTGAGAGGAGTAGGAGGTGGAGACTTAAGTGCGGGCAGAAAGCATTGATTATTTGACTAAACGCAGAGTGGGACTGCAGGGCAGCTGCATCGCACGCCAGCCGGGCCTGTGGAGATGTAGTTTGCCGGTTTCATAACGCTGCTGAGCCGGCCAGTCTTTTAGAGGTCTGAGTCTGGAGTCTGCATTCATTTTGGTTTCTAAGTCTGGGGTCTGAATTAATTTGAGGACCTGAGTCTGGGGTCCGAATTAATTTGGTGATCTGCGTCTGAGGTCTGATTTAGTTTGGGAGTCTGAGTCCCGGGTCTGTATTAATTTAAGCCGATTGGAACAAAACATCTTTGAGTAAGGCACTATTATATGATCCTTGTATAGTATTATTAGTTGTATATAATAGAGTAACAATAACAAAAATGATATCATGTTATAAATTGTTCCGTGCTCCCATGCAAAATTTAGGCCGGGTTCACATCTGCGTTGAAGGCTCCGTCACAGATCCAGTAAAAAGTGTCGGACAAAATAGTTCAGCATTCTGCGCTATTGTGTCCGGCAAAACAACGGACATCAAGACAGAAACCCGATGGTGCCCATTAAAGTCAGTGGGTTTCATCGGGAACTGTTGGTGGCAATCATACAATGGAGCCGGCATTTCAGTTTTTGTTGTTCTATTCTTAAGACGGAGCAGAACAATGGAAATAACGAACGCAAATGTGAACCCAGCCTTAAATGTGCCACCAGGAATCTATAGGGGCTTTGCAGGAGGGACACCCTCTAGAATACAGGACTACCTATTGTCCCATCTGCATTTCTTCTATATGTTCCTGTGTTAAGGTTCAGGTGAGGTCCAAGTCACAAAGGTGGGATGGAGGTATCCACCAAATTTTTTGCCCATAGGGCAGCTACCAGCCTTAATCCGACCCTGTATGCATGGGTTATGTTTTCTAACAAATTTGCCTCTCTTACTCCTTACTTTTAGACGATGTAGAAATTCTTCAGATGTGTGGACTTTCCAAAGAGCCATCTAAAGATGAAGGCTTGGAAGTAGTGTATCCCTGGCTGGCTAAAATTACAATCACTGTAAGTGTCCATCACTAAGCTCCTCATAAGTAAATGAAAAGCTGCTAAAAGCCATTTTGCACTACATAACTTACTGTAAGTCCATTTCTGGGCAATGTAATATAACAATATTGTAAGAACACCTTAGACATATTACGGACTACTATTTGTCACCAGTTCTGTGGTAGCCCTAACTTTTTACTAGCTTAAGTTTTTCATAGGTGTTCGTCTAAAAAGTGTGGCTGTTCAACATGCCACCAGATATATTCTTCAAGCAAGTTGTGGGTATTAGATCTCAAATCAGAAAGCTGTAAATGAACAGTGTCAGTAAGCTGTTTGAAAGCTATCAAAATATCTCTCCCCTAGAAGAAAGAAAACTGACTCTCTAGTGCCACCTATAGGTGATTACTCTGTAAGCCAATGTCTGGTAGTCACATATAAGTGGAACTATAGAGACAGTTTCCTTCCTTCTGTAGGAGAGCTTTTTTGAACACTTTTCCAAGGATGCATTGTCCTTAAGACTCCCTACTAGCTGGATCTTCGCAAGCAGAACCAATACCTTCCAAGTACTGCATCAAAGGCATCTCACTCAGCCAACCAGACTCCTACTCTGTACTGATGAGGAGCAACAACTCTGCAACAGTGCTGTCTACCGATGGGTGTCTCTGGTTTGGCTATTAAACCGAGTCCTGTTTCAAGGCTGTATAAAAGTCTGAACATTGATTTACAGGATAGGCAACTATAGGTGGCACTAGAGAGACATCTTTCTTCCTTCTGGAGAAGAGCTATTTTGTATACTTTTCCCAGGGAGCATTGCCCTTAAGTCTCTCTACCAGCTGGATCTCCACAAGGGGAATTAGTACCTTCCAAGAGAAAGCTATCAGAAAATCTTAGTACTCTAGTGTCGTAAAGCTGTAGATGAACAGTTGCAGTAAGTTGTCAGAAAACCATAAGGCTGGATTTTTATGCTACACATTTGGCCACAGCCAATCTACTGCAAAATCTGTATGTTTTACATGCGGATTTGCTGAGGACTTGCTGCGGATTTCACTATTTGCATTTGAGCAGTCTGAAAACTGTATGTAAAACATTCATATTTAGAAGCGGATTTGCTGCAGTGAAAGCCGTGGCGTAAAAATATGTGAATCCAGCCTAGTTTTCCAATGCCACAATGCTGTAGATTGAAGATGCCAGCAAGCTATTGGAAAGCTATAAACATCTAGTGAAAAAAATCTGAAGATGGACAGCATTAGCAAACTGTTGGAAAGCCATGGTCACCTAGCATCAGAAAGTTGTAGATCAATTGTATCAGTATGCTGTCAGAAAGCCATAGTCTTCCAATGCCAGGAAACTGCGGACAATCAGTAAGGCCTTCTTCACATTGCGTTTTTGGCTTTTGACGGAAGTATACGTCGGAAGGACTCCCAACATATAACTCCGGCTGAAGGCTGTAACAGATACCACTGTATAGGCATACAGTCTGATATATATCTCCTGAACTCCCCGGGCAGAGTGCTACCTGAAGCACTATGCCCGGGGAAGCTCCTGCTGTCACTATGCATATATGGACAGCGAAGCTACAATACCGGATTCCCTAGCTAGAGCATGGCAAGTGCTGTGGCCAGGGAATTCGATCCTGGGGAAGCCCTTGACATCACTGTTGAAAGCGCTCTGACCGGGGACTCTGGCTCTAGAGATGCCCCTAACCTCACTGTCCATATATGGACAGTGATTTCAAGAGTTACAATACCGGAGTCCCCTGCCAGAGCATCGGAAGCGCTCTGGCCAGGGACTCTGGTCCTGGGGAAGCCCCTGATGTCACTGTCCGTATATGGACAGTGATGTAGAGAGGTTTACGACGCCGTAGTTCCCGGGCTAAGCGTCAACAACATCCTGGCCAAGGATTCCATCCATTGAGAAGATCCTGACGTCACTGTCTATATTCGGACAGTGATGTCCGGTGCTTTCCCAGGGCCAAAGTCCATGGGCAGACTGCTTCTGATACCCTGTCCGGGGACTCTGGCATTGGGAAACTTCTGACATCACTGTCTATATATGGACAGTGATTTCGGGAGCTTTCTGATGTATACCTGTGACCGATGCCATAGTGTGGCAACCGTCAGCTGTAGTCTCCCATGTTAAAATAAAGTATACTTCTTTTGTGGGATTCCTCAGGAGAGAATAGCATAGTCTACTACACTATTCCATCCTTCAAAAAAAAAAAGGTATACTAACATATACCATGATGACGGACACCAAAAGGATACACTTTTGGTCTCCGTTGGGCTAATGGAGCCCTACGAACACGTATATATGTAGAAAACAATTAGGCACTCATTTGTCAAGCGGTGGGGATTTTTTTTTTTGCAAATTTAGGCACACGGTTGTTTCATGCAAAAAATTTAGACTTTTCTTCACTACTACGCCATGCCCAGCATTTTTCCAAAAAGCTGTCATGAGCAAAAGGGAGTGTGGTTGTGCTCCCTGGCAAAACTGGCATAAATGATAGCGGAAATCTGCGGCAGCTCCGAGCTACCATAGATTTAACTTTCAGGTGCAGGGACAGCACCTCCATAATAGATTACTTGCATCTTATGGGCTTCTGACTAAGACAGACGTATAAAACGCCAGTTTTTGTACATCTGCGCCATAGTGCTCTAGCGCCAGAAGACATGATGTCAGCATCCGTTTCCATTTATTATTATTATTATTATTATTATTATATATTAAGAAGAACTGTTATCAACCACAATTTTGACACTTTTTTTTTTTTTCTCTTTTGTTAAAGCGTACAGATTCTCAAGAAAAATGCAAAGGATCTATTGTGAGCCCAACGTTTATCTTGACTGCAGCTCACTGCTTCCATCTGGATGAAGCTCTCCATGGTATATCTGTCAAAACTGGAGGTAAACACTCCCATCAATTTTATTCATGCCACATAGTCTTGAAAAAAGGACAAACTCCAGCTGTTGTCCAACTACAACCTCCAATGTGTCCTCTACAAGGATATGAGCACCGTGGAGACAACAATGTGAATGTACGACACACAGGACTATGTCCGTTTTATTTTACATGTTACTTCCTATAATCTCTCTTTGACTATGTCTATTGTAGATAATAAGGACTTGACAGTGAAGAACCTCTACCGTCATAGCGAGTACAACCCACTTGGCAAAAAGGACAAGAATGTGGAGAAATCCTTTGATTATGATTTGGCTCTCATTCAATTGACATCTAAGATTAAGTTTTCCAGAGCAGTCAGGTAAAATAAGTTAAGATTTTATTTTGAGCTTGAACGTGAACATTTTAAGCGATGTTGACTCAATCATCAAATCATGGGGCACTGTCACTAGCACTATTAGAGGGTACAATGGCTGACATTATTATGTGGGCACTGTGGTTGAGTCTATTATGGAGGATGGCACTGATATGGATGGAGGCATTGTGGCGAGTTCCTTGGCTAGCTCTGCATTGGGGCACTTTTATGGGGTACTGGGGGAATGCACCACAACAGCTGGAGCAAAAATATTTGTAACCAATGTAGACAAGAGGGCAGGTGAGTCAGACCAGCTAAGGTCATTTACCTCCTTTGCCCCCAATCTCTTTCCTCATCTGCCTCTGTTCCTCATAACCGAAGCTGCTCCCTTCAAAACCCTGTGCCTAATGCCAGCAGTCTCATGATGTCCCTCAGCAATTACATTGCTTCGAGGGATCCATTGTATTAAAACCTTTACATCATAAAACACCCAATGAAATGCCAGAAGGCTGGAGATGAACAGTGTCAGTAAGCTGCCGGAAAGCCATATATATCGGTATCTCCATATATAGCTGTGTCATTGAAAGTGTATGATTTGCTCTGATCATTTTCATCCTATATCAAGCCTGTGCTTGCCCTTGTCATATGCCACCACCAAGTGATTGTTATCCCCCTACCTACTTCGATAATAGTGTGTCATTGCTTTGTGGGCTTAAAGTGAAGAGAAAGCAAAAATTATATATATGTGCGCACCCCAAATTGTAACAAAACCTCTCAAGGGTGGAATAAAGCAGAACTTATAGCAGAATTCCCAAATCCAGCTTCCTCTGGTCCATAGATCCACAGCATCACACAAGACATAGACACCAAGGAAATGGATCTATAGGCCTTAAATGGGTAATCCCATCTTATAAAGTGATGGCATATCGCTATCAGAGCAAAATTGTGCGCGATTTTACCGGAAATTTACGCAGTTTTGCAATGTAGTTTTTGAACGCAAGACTTTTACAGGTAAAGCACACAGTTTCAGTGTGGCAATTACTTTTGTAGGCACTATATGGTGGTTTTATATGGGCACTGCTATAAGGGTGCTCTTTGTTATGGCTTTTACTTTTCTTGTATGGCAATATTATATGTTCCCTGTATGCCACTATTATGAATGCTTTGCATAGCATTTCAGGACACTATAAAGTACTGTTATGTGCATTGTATGGTTTTATTATTTAGGCATTTTATGGTAGTATTGTTTAGGTGGTATTGTGGCATTAATACTATGTGTACATTCCTTACAATAATAGGAGGAAGCGTTTACGCAATATTAGGAGGGAAAACTAGTATTTTATCTATAGCTGGCTAACCGCCATTCCCCCTGATGTTCCGCGACAAACCTGCTAGTGCCCTACACCATCGTGGCTTACTCCCCTCTCCCCATCCAGAAAACTTGCACGATCGGCCGAGCATGCATGTATTTTGGATGCTGAGAGGGGAGTAAGCCACAATGGTGTAGGGCACTAGCAGGTTCGTCACGGAAGAGATGTAATGGAGACCAGGAGCTTGTGGGAACAAAAATTTACCAAGCCAATGTCTGGCTTTTATGCCCCTCCACATGCCACAGATTGGAGCTAGGTGCTTGAAAATGTGATCATTTGAAGATCTTAGTGACACCTAATGCTGCCGCGATTTACATAACCCTGCGACTTGCCCTTCTTGGTGTTGCAATTTTAATGTTGAGGAGTGTAGATAACACAGGATCCCCCATTGACAATAGATGATGGACACAATACCTCCTCCCCCTCCCTGCACAATGACCTCTGCACAGGTCACAGCGCATGCCTAGAACATTCTCCCATAAAAGTCAATGGGTCCCCTCCCCGCAACGAGATCGGAGGGTGACGATAATTGTCATGGCAGCACAGGGGCCTAATGAAGGCCTGTAAAAATGATGAGTATATAGTACCAGCGAACTAACGATCCCTAGTTAAAGTTCCCTAGGGGGACTCATTAAGGGCGGATTTACACGAACGTGATATACGTCCGTGCAACGCGCGTGATTTTCACGTGCCTCGCACGGACCTATATTAGTCTATGGGGCCGTGCAGACTGTCAGTGATTTTTGCGCAGCGTGAGTCCGCTGCGTAAAACTCACGACTGGTCCTATATTTCTGCGTTTTTTGAGCATCACGCACCCATTGAAGTCAATGGGTGCGTGAAAATCACGCAGGTCACATGGAAGCACTTCCGTGGGACACGCGTTATTCGCGCAACAGCAGTCAAAAGTATGTTTGGAAACAGAAAAGCACCACGTGCTTTTCTGTTTACAAACATCCAAACGGAGTGTCATAATGATGGCGGCTGCGTGAAAATCACGCAGCCGCACATCCTATCTGATGACACACAGAGCTATTAAGTTCCTTTTGCGCACGCAAAACGCAGCGTTTTTTGCATGCACAAAACGCACACGCTCGTGTAAATCCTCCCTAAATGTTTAAAAAGAAGTGAAATAAAGAAAAAAAAACTACAAAAAAATGAAAAGTTAAAAAAAAAACTTTTCCCATTCTAACTCTAAAGTAATGTAAAAAATAAAAAAGTAAACAAAATTGGTATCGCCGCGTCCGTAAAAGTCTGAACTATTACAATATAACATTATTTAATGCGCACGGTGAACGGCGTAAAAAATAAATCTAAACCGCCAAAATTGCTGTTTTTTGATCAAAGTAGTTCCCAAAAATTTTTTCATAAAAAGTGATCAAAAAGTCGTATGTACCAACAAATGGTACCAATAAAAACGACAGCTCGTCTTGCAAAAAAAAAAAGCCCTCACGCCGCTCAATGCACGGAAAAAAAGTGTTACGGCTCTCAGAATGTGGTGAAACAAATCTATTTTATTTGTTTTTTAACAAAAAGTTCTTTTTTTTGTTGAAGTAGTAAAATACAAAAAAATCACAGTGAAAGACGTAAATACGAAACCCAAAAAATAATGGAGGAATTAGTTTTTTCCAATTTCAATATACAACTCCTCCCCCAAAATATAAGCCCTCACACCGCTCTATTGACGGAAAAATAAAAATGTCATGGCTCTTGGAAGGCGGGGATTGAAAAACGAAAATCCAAAAATGGCCGTGTTCTTAAGGGGTTGGGATTGCCCCCCACTCAGTTATATCAGAGCTGCGGTCTTTATGGGCAGATCTTGTAACTACTGGGAGGGGCTTTAACTATCAGGGTTTGTGCACACGACCTATTTCCAGACGTAATTCAGGCGTTTTACGCCTCGAATTACGCCTGAAAAGACGGCTCTATTACGTCTGCAAACATCTGCCCATTGCTTGCCATGGGTCTTACGATGTTCTGTTCAGACGAGGTGTAATTTTATGCGTCGCTGTCAAAAGACGGCGCGTAAAATTACGCCCGCGTCAAAGAAGTGCAGGACATTTCTTGGGACGTTTTTGGAGCCGTTTTTCATTGACTCCAATGAAGAACAGCTCCAAGTACGTCCGTAAAAGACGCCGCGAAAAACGCGAGTACTTGCAAAAACGTCTGAAATTCAGAAGCTGCTTTCGTCTGAAAACAGCTCCGTAATTTCAGACGTATCTTGCGCTGGCGTGTGAACATACCCGAACTATTGAAGCAATTTTCTCAAAAGAAGCTCCAAATCGGAGACTTATTTTACCCGCTCTGTAAACAAGATTCCGCATCGGAGGGGATTTTCCATTCAGTTTAATTCCTGGTTTGTGCTGCTTTGTATTCTTTATGGTGTGTGACGAAGTATTTCTGCAGATATGAGGATTTATAATGCATTGTGTGGGAATTAATTGAATTCTTGCTCTTCCTTCAGACCTATTTGTCTTCCATGCACAATTGGGGCTTCCTGGGCATTAAAGCAAAGAGGGATATCTGCAACATGCAGCGATCATGGTGAGTGTGGGGGAGGGGATTTAACACCCTGGTATAAAGTGTACCCCCAGCTATGAAGATCATTTCGTTTTTAGGGCTAGAGTTCTGTTCTGATTAATTTCATAATAATATCTTTAATCTTTGAAGGCTTTTCCCATAATCCTCATTTATAAACATGTGATCAGTTGTGGTCCGCATGACTATCTCTGGCAGCCGCAGTAAATGAAGCGGTGGCTGAGCATGCCCAGTACCGCTCCATTCACATGAAGAAGAACCCTGCTGTTTAGGTCCCAGCAGTCTGACCGCCATTGATAAAACATTTATCACCTTCCCTGTTAATAGGTGATAAATGACGATTATGGGAAACACCTTTCATTTAATATTTAAATTTTATAACCCAAACCGATCTATGACATGTCAGAAGTTTTTTGAAAGTTTAGTTACCCTGAAGGGTATGTTCACACGCACTTTTACGCCTCGAATTACGCCAGAAAAAAAGGCTCCATTACGCCTACAAACATCCGCCCATTGCTTTCAATGGGTTTTACGATGTTCTGTTCCCACGAGGTGTAATTTTACGCGTCGCTGTCAAAATACGGCGAGTAAAAAGACGCCCGTGAAAAAGAAGTGCATGTCACTTCTTGGGACGTTTTTGGAGCCGGTTTTCATTGACTCCATTGAAAAACTGCTCCAATAACGGCCATAAAATACGCAGCGAAAAACGCGAGTTGCTACAAAAACGTCTGAAAATCAGGAGCTGTTTTCGCATGAAAACAGGTCCGTATTTTTAGATCTTTTTGGTCACTGCGTGTGAACATACCCTAAAAGAGAACCTTTCACCTGCCCATACATGTGCAGTATGTAATAGGCAGGGCTGCACAAACCCTGGGGCACTTTAAAAAAAAAACTATCCTCCTCCATTATTTAGATATCGGTGCCGTTATATTTGGCGCCCGATATTTAAATAACCCCCTGAACTGTCAATAGGGCGTGTAACATCGCTGTGACACTGTCCAATCAGCTACGGACAGTGTCACAGCAAGAGCTGGAGAGAGGAGAGTGTGTGCGTGCGCGCAAGCGCAGCTCGGGGCTGTGCGAGCATACGCACGAACGCTCCCATTTTTCAGCTCTCGGCAGACAAGCTGAACAAAACTGTGTGATCTCTCGCGAGTGATCACACAGTCTTGTCCTTGTCTGCCGAGAGCTGAAGAGTGAGTGAAAGCGTGCACGCGCCAGCGCGCACAGCTCCTATGCCGCTGCCGATGATATTCCCGCCACCATGGAACAGAAGAAGAAGAATTCACATTGTTGTTCTTCTTCTCCTCTTCTATTCCGTGGTTGTGGCGTAGCTGCGCACATGCTCTCCACTCCAGCTCTTGCTTGGACAGTGTCATTCAGAGCGGTAAGCCGCCGATTACTGACCACAGCAGCGCTACATTCGCATTATACTTTGCACCGATCCAGTCCCCAGCACGGCTCAGTGCCCGACGAAGGTCTGTCTGACCGAAACGTCGACCTCGCACATGTAGCCTCTGGCATCCATCCAATAAAAATATATATATTTTTGTAACACAAGCAAGGTGTGCCGACTACAAATTCTTAACCTAGTGTCACAACAATGTTACACGCCCCCTTGCCAATTACACGCCGAATTGACAGTTCAGGGGGTTATTTAAATATCGGGCGTCAAATATAATGGCACCGATATCTAAATAACGGAGAAAGATAGGAAAAAAAATGTATAGTGAGACAGGGTTTGTGCAGCCCTGCCTATTATATGCTGCACTCAGCTGCACATGTATGGGCAGGTGAAAGGTTCTCTTTAAATAATACAATTCTGCCTGCCTATGGGAGTTGTATAAATTCATCTTTAGTTAGCTCCCCCTAGTGGTGGCTAGAGGCAAGATTAATTCGCTGATTTTTTTAAAAAAAAATTTTTATTTTATTTATTTCTTAAAAAAAAGTTTCTATTATAAATATGCTGATACAGCAGCAGTAATAACAATCTTGCAATATTACAAAAACATATAAGGATCCAACCAAATGAATTAATTTATATAGTGTATATAGTTAAAGTACACCCACTACCAAAGTCATGTCACCCTGTTAGTCAAAATTTGGGGGTTTAATCCAACACCAAAGGTCAGACGTGTCAGTACATTTCAGACCAGATTCTTTATTGCCCACAGACCATATCATAGCCCCAACCAAGTGTATCTTTATTTGATGACATAATTACATTTGAGTCTAATACAAATGTAATAGTTTGAGACAGAAAATGTTATGGGTTCAAAAACATTTATATTTTCCATATTTTCTAGAAAAGACACTGCTCTCTTCTGAATTGGTGAAGGCCATGTTTATTGCAGACGAAACGGGTAAAGAATATAAACAGATGGATGTTCTTATAAAGCAAGGAAATAAGGTAAGGAGAAAAAAATAATGGAAAACAAAAAAACATATTGCATTGGCATAATACTGCTACATTTTATCATCTATATTATGGCTGAAGCACGCGGACCCCTACTTGGGGTGGTCTAAGTTTGGTTGTCTAAGTTTGGTTCAGTAGAACTGCGGTGGGTTCATGTGTTGGGCCCATAATACAGACACTAAAATGGGTCCGTATTACTGCCAATTAAGACCGCCCTTAAAGTGAATGTCTACTATTTTTTTTTTTATCTAAATAGGCTCAAGATTCTGTGATGATTCATTTCTTAATATAATGTGAAGACATTGCTCAGTTTTTTCATATAGAGCTCTAAATCACTTGCATAGCAGTCACCACTAGAGGGCTGAGGAGCCTACATTGAACTCAATATTAAAACAATATGTAGTAAGCTCCCTCTAGTGGTGACTACAGGCAGACAGAATTTGACATCTACACAGGAGATTTGCAGCTTTGTATCAAAAAATCGGTGCTCTGAACGCTATACGTGACATGATGATCAAAGGTGGAGATTCCTTTTAAAGGTGCAATTTTTTTTTAGTACAATCAATCGTCAACTTGCTGTAATGACAATATCCCTTCTCCTCCACAGAGACTTGCCTGTCTAGAGGATACCAAAAAGATAGATAAATTCCAGGATATTCCAGACATTAAAGACGCTGTGACTGACAATTTCTTATGTACAGGTGGAATAGAACCTCAGGTGGATCCTCAAACCTGCAAAGGTAAATTATTCATGTTCATTTGTCATAACTCTTAAAACTTTTACTAGCTTTACACATGAACTTTTTATTGCCACTACCCACCAGTAATCCATGCATATAGCTGGCAACCGGATCCCCATCTCCCACATTTTGAATACCTACCTTTGGTACCAGGAGAGCTTGTCCCAATCCTAAATAGCAGCTTGAGGTGGATCTGGATCCCCTGCCTCCAGGGCTTCATGGCAGTGGCTTAACTTTTCCTATGCCATTTTATGCTAGTGACAACTACTCTAAGCATTAATTTTGGCCCCCCTCACAGATTTCATGAGTTAAAGGGTAACTAAACGTTCATTAAACTTCTGACATGTCATGTCCGAGCACTGAGACCCCCACCAATCGCTAAAACCAAGTGGCAGAAGCGCTCGGGTGAGCGCTTAGCTGCTTAGTTTCTGATCGGCTTTTTCCGGAAAGCCGATGTAGCGTTGTACGGACTCATAGACAAGGACTCACACAAGTTCCTCTGCCGCTTTGTTTTAGCGATTGGTGGGGGTCTCAGTGCTCGGACCCCCACCAATCAAAACTTCTGACATGTCAGTATAACATGTCATAAATTTGTTGACAATTTGGTTACACTTTAAAATTAAAAAATACTGGGTCAGGATGAGACCCTGGATGACTATGCGACCATCTATGAAATGTTTCCTCTTATTATTATTCCAGGTGACTCTGGTGGTCCTCTAATTGTGCCCTTCCAACAACGCTTCATTCAGGTAAGTGACTGTCATACAGAAGGGCATCCAATGGGCCCTCAGGTTTTTGGGCTAGATTGACTTCATGTTGGGTCAATACTGACATTGTCCATAGTGTTCCAATAAAATATAATGGTATTTTAATGGAAACCCCAATATTCTCCACATACTTAGAGGCATCTCCAGCGGTCTGTGAAAAGGGAGGCCACGGCTCAGGTTGAATGCATCTACTTTTTCACATGGGTGGTGTAAACTAGAATAGGGCTCCGCTTCCTCACTGGCATCATCACATGTTAGCAAACAAGTCAGGGGCTATCCAACTCAAGGGTCATGACTTCCTTCTCTTCTACAAGTGATAAAGGATGAGTGAACCTCCTTTATGGCTTTAGGTGGGTGTGGTAGAGTGAACTAGCAACCAACGGAGGGTCCTATGATGCGCCCCATCTATGAACACCCCTGTTAAAACTCGTTTCTGTAATAGGGAATTTCTGTCAGACGGCTACTTCCTGTTAGCCATGTTTGCTTCCAAGAGTCTAAATTCTCTGTCAACCAAAGTCTCCTCCCCACTCCCTTTCTCAGAAATCTCTGGCAGTCAATCTCAGTTGGATATCCCACCCTATGTACAGTGTGGAACATGATCTTATATCAGTGACCCAATGTCTGTTCATCTATCATGAAAATGTCATTGAGACCAGAGCCTTCATCCTTTGGATAATTCCTCCTTATTAGAAGGATCCCTTGACAATAAGCAGATCACAAATTGTCCCCCTGCAGGGACACCCAGCGATCTGATGTAATCTATTGGGAAAACTGTCAGTAAGTGTTCAGTTTACCTGCAGCACCCCCACAGGGGAAATGAAGAATTACACCGTGCCTATTCATATCAATGAGTTGTCTGTGTAATGCAAAACAGCACTGGTCCTCCAGAGCAAGAGACGCTATTCATAATCGCTCTTCACTCTCGCCAAGAGTTGAAGATCCTGAAAAGAGCACCTCTTATATTAACTCAGAATTCCCTAATGGGATATATGAAAATTCATTCTCTAAGCTAGAGAACCCCTTTAATGATTAAATCAGTGCGGGAGGAAGTAGCTAACTTCTCCTCTTACTTAAGTTTCAATAGAAGTGAATATAGCTGGTAGCCTGGGGCATATATGTGTGAAGAAAAAGGTACGATGTGGAATTTTTAACAGAGATACTAATAGGGCATATGGAATGGGGTTGTCTTCATAAGCTGTGCATTTACTTATCAATGTTATATTGTTCACTCTTTGTATCTTATGTTGTTTTTTGCAACGTTTACGTGTTTTAATTTGTACTGACTTCACTTCTTCTTTACAATTAAGGTGGGCATTATTAGCTGGGGGACAATCAACAGCTGTAATGGTCCTAAAAGAAGTAATAAACCGGTGCCGGCATTGTCTCGGGACTTCCATGCTAATCTGTTCACCATGATAGATTGGTTAAAGGAAAAGTTGGATTTGGAGTTCCTGAAGTAAAGCTTCCTGGCGATGGAGCTATCCAAATAATGATTGGGGCCACGCCAATGGTCCAAGCAATGGTCGGACATGCTTCAAAAACAGATCTTCGGAGAGTGACAATAATGCAAAGCACCACCAGCGCTACATTTTACAATGCATTATGGGATCATCTGCACAAATACAATATACAATAAATGTACTACTGGAATTATATAAACATTACCTCTAGAATTCATCTCTTTGACCCTGTGAACAGATTACTTCCTGTCGGCCATAATGAGCGCAAACTCACAATATCGGGGGAAAAAAAATGAAGAATATTGTAAAATTTAGACTCATGTATAATAACTAGTGCAGGCAGTAGTTGTTGCCTGCTTTTTTTTTAAACATTTTTTCCATGTAATCTGATTGGCTCCTGTGGGTAACACCTCCGCTTATTTATACATGATGACCTGCTTAACCTTTTTTACTAAGTAAATGTGTTTTTGCCCGGATAATTGCTGGCAAAAAAGCTAAAAGTTCAGATTTCCCGAAGCTTGTACTATCCTCCAACCCTCCGTCCCTAATGTTTAATTACAGGGGATCCTCTGATTTTATTGATTAGAGGAAGACCTTCTTTAACCACCGATCCCGTAGTTAGGGCATTAGGGAATTTTGGTCCCATACAGACAAGGAGTCTAGGCCCCTGGGGACCCTATTACTGTACCCATTACAAAGTTGCAAAGACTAAACAGGATCCCCTTTAAAGCTAATAAATTGGGGGAACCCCAATAAGTAGACACTTTAAAGCTACTAATATGTTGTGTATATATACTAATATACTGAATTAAACTCTATAAATTACATTATTATCTTTATTGTGAGGTGTCCAGTAATCTGACCATTCTGATAATCCGGAATTATCCTTTTATTCAACAATTAAAACTGCACAACGATCCCGGCTCTCATAAGACCAGAGGCAAAGAGATGTGTGGAGAGAAGTCTTTTTCACCATTGTCAGCCATATTAGCTCTCATGGGGCTTGTTTCTCTGTCACCCGGCCGCCTAGAGGATCCTCCCCCTTTCTCCCTCTGTTAGTACTTCCTGGAAGTCAATCACAGTGAGAGTTTTACCAAACAAATGTAGCATTGTAATTGTACATCAAGATCCTGAGAAGTTTTTGTTAAATCCTATGTAAACCTTTGAAAGGTAATTTTTTTTCTTTAAATAAAAAGTTCAGTCAGTGCGATTAGTGTAACTTTCTAAATAGTTTTTATTAAAAAATAATTTTTACTTTTTGAGATACAACTGCTCTGTATTCTGTATACAAAGCAGCTGTATCTTTCACTAAATCCTGCTCCCGTCAGGTCCGTGAGACTGATGAGTTCAGCGGCAGCGTGTCCTGCGTGTCTCTGACACGCAAGATCCACCTGTAATCTATCACATCTAAGTTCAGAGACACGCAGGACCCGCTGACACTGAGCCCGTTAAGTCTGCGGGACTGACGGATTCAGGTCATAGCGAACGACACAGCTGCTCTGTATACAGGATACAAAGCAGCTGTATCTCAAAAAGTAAAAATAATTTTTAATAAAAACTATATAGAAAGTTACACTAATCACACTGACTGAAACAGAAACAGCGCCTTCTTGTCCATAGGCTGTGTGTGGTATTGCCTAGTCAATTGAATGGGACCAATATGGAATACCAGTACAGTGTACAGTGTTCCCATTAAAGTGCATTCATTCATCTCCAGGATGAAATGGCTGATACCACAGAACAAAAGTTTACTGCCAAAAAGTCAGCACAGCCAGCAATTACAATGGTGTAAAGAAATCAATCGTTTTATAAGGATCCTGAATTAAAATAATCCACAGCACACACCAGTTTTTCTTCAAGTTTATTGAATTCTTGCATAACTTGATATGAGGCAGGGCCCACAACTGCTATGATGTCCGTGATAGGAGGGAGCTCCCGGCTGAACTGCTTCTCCAGCTTGCATGACCCTGTCAGAGCCACTTACTGTAGCCACCACTAGGGGGAGCTCACTGCATACAGATTTATATAGCTCCCATTGAGTTCAAAATCAGTTTAATAAATCCACATATGGTTAGCTCCCTCTAGTGGTGGCTGCAGGCAGATAGAATTATCACATCTATCAAGTCAGAAAAACAGAGCTCCTCTGTACACATATATTATGTATTTAATCAGACCTATAAACGGACTGATGGAAATTGAAAAGTAGTACATTAGGTGGAGCTCTTAGTGGGGGAGGACTATTCTGAGTTTTACTATGGGCTCTTGAGATATACATGCCCACTGGTAGAGGGGTCTAGGAGACGTGCACCATACCATAAGTTTCAAGAGTGCTGTCCACTACTTTTTTTGGTTTTGTAAATGAAAGTATTATACTTGTAAATGAGTATTTGTTACATAAAGCTAAACCCTTTCACGTCGCTGATCTTTAGATTTATATCGTGAAAGGGTATTTAAATATGGTGCCCGCTCAGAAGCAGAGCGGGCGCCATAGCCGCTGGGTCTTTGCTGTGTTACACGCGGCAATGCTTGCTATTAGAAAAATTTCTGATCGCGAGCATTAAACCCCTCAGATGCCAGTGTCAGATGTGACCACCGGCATCTGAGGGTTTTTTAATGCCCCTTTCACTTCGGGGTCGGTCACCGGATCGCGCGCGGCGAGGTCGCAGGAGTCGGTGTATTCCTTTAGCAGCTGGAAGCCTTCTGAATGCTGTCAGCCCTGCTAGAGGAGGATTGCAATTGAGACCTCTCTGTGGCCGGCCTTGATAGCAATGCACTGATTTTGCCATAGACTGCAATATTGTGATATTGCAGTTTATGGCAAAAGCGATCTAATGATCGCAGTTTCAAGCCCCCTTGGGGGGCTAAAAAAAAAAGTCATAAAAAAATGTAAAAACTGTTTTTTAAAAAATATAAAAATGTAAATCACTCCCCTTTCCCCAGATCACATATGCAAATAAATAAACAACAATAAACATAAACACATTAGGTATCCCCACGTCAGAAAATGCCTGAACTCTAAAAATATTTATCCAATACGGTGAACGTCGTAGCGGGGAAAAAGGTCAAAATGGCCGAATCACAATTCTTTTGCCACTACAAGCCCCCATAAAAATGAATAAAAGTGATCAAAATGCCCGACATTCCCCAAAATGGTATTAATAAAAACGACATCTTTCTACATACAAAAAGACGCCTTACACAGCTCTGTACACAAAAATATATATATACATTTTTTTTCTTTTCCAAATCGTTCACGGTTCTCGTACTACTACTATGCAGGTTGACCAATTGGCATGACTCCACTTCTCATGGCACACCCTAAGGGTATGTTCACACACCAACGTCCGTTACGGCTGAAATTACGGAGCTGTTTTCAGGCGAAAACAGCTCCTGAATTTCAGACGTAATTGCTCGTACTCGTGTTTTTCGCGGCGTCAATTACGGATGTAATTTGAGCTGTTTTTCAATGGAGTCAATGAAAAACTGCTCCAATTACGCCCAAGAAGTGACATGCACTTCTTTGACGCGGGTGTCTTTTAATGCGCCGTCTTTTGACAGCGGCGTGTAAAAAAAGAAGCCCGTCTGCACAGAACATCGTAAGGCCCATTGATTTCAATGGGCAGAGGCGTGGAGCCGTATTTTCGGACGTAATTCGAGGCGAAAAACGCCTGAATTACATCCGTAAAAAGGGCGTGTGAACATGCCCTAATTATTCTAAGCATATTCTATTATGAAGCAAGATGGGAGCAGCATGTTCTAGCACAGTGTACAGTAAGAACGGACTGGAGCGGATCTACACAGACATTTCTTATATAGGGTCATTGTCTCCTATGAAATTGCCTCACATCTCATACAGGAAGAATCAAGAAGAAGGATCACAAGACGCCTGCCTTACTAGAAAACACGAAATATTTTACCTACCTATAAAGACCAAAATCACTATGAAATTAGTCCGCAATTCATATGACATTAATTTATGCTAAATGAATTTTTTCATTTTAATTTATACATTTTTGGGTAATATTTAACATGTTTTTTTCTTACGAACATTTTACCGATTTTATAAAGCTAGGTATAAAAACTTTGATTGTAAACAAAGTATTAAAAGAAAAATCCATAATTTAAAAATATTTTTGGGCTCGTTTTTTTTCTCTATTTTGAAATACATTTTATGGTTAAATGTTGACAACTTGGAATTATCTTGGAGATCTTAGAGTGGCCAATATACATCAAATCAATAGGTAGGAGAACAGAGGCAACGTGTTAATCAATGACGGTAGAGCTGTGTGCACGGAGACAGTACGGCTACCTAGTACAGAGCTGCACAGCCTCCATGTGCTGCTGTAAAGGCCCGTCGGGTGCCATATGTACAGAGCTATTCTCCCCTAAAAGCAACGCTAGAATACCTCCGTACACACAAGATCCAATGAAGCATGCCACATCTCTTTCTGTCAGATTTAGTTAACTATTTTTTTTTTCATCAACGCAGCTACATACGGTCTAGTGTTTTTAACAGGAAAAGTTGTTTTTTCTAAAGCATTTTGGGGTGTATATATAAGGTAGCATTTAATATGTATTAAGTTAATTCAGGCTGCCAAGCAAAAAAAAAACAAAAACATTCCGCCATGTTTTTCTTTCTTTGTCTTTTTTTATGTTGTTCATCGTCTTTTGTTCACTTTCATTTTACATTCATTTTTAATTTCCAAATACTGGTAAAGCATAGGCACCTGTTAGGGCATTCCACTGGTATGCCCTAACAGGACTTTACAAGAGATAGCACTAGGGGCTTTGTCTGCTCTCCGGCTGTCTCCAAAGAGGTGCCAGACCCGTCAACGCTCAGGTGATCACCTTGTTTGTTAAGGTGCCTTAACTAGCTAAAGGCCCTTGACGTACTATTATGTCAAAGTGCGGAAAGGGGTTAAAATGTATTTATAAATCCTGGAAAACTTCTTTGGACATCCCCTTGTTGCTGTAAGGCTCCCCCAACAATAAGCCAATCAAAGGATGTCCTACTGCTGGGGGCCAAGCAGCAAGTGTTCAATATCCCTGCAGCGCCTCCGCAGGAAAAATGGAACATTACACATTTCCCATTGAAATCTTTGAACTGTCTATGTAATGCATGGACATGCTGGGAGACTCGGAGAGACACTTGGTAGCCGTTCTTCAATCTGGCTAATAGATGGGAGTCTTGATCCTCCAACTAAGATAACTCAGAATGACATAATAGAGCACTTGAAAACAGGTTTCCTAAACCTGACAATCCCTGTAATGGGCTTCTCCTTGCAGCATACCTTCGTCTTTACCACACAGCCATACCTTTTGTGAGAGAGCTCAGGAGATCATCGGGTGTAGGTTTTCTGAAGATCATTACTGATCTTTACCGTTCTTACTTTCACAGGGTGTTCCAGGTATTTCCTGTTCAACCCTTCTCTTTTGAATTTTCCTTATTGTATTTTCTTTTCTTGACATTTTGCCTTGGTGTCTTACTACCTCTTTAGTATTTCGTGGTTCCTACCTGATCACATCCCATATGCAAAATATTATTTATCAATTTAGAGTTGGAAGATTGTAAATGGCCTCAGGCTAGAAATGAGAGACTTCACCGCCTACTCCTTCTGTAAATTTCTCTGAGGCTTAGAAGAGACGTGTAGACATGAATGTAAACTTCTGGACTAAGAACATGGTGAGTTCCCTTACCGATACTTAATCTTCTGCTTCTTTCTACAATACCAGATCTCTCATTCGATCTATTGCATGGGATTTTTATTATATTTTCTGGGCTTTCTTTAAAACTTAAGACCATTCAGGTTGAACAATCTTCTGATATATCATAGAGAAGTGTCAGGAGACATTGGTGGAGGTATCTGAGACAGGATCCAGGCCAGTCACTTGAATAAAGATACAACTCCTTCACATTTACGTTGCAGTTCCATTTCTGGGGTCACAAATATTATCTTTAAGAGCGAGAGATCTCCAACCTGAAAGTCACAGCTGTAATGGGTCGCCGGGTTATAATTTTCTGGCATGTCCCAAAGACATTTCGAAAGATTGTTTAAATGGGGGGGTCACCTTAATATATTTCTGCATCCACGTAGTCTTCTATAAGACTAAGGTTGGCTATACGCATTAGATGTACAGTACTGTGCAAAAGTTTTAGGCAGTTGTGGAAAAATGCTGCAAAGTAAGAACGCTTCCAAAAATAGAAGTGTTAATAGTTTTTTTTTTATCAATTAACAAAATACAAACTGAATGAACGGAAGAGAAATCTAAATCAAATCAATATTTGGCGTGACCACCCTTTGCCTTCAAACATCATCAATTCTTCTAGGTACACAGGCACTCAGTTTTTGACGGAATTCGTCAGGTAGTTTGTTACAGACATCTTGGAGAACTAATATCAGATCTTCTCTGGATGTTGCTTCCTCAAATCCTTCTGTCTCTTCATGTAATCCCAGACAGATTTGATGATGTTGAGATCAGGGCTCTGTCATATTACTTCCAGGGCTCCTTGTTCTTCTTTACGCTGAAGATAGTTCTTAATGACATTAGCTGTATGTTTGGGGTCGTTGTCCTGCTGCAGAATAAATTTGGAGCCGATCAGACACCTCCCTGGCAGCGGCTTTCTCACGTCCCGGTGAATATGTCCCATTGTACACTGCAAATACAGTGTAAATAGAGCCTTTGTGTGGTGATATATGGCCAAATGTCTCACTAACCCAGAAGGTCATTGAGATATAAGCCCGTCCTCCACCCCTTAGTTGTACGGTGCATCAAATATGAAAACCTTTCCTGAATCTGGTAAAAAGATTGTTTTTCCAAGTTGGTCCCTTCTTCATGGACATAACTACAAGAGTTACACTACTACACAGCAGCTGCTATTGGACCCAGCAACTGAGGGGGCCATACGTCATGTTTAAAGGAGCCTCTGAGGTAAAGTTGAGGAGATGCGGTGGCAGTATATACTGGAATGCAGAGCCTAAGGCTGGGTTCACACGACCATGTTATGTCCGAACACAGTGCAGGGAGCCGGGCTCCTAGCATCATAGTTATGTACGATGCTAGGAGTCCCTGCCTTGCTGCAGGACAACTGTCCCGTACTGTAATCATGTTTTCAGTACGGGACAGTAGTTCCACGGAGGGGCAGGGACTCCTAGCGTCATACATAACTATGATGCTAGGAGCCCGACTCCCTGCCGTGTGTTCGGTCCGGGACTTCCGGCCGAAATACGTTCCGTCCATTACGGACGTAACATGGTCGTGTGAACCCAGCCTAAATGTTCCATCAAAGGAGGAAAAGACCCACGGGACAGAGGAATGACCATGATAACCATAATCTAACATTTAATCTAGGGTTGCCCCTTTTCCAGTAAAAAATGCCGGCCAGGTTTACATGGGTAAAAAGGAGGGGTATTTGGTGCGTGGCTACTCACGGGAGTATTTTTTATTTTTTGTTAAGAATTTTTATAAACTTGATAAACTGCACATTATAACACTCGTGAGAAAGAGGGAGAGAGACAGAGATAATGAAGAACGACATTACTAAACATTGGATTTGTTTCTATGAGCTTCATATGATTACAAAGTTACTGACCCCAGCTGTTTGTAGGTGTTTTTCAGGCGTATTTTGGAGCATAATACGAGCGTTTTACGCTCCAACATGTGCCAGAAAATAAGCAATGTGAACATGCCCTAACAGCAGTGCCATAGACGAGTTTTCTTCAGTAATATATTTGAAAAAATTGTGTTTGATCTGCGCAGATTTATGGCGGCCCGTCCTCATTTTATTGACGCAAATAGCATTTCTTGTTTGTGTCACTGCAGCTTTCTAGCTTTCTTCCAAGTGCAGCCAATTCACTAAATTTTACTAATGGATCCCGAAAATTGTAGCAGAAATTCCAATAGTGTACTTCAGAGCGTGTGTGCCAGTCTTTTTATATCCCTTACATCAGTACTACAGAAATAATGACTTATCTGAGATATCACTGCAAAATGCTGTAACAGACTGTGGTTAAATGTTCCAATATTTGGCTAGGGAACGTAATGCAGCTTCAATTTCAATGGCCAACGACTCCCTGGCCCAAGGTCAAGTGTGATTGGCCAAGGGGTTTGCTAAGGAGGGGTCGCTCTGTCACACCCCGGGTATATATGCTGTAGTCTCCCGCTATTTCTTTCTCTTTCGGCCGAACTTAGGGACATTGGCCTTGACATATTTTTAGTTGGCTTACAAGACGGTATCGAACAGGCCTTATTCTTGTTGGCTGGGGGTCGTGGTGGGCCGGAGTAGCGTGTAGTGGGAATACACGCACTCCTCATGGTGGTTTATATTAATGGTGGTTTTACCTATATGCCCTATTTATGGTAGTAGGCCGGCATTCAGGTTATTCAATTAAGAATGGTTTTACCAATAGTTGTGTAAGTTACATTTCTATTCAATAAAGCTGTGTCCGACCCCGAGCCAACCCACGTTAAAAGTACACAGGTTGTCAGTGTTTAATCTGTTTATTAAATCCTTTCACTAGCCGTTAAGGTTTTGGGAAGTCATGCAGACAGTCTAGTGCAGGGGTCTCAAACTCGGCCGGGTAAGTGGGCCACATATAGAAAAAATGGGAAGGTGACGGGCCGCATTAATTTCAAATTTGATACAATACAAAATTATTGTTAATCAATTAGTTAGTTGAACACTATAACACTATATTACTATAATAATAATGAGATATTTCTCCACGTGCTTATTTCAACAATCCAGTTTTCCAGTTTAAGTGCAGTCCGGCGGCTCAGTTGGCAGTGTTTGGCAGACACACGTGTCAAGATTGGGCAGCCCCTTTTTAGATAGTACCACAGTGCCCTCTGTAGATGCTGCCTCAATGCCCTCTGTAGATGCTGCCACAGAGTCCTCTGTAGATGCTGCCAAAGTGCCCTCTGCAGATAATGCCACAGTGCCCTCTGTAGATAAGGCCACAGTGCCCTCTGTAGATAATGCCACAGTGCCCTCTGCAGATAATGCCACAGTGCCCTCTGTAGATAATGCCACAGTGCCCTCTGTAGATAATGCCACAGTGCCCTCTGTAGATAATGCCACCGTCTCCTCTGTACATACTGCCACAGTGACCTCTATAGATTCTGCCACAGTGACCTCTATAGATGCTGCCACAGTGCCCTCTGCAGATAATGCCACACACACCCCAAGTAGATAGCTCCATTGGGGCTCCCTCTAGGAGTGGAATCCCCAGCCAGAGCGTTGCCGACGCTTTGGCTGGGGATTCCTCTACTGTTGGAGCCCCTGATGTCACTGTCCATACACAGTGACGTCGGGGGATCCTCCTGGACCGGAATGTGATATCAGGGGCAAACCCAGAGCCGGAGTCCCGGAGCAGAGCACTAGTATAGGCTTTGCGCCGGAACTCTGGGGAAGCCATTAACATCAGTGTCCATATATGGAGAGTGATGTCAGGGACTTGTCCAGAGCTGGAGTCTCGGAGCAGAGCCGCTTCTAGCACTCTGCCTGGGATTCCAGCTCTGTTCCTGACATCACTGTCCATATATGGACGTGGATGTCAGGGGCAACCCCAGAGCTGTAGGCTCTTCCTGGGACTCCAGTTGTGCTCCTGACAATCTCTGGGACTCCGGCTCTGGGGAAGCCCCTGATATCACTGTCGATGTATGGACAGCGATGGCAGAGGCTTCCCCAGAGTCCCAGAGCAGAGCCTATACTAGCGCTCTGCACGGGACTCCAGCAATGGGGAAGCCACAGACATCGCTGTCCATATGTGAACAGCGATGTCAGAAGATTCCACAGAGTCTCGGAGCAGAGCCGATACTAGCGCTCTGCTCGGGACTCCGCTCTGGGGAAGACCCTGACACACTGTGCATATATGGATAGCGATGTCAGGGAATTCCACAGAGTCCCGGAGCATAGCCTATACTAGCGTACTGCCCGGGACTCCGCTCTGGGAAAGACCCTGACACACTGTCCTTATATATGGGAATCGATGTCAGGGAATTCCAGTGCAGGAGCAGAGTCTGTACTAGCGGCTCTGTGTCCCACGGGCCGCAGATGACAGCCCAAGGGGCCGCGTGCTTGAGACCCTTGGTCTAGTATATTAAGTGCTCTATCCGAACTTAATTTTCACTCGCATCATCCACCACTTCTCGTAGTCTCTTGGTCTCCAAGCAACATATTCACGTGTAAATACTCAGCCAATGAAAGACAGAATAGTAACGGCTGTATCTACCGCACTCTCACGGGAGGAGTTTGACCCAGGTTCAACTGCGTCTGCCAGTGAGTCAGTAAGAAAATAAGTGTCACGTTGAGACGTGTCTATAAAAATTACCGTCAATTTATATTCCCGGTGTAAATTAAATACCGGCACCGGTCTCCAGGTATTAATTTCAGCTGGGCCAGTGGTTTAGCGGCCCGGGAGGCAACCCTACTTTGAAGATATTCATTGTTGAAGGTGACCATTGGAGACTGGGGCCCTCTTACAAGTTTTGTTATCCTGCCCCTTTAGAGAACCGATAAAAACAAGGGGACATATACAAAAACACCGAAAAAGGCCATACTTACAAATGGACACAGCCAGGTCAGAAACGCTGATGAGAGGGTGAGCAGGTGCTTTAAATAATAATAGCCACTCCCACTAGTCTTGAGGGGAGTGGTGTGTGGTGCATGGGATGTGTAGTAAGAAATAATAAATGGATAGTGTGTGTGCAAGTGTAATACTATAAGTGAAATATAGGGGGCAGTAATGAGTGAAGTGCCTCAATAGAAATAAATGGATAATGGGGTGCAAGTGAGTGAAACATGGAGGGATAGTGTGTACGTCATGAGGCACAACGTGTATAGCCAGGTAGAAGCCTATTTGTGACGCCTTGATAATTCATAGAGCGGGCTACCCTGCTTGCTATGCCAAACAACAACACACCATGCTCTCCCAGCATCAAAGACCCGGCTGTGTCCAAGAGAAGCGAATATACATAATAATGAAAAATACCTGGGGTATTGGTAATCATTTTGGCCAAAAGGATGCAAGCTCGCAATCCACGACAAGGATCCCCAGACTTGCGAGTCCCTAACTCCTAAACTGGAACAGAACGTTCCTGATGCACAAACAGAACCGATAAAAACAAGGGGACATATACAAAAACACCGAAAAAGGCCATACTTACAAATGGACACAGCCATACACGTTGTGCCTCATGACGTACACACTATCCCTCCATGTTTCACTCACTTGCACCCAATTATCCATTTATTTCTATTGAGGCACTTCACTCATTACTGCCCCCTATATTTCACTTATAGTATTACACTTGCACATACACTATTCATTTATTATTTCTTACTACACATCCCATGCACCACACACAACTCCCCTCAAGACTAGTGGGAGTGGCTATTATTATTTAAAGCACCTGCTCGCCCTTTCATCAGCGTTTCTGACCTGGCTGTGTCCATTTGTAAGTATGGCCTTTTTCGGTGTTTTTATCCTGCCCCTTTGTTACAACCCTGGTCATGGATGTTGGGAAGTTCAGTGGTGGACATAGACAGCAGAGGGCACCTGTGCAAGAAGAGTATGTGGGCCCCTTACTCTCCATTAGCTCACCAAAGAATACCCCGCCACCATGTCTCTCTAACAATCCATCAATAATTCAGAGCCATTGGCAATAGCTTAGTCCATACATGCCATCCAATAGAGAGTAAAAAGCTTCTGTTAAGATGACAGTGGGCCCCCCTACTTACTGGGCACCTGTGCAGCTGCACAGGTTGCACGAATGGTAGGTCCGCCCCTGGGGAAATTAGGGTAAATGCTATACCAGTATAGGGGTTGTGGTAACATCACCAGTAGGATGATAGATTTTGATTTTTGGTATGACACCCCCTCTACTTTACGTTTATCCTTGATGTTAAAAATAAGTTAAATGTTTTTGCATTTCCAAGAAGGGGATTCAAAACAAATTTGGCTGCATTATCGGCCCTCTCACTCACAATTCCTCAATTTCAGTGAGTCATAACCAGATGAGGAGTGAAGTGCTAGATATTGACTCTAGGTCTTTTTTTTAAAAAAACTGGTCTAAGCAGCTTTAGGACTAAAAAATTGCAGATCAAATGAAACAAGGATGGGCTCCAGTTTGTATGTTGATTCCGACCAACTCATGGTGGGAATCCCAACTTCAAATTATGCATAGGGCGATTTGGGCGTTTCACCCGCCCCAGTCATTTTCAAAACCTGACCGCCTCACCTCTTGCCCTAAGATCAACACTCCAAAACCGGATTTGTTCCACAGTTTATGGCAATGCGCAAAGGTGCAAAACCTTCTGGAAAACAGTGGGTGACTTCATTAGGAGCATCTGGGGGTTTGTGATGCAGTTAACTTCTCATCTTGACCTTTTCGATTATTGGGCTGAATCTAATGAATCTAATGTAGACTCTCTTCATTATGAATATCCTCCTTCATTATTGCATGTTATTCTAGGAATGGCTTAAAGGGCCCTACTGCAGCGCTGGTGGTGACCTAGGCCTCCTAGATCTGTTGGACCAGTTGAAAATTTTTTTGCAAATAGATCGTTGAGACGCGGAGCAGTGTAAAGAAAAAAAAATGGGCAAATTTGAAAAAAATATTTAAGAATTTAAGGTCAAAACGTGTGAACTCCTAATGAACTCAGTAGCGTTCTCATATCTTTTAGGTATTCATTGGGCTTTGTATTGTGGACAAGACATGCGATAAGTACATCTCAAACATGGACCGCCGTAAGATACACATAGGGGGTTAACGTGGACGTCAGTATCTCTGCTACGTTAGGTTATTAAGTATGATCAGTGACTCCAGTTTAGCTACATTGTTTATTGTAGTTGTAAATCCACCTTCTGTTTTATCAGAGACTTTAGGCTTCTGCTTTGTCCTTTCAGCATGCTTTACACTGCAGCTTTGCTTGTTCGGATTGGATGCTATGTATAGGTACATACTTAAGGCTAGCAATTAAACCACCAGTGAGAATACATTTTATTAACAGGGAAACAACACTTGAGTTCCATTTTGAACTGGTTGGTTCTAATGGGGGTCCCCATACTACCTCTATATTCAGCGTTCGCGGGCTGTCCGCTGCATTCACAAACCTGCTGAATTCGGAAAGTTGTCCAGCACATTAGGTAGGCAGCTCTGTCTGTCAGCTAGGCTTCCTTTTCTCTGCTCCAGATAGGCAGCTGTATATTGGGCCAACCAGGCACCACTAAGTTAACCCTTCATGCCTTTATTTAGGTTTTTGGACTGAGCTCTTGGAATAATATGATTTTATCTGAAGATCTCTCTATACAGATTACCAAGCAAAAGCTACTTTGGTGCACATCCCTTCTGGCTGTAATTTATGTCTGCTACATCAGATCCTTAATGTGAGTATGAAAAACAGACAATCTTATATCTCATAAGCTCGTAAAGATCTAAAAGCTAAAATACCAACAAAACACACATATTGTCTGGAGTGCTAGAGCTTGTAAAAGAATGTTTTAGAAAAGGAGAGTGGCTAAAGTTGGTTTAGATGTGGCTGGGAGGCAGCTTGCAGCAGCAGTAACCTCCTCCCACTGCTCTGTTTTCGTGCAGATCAAGAGAGTTGAACTCTGGGAGTGGGGTGGGGAAATTAAGGAACAAAATATCCCCGTCCGACACGCACGCACGCACGCACGCACGCACGCCCACACACACACACACACACACACACACACCTATTTATCTCTTTGCAACCTCCTATCCTTAGTAAGTGAATAGCTATGGGGTGGGACTTAGGCAAAGAGGGTGGGTCTTAGCTCGCTTGGTCTCCATTGCAGACAACACACTGGAGAATCTTGCTATTTCACATGGACCAGCAATGGTGGGAAATAGGGAATCAACGAATACCTCATGTTCACATCAGGAAATTGTTGCCTGTTTAGTGAGAATAGGGAGCGTGCTACCCTTTATGTAAGCAAGCCTTCCTTTGCTTAACGGCTACCACTTGAGGGCAGAAGTGGTGTCCGCTAAAGGTAGCAGCTAGCTGCCACCGTGACCCAGGAAGGTTAGTGATCTAGCCTCAATTAGTATTCTAGGCTGGGGCGTAGATTCTACCCTTGGGGATTCCGCATTGTAGTGGGTAACCTCCACGGTGACCGGCGAAGGCGACATCTATAACACAACATCGGATACCGTCAGACGCAGCCACTTTAATGGGGACTCCCGCGTGATAGATGTACCAAACCTCGGTCTGACTGACACTACAAGTGTACTGGATCCCGGCACTGTGTTCAGATACGTGAAGAATGGAGTTAAAAGGAATTCAAGGCGTGGAATTGACTGTTTGCGGAACATTATAAAAACGCACGCTGAAGGCCAACCTTTATGATCTAGACAACTCAAACTAACCACCCACTTGACCCCCATTTTTTAATGAATGTGCAGATGTTTTTGCCCATGACCCTTTGCATTGTGGTGTTTTTTTCAACTTTAGACTTCGGCTCTGACTAAGAATTAGTCGCTTTGGCGGTTGCAGTAATATAGCGCGTTACTGTGAGATCACACAAACTTGTGGAGGACTTCCGATGATTACAAGAATTTTGACCGTAGGGAAACATTGAGGTTGTGCGACGGTCACAGTAACGGATCCGAAGTCACTGCGGAGCCCTAGTCTTATATGTAGTAATTAAAATGGAGATATTAAGACCTCATGCACACGACCGTAGTGTTTTTATGGTCCGCAAATTCCAGGACCGTGTTCCGTGAAATGTCATCCGCAGTTCATCCGTATGTAATCCGCAGTTCATCCGTATGTAATCCGCAAAATGCGGATAAAAAAAAAAAGCCTAGGTAAAACAGGATGACGACAGAACTCATTCCCGGTCGTCGCCTAGCAACACTTCCGCAAATCCGCAAACTGCGGTTGACACACGGAGGTGTACCCGCATTTTCCACGGGCCCATTGACTTCTATGGGCATGTCCGCATCAAATTTGCGGGCCGTAATAAGACATGTCCTGAGTTTGTGCGGCACGGATTTGCGGACATGCGGGGACCCGTGAAAACACGGATAGTGTGTATGGGCCCATAGAAATGAATGGGTCCGCAATTCTCCCGTGGATTTTCGGGGGAATTGCGGACGCAAAAACACGTTCGTGTGCATGGGGCCTAACTTGGCTTTATATGTACAGATATACATCTCTTGCTAACGCTAAATGTTTTTTCAGCTGCTTTCCTAAGGAGCCTTCTACAACGTCTTGGGGGGCGCCCATCGTGTGGGAAGGAACATTCGATCGTGAGGAGGAAAATCGCATTCATCAGTCTCGTGGAACTGTGGTTGGTCTCTCAGTATTTGCAGTTGGAAAGTGAGTGCTCATGATCTTTTTTTTCCACGTCATCTTACAAGGATGCATGTGGGCTGTCATGTGGACGTGCATACTGCCGTGTGTAACACCCTTATCCTTGTGTCATACCCAAATAGCCAGGAAGCATAGGAGCATCACTATGGAGGTAATATAAATAAGGTTGATGGCATGGAGGGAGGCCAGGCACAGGAAGGAGAAGAAAGCAGAGAGGAGTCTGTGCATACTTGGATGCAGGGGGTGACTAGTTGACTGAAGGGCTCAACTCCATAACTTTAAAACAGCTGACAATTATTACACCTTCATGCCCCCATTTGCAGTAGGAAGTTTAATTATTTTCCCTGGAAATCAATTTTTTACAAACTTATTTACAGTTATGGGTGCCCCTATATAGTTTATTTAAGTAAACTTGTATTTTTCCTTTAATGTTTGCGTTTTAATGCCAATCCACTCTGGTCTTCTCAGGTATCTCGACACTTACCTTACCGATTTCCTTGTTTCTGCCAATCACTACTTCATGGCTGGCCTGCCCTGCAAAGTCTATGTCCTCACTGACCGACCAGCCAATGTGTCCACCATCCATGTTCGGTCTGGTATGTCCATCACCACACTGCAGGTGACCTACCGAGCTCGATGGCAGGACATCTCTATGCTGCGCATGATGGATCTGAGAGATCTAGTACTACCTCTGGCTGATGATCAAGTGGATTACCTCTTCTGTATGGATGTTGATCAGGTATAGTGGACTAGGCCGATCAGTAGATAGATAGATAGATAAGTGGGCTTTAAAGATGTTTATTGTAAATCTATCTATCTATTCGCAAACAAGAGACTGTACCATTAGGCTATGTTCACACAGAGTTTTTTGCCGCGTTTTTCGCCCGCGGCCATTGAGCGCCACGGGCAAAAAACCCAGCATACGCTTTCTCTGCCTCCCATTGATTTCAATGGGAGGTCAGAGACGTAAACGTCCGATGATAGGGCACGTCGATTCTTTTTCCTGCGAGACGGTTTTTCCACTCGCGGGAAAAAAACGCCTCCGCCTCCCATTGAAATCAATGGGAGGCATTTTCGGCCGGTTTCCACGTCAAAAAAACTCTGTGTGAACTGGCCCTTACATTTCCTTCCTTCTATTTATATCTTTAGGTTTTCACCTCCGATTATGGACCAGAGACTCTTGGTGACCTTGTGGCTCAACTCCATTCTGGATATTACTTAGCAAGTAGAGAACAATTTCCGTATGAGAGAAACCCTTTATCTGCTGCCTTCATACCTCCATGGGGGGGAACGTTTTATTACCACGGGGCAGTGTTTGGTGGAACGCCGGCTCACCTCACTAACCTCACATCCAGCTGCCTGAGGGACATCTTAAAGGACAAGGACAGCCGCTTGGAAGCCATCTGGCATGATGAAAGCCACCTCAACAGGTACCTGACCATGGATCATTTACCATCAAAGGTGCTTTCACCAGAGTATTGCTGGGACAACAGATTATGGCTGAAGTATCACAGACTGAGCTGGGCAGAAAAAAATTATCAAAAAACAAGAGTATGAAACATGGGGACATGAGACGGTTCCTTACACTAAGTGAATGGAAAATGACGAACAAGAATGAGCGGATCTCGGATTATGGACATCCTTTGTAGATCTCTAGGGATGTTTTGGTCATTTTTCCCGCCTTTTTGACTTGCCATCTCCAGGCAGATTTGACCTGGAGAAGGGTGATAAGTTGATTGGTTAGAGTTCTGACCTATCTACTCTTGTTGCTGGGGGTGAAGGTTACTTTGCCCCAGCAACAGCAGGTGATTGGGTTCTTGCTGAACCCATGTGACCTGCATTTTGTATATAATTCAGGTTCAGGGGCTGGCTGTTCTGTTCAGAACCCAGTTAAGACGAAAGCACAAGCGCCCTCCCCCTTTTTTTTTAATGTTCCTTTTTTATGTTCTGTCACGGCCTTCTTTGTTAGAAGTTGGGTAAAGTCACCCAATAGCTGGCTGGACGGTTGACAGTATTTTTTAATGGTGAGTTTGAGTTTATGGCTCCTGACGTTGGTCATTGATCATATTTATTAAGGTTAATTTATTATTGGTTTATCTTATACTTTAATGGAGAAGGCCGTGGTCAATAGCTATACTCATAGGTATATTCTATAATCCTATGATCGATGTCCAGCAGATGGACACCCATAGAATAAAGTTATGTCTTGTACGGTGGAGATGAAGGTCCTACAATTCATTCATAATCATTTTTTAAATTTTTTTTGTTATTTTATGTTTAGTTGGGATTGAGCACTGGTGAAGTCTGATCAAAGCGATCTATGAAGTTTTTATATAATACCGCCATACAATGCCTAAATAATATCTAAATTATACTACCATATAGTGCCCTCATTCAATGCTATGCTCAAATAAAACTACCAACCTGTTCTTAAGGGATCCTAGTGAACTGGGGGCCCTAGGCAATAGCCCAGTTTGCCACGCCCTGAAACTGGTTATTGGGGGTTTCATAGCACCCAATAACACCCCTCAAATTCTAGGAGAAACCATCAAATTGAATGATAAAATTCTTTCTGCTGCCACTAGAGGGAGCTCAGTGAATATGGATTATTATTGCGTTCAATCTGAACTGTTTAAATCCCTGTGAGCTCCCCCTAGAGGCGGCTGCAGGCAGACAGAATCTTATAATTTAACTCAACATGGGATTTGCATCAGAAAAAAATCAGAGCTGCAAACCCCTATAAAGGTTTAAATATTTTCTTTTGTGATATTCTTTCGATTTATATACATTAGGGGGGGGGGGAATGTACGTTGTACTTATCCCATATCCAAATATAATAAGGAATTGATTGCCAAAGCCTACATACCCTTGAAATATCCAGGTGGCGCCCCCTCATTACTCTCAGTATAATTGCGGCCGTTACCTGATAATTTTTTTTTCTCCCTGGTGGCTTGTAATGGAAATCAGCTCTGCACACTGACTGCCTGATGACTTTCTGCTTAAACACAACATACATCTGAACAAGCAGAGCTGCACTGTAAAGCATGGGAAAAGATCAGCGCTGCAGTTTGAGCCTCTGATGAGACAGTAGGTGGAATTAAGACTACCTGAGACTCCAACAGACAATGCAGCTCAGCTGGAGTCCATGATCTCTTATCTTGTATGGATCTCTTTTTTTATTCTTTTTGTTACCCGTTTTAAAAGTTCACATCACGTTAGATAATGTTTGTTCTTTTTTATGTTGTTCCCTTTTTACGTTCTTCTTCTAGACAGAACATTTCCTTCTATGCCTAAAAAAATCTTTCCTAGCCATAGCGGCTTCGAGGAAAGCTGGGTGACAACCTACCCGGCTACCAGTACAGCTCCCAAATGGGCCCTGTATGGCAAATCTGATTAGATATGAGGTGATATTGCGCCCTCTCCCATATTTGCCCTCCGGTAGTCTTGGAAAGTTGGATGACTACCCATGTGGGAGATGTAACGGCCTCTACATTGATTGCCACCAAGCTTTCCCAGAAACTGATGATATAATATTTCATTTTTATTACCGTGACAGATGAGGGCTCCGGGGGATTTTAGGGGGTATCGGGCTTTACAGCTTTATACATTGGTGTATGGGCAATTATACGACAAGTGATGGGATTCCTGGGCAGCAACGTTCAGCTTTATCCGCTGCCTCCCGTCTTGATGAGACGTGTTTGTGTGTTTCGTGCCTTGCAGACACCCTCGGGGGATCATCACCAGTCCTCAGTCATTGGCGGCACAATGTGTGGGGGGTTTGGGATGGGCCTGGGTCTGAATGTTACACTGAATGAACCATCTGCATTTTCGGGATTCCTTGCAGGGTTGGTCCGGTACAGCCAGATATAACAAGTCAGACTCGTCTTCATTTTTAACCCCTTAGTGACCAGTCTATTTTTGGTCTTCATAACCAAGCTATGTTTTTTTTTTGCTTTTTTCATGGTCGCATTTAAAGAGCTATAACTTTTTTTATTTTATTTTTTCCATTGACATCGCTGTAGGAGGACTTGATTTTTTTTAGATTAGTTGTACTTTTAATTTAGGGTACATATAATTTTTTGGATTAACTTTTATTAACTTTTTTGGGGGAATAGAAAAAAAACAGCAATTCCGCCATTGTTCCATGCGTTTTAAATTTACGCCGTTCACCTTGCGGCGTAAAGAACATGCTACCTTTATTCTATGGGTCGGTACGATTATGGCGATATCACATATGTGGAGTTTTTTTTATGTTTTTACGACTTTTGCACAATAAAAACACTTTTGAACTAAAATGATTTGTTTTGCTTCGTCGCTTTCCAAGAGCCGTCATTTTTTATCTATCCGTCAATGTCGTGATACGAGGGCTTGTTTTTGGTGGGATGAGACGCAGTTTATATTGGTACTTTTTTGGGGAACATGCGACTTATTGATTAACTTTTATTATTACTTTTTTGGGGGGCAATGGAAAAAAAAAATAGCAATTCCACCATAGTTTTTTTCATTTAATTTTTTTAATATATTTTTGTTAATATGGCGTTCACCTTGCGATTTAAATGACATGTTAACTTTATGGTTTGGGTCATTACGGTCACGGCAATACCATATATGTGAAATTTTATTTATTTTTGTACACTTTTATTAAATAAAAAACACTTTTTAAAGGAAAAAATGTTTTTGATTTTTTTTTTTAAATGTAATCTTTATTCATAATTTTTATTTAACATTGATTAATTATTTTTTCAGTCCCACTGGGGGACTTCACTATGTGATCTTTTGATCGCTGCTATAATGCTTTGGTATACTGTCAGTGTAAAGGCCTGTGGGCCTTCGTTAGGCCCCCAACTGCCATGGCACCCCATCGCGGCCGGCGATCGCATTTTAAACTAAATGCCGCTATTGACCGCAGCAGGGGTTTTAAGGGTTTAAACGGCCACGATCAAAGTAAACTTCGATTGCCACCGCTAAAGCAGGAGCCCGGTTGTCATTAGACAGCTGAGCGCCCGCTCCATACTGCACGGGACTTAGTGATCGCCGTGAAAAGGCATATTGGTGGTCACTAAGGGGAACAGAAAGGACCTAAACACATCAGTAACAGTGCAGCATCGTTATAACAAGAGCTGATAACAGAGAACAATAGGCAGTATTCCCCTGCACAGCGATAATCCTTATGTTTAGTCTTTATTTAAGGCCTGGATATTCTTTTCAGCATATTATTTTTATATTCCTGGTAAATTAGCCAGCTAGTGACGTAATTACAATGTTGCGTCCATAGTTTGTGGAATTCCTCATTACACCACTAGAGGGCAGGAGAGTATGGAACCCTTTGTATGTGATCCCAGGAAATTATAATCGTCCTCTCTGTGAAAGATACATTACTTCTCTTATATCTGTTTCTGGGAAAGCTGGGTGACGGCCAACACAATGACCTACAACTCTCACAGGGGTTGACACTCTGCTTTCCTAGACTCCTGAATGGAAAACCTGCCTAGTTATGCAAACACATGCCCTTCTACCCTATGACGACATAAATACATTTATTTCCATATCCCCCCTTTGCATTTCAATTCCCCACCATTTTTAAGATTTCTGCTTGCTGTTAGTGAATGGACATAGTCCTGTTTACATTCAAAGGCTGAAAACAATCATCATAGTTCTCACAGATGAGCGTTTGTTACTATTGCATCATGTCTAGACAATCCTCTGTGAGCTAAAAACATTAATAGCACAAATTTCTCTTCTGTCCTGATAGTTTGTTACAATGTATCAGTATAGGTAAAATGAATCTGTTGAGATCACAGTGGATTGTCCAGACAGGATAC
Organism: Rhinoderma darwinii; assembly: GCF_050947455.1. Taxonomy (NCBI): domain Eukaryota; kingdom Metazoa; phylum Chordata; class Amphibia; order Anura; family Rhinodermatidae; genus Rhinoderma; species Rhinoderma darwinii. The sequence continues at coordinate 113,346,017 of NC_134694.1, read as the reverse complement.
AATTGTAGCAAACCCTCAGCTATTAGACTAATAGGTTAGGGCAGATGGGTCTTTTGGCCCCCCTTAGGTTTTCAGGCCCGATGCCCCCGTCACTCCCATAGCTACTCTATTCCATCAAAGTATCAAAACCCACCACTCACACATCATTCACTGTCCAATGCTTCTGCAATGTGATTGGCTGGGGATATGATGGTAGTCACCCAGTTGGAAGCCTGAGATCAGTACCATCAAAATAGGGACACATGGACGGATCCTTAAAATAATGGGACCAGCTCATCCAGAGTCTCCAGGACATAAAACACAACCAGAGTTACATGACAAGTTGTGTCTTTATTGTTCCTCATATTAGATAACAGAGAGGATTATGGGTAAAGATACAGCAGCAACAGGGGGCTCAGCTGCTGCGCACCTCACAGAAGTACCCCCGGGTATGGGATGTCTCCTAATAATGTGACCGCGTAGCTGCCAAGCACCTCCTGCTATACACGACATGGACACTTGCACTCCACATACACACGGGCACAGGGGTTACCAGCGGGATGCTCAGTAGTTGGTGAAGCCATAGTTGGGGTGCAGTTCTGGTTTCACGTCACACACCAGGCTTAGTAGTCTTCTGAGCACAACCTCTTTATTCTTCCCATGACTGCTCTGAACCATCTGGAGCGTCTGCCGGGTTCGGGCCTCAATCTCGGAGGACAGGTCCCCCTGGGTGCCCAAGGCCTGTAGGCAAGATGTCAATCAGAACATATACAAGATACAACGCAGTTGGGTACAAAGAAGAGAATATAACAGCGATCTACATAACCCCTCTGTTAGGGTGATGGGTTTTGTCACCCAGGACAGAAGGGCATGGCTTTTGTTTCCCCTTTCATGCCCCTTGGGCCATTTCCCCGCTAACAATGAAGCTCGCCTGGAGAGGGGAGTTCTGCACAGGTTCTCACCACCCATTAGCAAAAGGGATACAACCAATTAGGATTGGGCCCCCTGTCTCCAAGGGCCAATAGCAATTGTATGGCCTCTATGGTTTGTACTGTTCATAGGGTACAAATTACAAAGTCCTATAACTTTAAAACGTAAAGCAGCCCTTCAATTGCCAGCAATGAAAAGGATTCTTTACTGTAAGAGCTGAGAAAGTCAGGAATATGCTCGCACACTAGACTGGTATTGCCCCAGACTGCAGAAATTTGGAAATTGACTGGCCTCACTAGGCCTAACAGGTATGTTCTTTGCAGGGGTGTACTTAAAAAAAAGACTGGGGGAAGTGATAGCAAAAATAAAAAGGACACCCCTTCCCGGATTTAGTTGATGTTACGTACTTCAACCTTACCCAGGAGCACCTGGAAATTTTTACCTTCCCATTACAGAGATAGGAAGTCGCGGCATAATCACATCACCAATCAAGAAGTAGAATAGGTCCGACCTGTAAGGCTCTTCTTTTTCAGGGGCCCCATAACAGAAAAAAATGTGGAGACGATGAAGACTATCGGGTGCCCCTCGGATGCCGTCAAAAACGGCCCGAGTGGCACAACGGTCGTGTGCAAGAAATCTAAGTAAACTATAGCACTCAATACCAGTCTGCTGCAGCTAAAGCCAACAGGATAATATCTCGTATTAGGAAGGGCATGACTACTACAGGAGAAAGTAATAATACCTGACCAACAGAACTGTAAAATGATGGAACATGCTCCCGCAGGATATGGTAATGGCAGAAAATATGTATAGATGTAAGAAATGAATGGACATCTTCTATTAGAAACACAATATACAGGTTATGGCATTAAGGCCCCGTGCACACGACTGTTTTTTTCATCAGTAATTACAGACCCATCCATTTCTATTGGCCACAGACACCTTTCAGTATTTTTACGGATGGGTGTCCGTATTGAAAAGATTATAGAACCCGTCCTATTCAAGTCTGTAATTACAGCAAGGACTCTCCCATAAAAGTCTATGGGAGCGTCCGTAAATACGGACGGCTACGGATGTGCATCTCTATACCGTCCGTATTCACGGAAGCGTTGCTATACAACATGCTGATGACATAATTTGCACCCTCCCACTTTTTCTCCGGCTCCGTATATACGGATGAAATACGGATCCATATTTACGGACAGTATTTCGGGATAGATGAAAATACGGTCGCGTGCATGGGGCCTTACAGTGTAGAATGATGATCTGGGGACGGGGGTCAGGAGGGATAATAATGTCATACAAGGGTATCTTATGCCTCCCCCTGGACCAACTGGGTGTTGTAAGTATAAAATGTTGAACATGGCAGCTTGGGCAGGGACAGGCACCCGCTATCTGCTTGGTGACCCTCGTCTACATACGGTGCGTTGCTGGCTCTGGAATTCCCTCTCCCTTTCTATCCGATATTGTTCAATCTCCACTTGGGCCTCCTCTTTTGCTTGCTTCAGCCTCCGAGCTTTACCTGTTGGGGTAAACAGATATTAGATCTGACGGCTCCATAGGAAAATTCTGTACAAGATTTAGTAAGTATCTGTCCTCCGCAGTCTACGGGGTGAAGGCTGCTGCTATCCATAGTAATATAATAGTGTAGTGATCTCAGGCCTGCTGACCGGGGAAACGACAGAGAGTGGCCCAAAACATCCCAGCTGTCACCTGCAAGACCAATGTCACGTCATGCGGGCATCCAAGGGGCAATGTACCCTCCGGTATATACAATATATCCACCCCTGAATGAATAGATGTTTGGTTGGTAGATAGATTAGTATTTGTGTATAAAGAGGTCTTACGTTTCCTGGCCTCGGACACCCTCTCCGCCGCTCTCTTCTCTGCCTGGAGCAGTTGTTGGATTCCCTGGGATTGGCTGGTCATGGTGTCACCGCAGCGATATATAATATAAAATATACAGATCTTCTACCAGCCAGGGGACTATTGATATGTGTGTATTTTTCAGGCAGTCCGTGTCCTCTGCTCTCACTGCAGTCACACACATACACTCCTCCTCCTCCTCCTCCTCCTCAGCATCATCCTCTCATTCCCCCCTCCATCCTCAGCATCATCCTCTCATTCCCCCCTCCATCCTCAGCATCATCCTCTCCCTCCCCCCTCCACCCTCAGCATCATCCTCTCCCTCCACCCTCAGCATCATCCTCTCGCTCCCCCCTCCATCCTCAGCATCATCCTCTCCCTCCACCCTCAGCATCATCCTCTCGCTCCCCCCTCCATCCTCAGCATCATCCTCTCCCTCCACCCTCAGCATCATCCTCTCCCTCCCCCCTCCACCCTCAGCATCATCCTCTCCCTCCACCCTCAGCATCATCCTCTCCTTCCACCCTCAGCATCATCCTCTCCCTCCACTCTCAGAATCATCCTCTCCCTCCCCCTCCCTCTATCTACACGGCATGGCTGTACTCTCCCTCCATTGTCAGCATCTTCCCCCTACATCCGGCTCTGGGTACCACTCTAGTATCCTCTTCTATCTTGTTCACTTTATTCAATAAAATAAAAAATAAATAAATAATATATATTAATATAACATATATATATATAAAATGCAAAATAAACAGGACGATGCTAATCTTCTGTGACTGCAAAGCAAACAAATACTTAGATGCAGCAGCAATACGGGGTGCTAAGATATATACAAGCATTGAAGATTTTTATTAATTAAAATTGCATACTGCTATATTTTCTATACTTTTGTAGTAATACAATTTAAAATAATAGAAATATTATAAGTTTACTGCTGCATCTTTAGATTTGTTTAAATATACCGTTATATATATATATATAATATACACACACTAATAGATTAGCCCATTTTTTGCTTTATTTTCTTAAATTCACGACACTGTTCAGCCGTAACATTAAGACCACCTGCCTAATATTGTGTAGGTCGCCCTCATGCCACCAAAACATCTCTGACCCATCAAGACATGGACTCAAGAAGACCTCTGAAGATTCCAGTGGTATCCGGCGCCAAAACGTTAGCAGCAGATCCTCTAAATCAATAATCCCAAGATAAACATTCATGGATATGCCAAAAATATCTGATACTGTGGATGCGGGTAACATACTGTATCTCCAATACAAGGGTCACCCAATCCCCCGTCCCATCTGGTGAGGGAGCCATCGCATCGAGGTGGAAAATGAATGAACCCACGTATCAGATAGTTATTGCATACCCTGTAGATATGCCATAAATGTTTATGTTGGGAATACCCCGATAGTCCTGTAAGTTGTGAGGTGGGACCTACGTGGATGGGACTTGTTTCTCCAGCACATCCCACAGATGATCGATCAGATTGAGATCTGGAGAATTTGTAGCCAACACCTTGAACTATTTGTCATGTTCCTCAGACCATTCCTGGACAATGTCTGCAGTGTGGCGGGGGTATTATCCTGTAGAAGAGGGCGCTGACATTAGGGAATACCGTTACCATGAAGGGGGTACTTGGTCTGCAGCGATGTTTAGGTAGATGGTACGTGTCACATCCACATGAATGCCAGGACACAAGTAATCATCACACGGCCCTCGCCGGCTTATCTTCTTCCCATAATGCATCCTGACGCCACCTGTTCTTCAGGTAAGTGACGCACCCGGCTGTCCACATGATGTGTAAGGAAACGAGATACATCAGACCAGGCACCTTCTTCCATTGCACCATGGTCCAGTTCTGATGCCCACGTGTCCATTGAAGGCGCTATCAGTGATGGACGGGGGCCAGCATGGCCGCTCTGAATGGTCTGCGGCAGCACAGCCCAAACACTGCAAGCTGCGATGCTCCGCAGATTCGGACACCTCTCTATCACAGCCCGCAGTCACTTTTTCAGCAAAAAACGGGCAAAGCCTTCACTCTCCTCACGCAGCAATGCGCCTTGGACGTCTAGGACACTGTCGCCAGTCAGCGATTGTCCTTCTTTGGACTATTTTTGGTAGGTATTAACCCCTGCATCTTTTTTAAATAAACCAGTCTAGGAAATTGTTCCTAGAACCGCCACCGTGTTTCTATATGTAAAACTGAGGTGATTCCACAACACGGAGGTCACGCTGCGGTTTACATCTCAACATTGTAGTGAATTACAGCAGCGGCCATTTACAAAAAAAAAAAGTTTGTGTAAAAGACTCAGGCTGCTGCTCACCATCTCCCCCATGCTGTACACTGCAGCTCTTCTTGTCCGGACTGGCTGCAGTATATAAGCATAAGCCCCCTAAAAGCTCAGCACAAAGTCGTTGCACGGAGAGAGGATTACCATTACAGCAATGATAGAATAATTATATATACAAGCAGCCAAACCAACAGTGGGGAAAAATAAACCGATCAGAGAACTACTGCACCTAGACTGAGGGGTGTAAGGCCTTAATATGGGGCGGCTGCAGATCTGCTTTATAGGGCACATCCACCTTAGCAACCATTTTATTTATTGCATCCAACGTATCCTATTTTATCTGAATATAGATTAGCAAGAAGTAGGGTCTGATGGAAGGCAATGACTGCAGGATCAGACTACACAGGGTTTGTTTGTAGTCTGTAACCATAGAGACACAAACCTGCAAACACAATGGGATAGATTTTCAACCAAAAACTTTTTGCAAAAATGAAAGATGTGCTGGAGAAAGAAAAAAAAAAAAAGGATTAACGGTTACAAAGGTGAACATATACCTTGCAGGAAATCACCTATCCAGGTACCCAAAAGTTCTTCCAGATTACCAGCCTGTGTGTGGGGGTACGGGGCTATGTGAGAGGTGGGCATGGGCAGCTTAAATTATCAAGTGGTTGGGTAAACTTGGTGCAGGCAGAGTCTGATCCAGATATCACGTGACTGCGTATTCTTCTACACATTATTGGAATATTCTGTAAATCAACTCCCACAGCTTCCTGGGTGAGGAATGATGATGATGACAACTCACTGGTTAGAAGAAACATTCATTTATCAGACAGAACCGGATTTATCCAGAGGGCAAAACATAAAGACAGGGAATAAATCCCAAAATAATTTAATAATTACCAACTGATATGAATCTTAGGTTTAAAGGAGACATTCACTTAATATCTATGTTCAATATTCCCCAACATACCGTAGGACCTGTAAACATTTGTAATTCATGATCATTTCCCCTTTAAAAAGCTGTAGTCTCCAACTGTTGCCAGACTACAACTCCCAGCATGCCTGACAGCCGCAATAATAAATTGGGGAGCAGTATGTTTCAAAGACCATGGGTGCCCATCAATATATCCTGAAGGACCGGATTACCGAGTCCTACATCTAACTTTCTAAAACTTGTGACATGTCAGAAGTTTTGACCAGTGGGGTTCGAGTTCTGAGTCTCCCACCAGTCGCTAAAACAAAGTAGCAGAAGCACTCGGGAGATTGCTTAGTTTCTGATTAGCTTTCTTCAGAAAGCCGAGTGAGCTGTGTACGGGTTCATAGACTTTTTATTGCGCCCGTACACCACTTGATCAGCTTTACGAGAAAAGCAGTTAAGAAACTAAGCGGCACAGCGCTCACCTGGGCAATTCTGCAGCTTCATTTTAGTGATCGTGGGGATCTCAGTGCTCGGACCCCCAACCGATCAAAACTTCTGACATGTCAAAAAGGTTTTGGAAAGCTTAGTTACCCTTTAAATAACAAATGTAGCAGAGAAAAACCTTGCAGCACTGCCAACCTCTGGGACCAGAGATCAGTTTATAAACCAGCGCTGCGGCCTTGACTGTATTTCTGCTCCCCGCCACCCAGTGGACTGCAGCACGGCCTCATTCAAGTGAATGGTGGGGTCGTGCTGCAGTTCTTTGCACAGCCACTCACTAGGAGTGCCGCAGTCAGAGGAAAACCTTGAAGAGGCCGCAGCAAAAAAACATTAATCTGGGGGGCAGCCCAGAGGTCGGGCCAAATGTAAAATCACAGTGAGCGGTGCTAAACAACAAACTAAGCTCTGCTACATCTATACAAAACGGATATATGTGAATGCATTAACCACCATTCACTACTATGGGAGTTACGGAAATAGCGTAACTCAGCGAATTACGCTGTTTCCATAACTCCGGACCATGTAATCAGTAAGTGGCCGGGAGGCCGCACGAGTACAAAAATATAGAACGGTGATTAGGGAGCCCCGTTCTAGTGATGGATACGGGTCCCACCTCAGGGACCCGCATTTATCTGACATATCCTGTGAATAGGTCATAAATGTCTTTCATGGGAAAGCCCCTTTAAGACCAGAAATAATTTCACAAATTTTCAAAATTTTATGGAATGGAAAGGAGTAAAGATATCTATATAATAGAAGATATAGCACTCGGTCTGTGCCTTAATTTATTTGCATAGAGTCCGACTGACACCAAGACAAAAAAAATGAAAATGTAGAAGGATAAAAAAAACAAAAAAAAAAAAAAAACAGCAAGAGGTGCAGCAGACCATAGAAAGAACCAATTAACGGTGTCTTCCCATCAAAGACTCGGCTTAAATAAATAGTGACAATGCATACGTGGCTACTTGATCACCAGAAACAGGGACCCAGCAGCCCCATTCTCATGACCTGTGAGGGTCCTGGCAGTTAGACCCCCAACAATATACAAAAGTCTTTGGTGGAAAAATCCCTTTATGGCATATTAAGAGCTTAAAGGGGTTGCCCAATTTAAGGGGAGGTCCTAATTCTGCTTGGAGATCTTCTCACTCGACACAGACAATGGGTGTCCATGTAAGGAAGAGACACCGGTGATCCCCCAGAGCAAGAGCCATCTTAATAAAACCTCTGATTAATTAACAGAGGTCAAGGAAGATGGACCACGTTAATACCGCTAAGTGTGATAATAGGCCATATGGAAAGTAGACAATTCCTTTAATATGATCTCTTATGGAGAGATATGTCGGAGGGGAACCAGAGCGTACAAAGAGGAGTCCGAGTCCATTCGTCTCAGTGTCATCTCTTCCAGTGGTAGATCCAGTAAGTGCAGGGGATCAGATATTCCCATATAGGTTGACTTTTACTATAGCGATGGACTCTGTGATGTCTTGTCTTCCTTTCTCGTAGATGATATAGATGTTCTCGCTGTCCTCGATGTGACGGGAGAGGGTGGTCAGGCTAGAATAGCCGCTGGCTCCTGGCCAGATTTGGATTGAGTTTTGCTCCCAAGAGTCTCCCGAATCAAAACTCCAACGTAGAGTGAGGTTGACTCCTGGAGGAAGAAAAAAAAGTAAAATAGAATGCCTCCCAGGGATATGCAAGAATGGGGCTGCAGGCAGATACTGAGCCACCATCTCACCAGGGGAGGGGGTGGGGGGTTAGGGATTAAAAATGGGTTGATCGTGATTTTTGTACAATGTCACACGATCCCTCTTAGTCAGAGGGCAAAAAGGTAACAGTAAATAGAAGACAGGGAGGGGGAAGAGGGGGATGCAGCTGCAGATTCTCTCTTGCTCTGGGTCTGTGAGACTGCATGCTGTGAGAGGGGAAAGGGAGCAGAAAAGGGAGACATCTGATTGGTTCAAATCATCTAATACACATCAACTGCTACTTGTGGAGGATTGCGATTTTGTAATAATAGCCTGTATGTGATGTATAGCATACTGTTGTGGTGCAGGCTATGGCCTGCTCTGGGGGGGCTCAGCATCCTGTTGCGTGGCTCATGTACCCCTAGAAGTCTCAGACATATGTATAACTGGGACGGCTATCAGAAAGCTTACTGTGCGCCTGGTTGGATGGGTTGACGAAGTAGGTGATGCCACCTTTGTACAACGCGCCAGCTGCCACTGCTGGGTCCGGTAAGCCCTCATCGAAACGGACATTTTCCAGAGGGAGCGTGTCGCAGCCGTCAGTGGAGTATGCCACAATGCGGCAGCGGCAGTGATAGAAGTACTGGTTTCGGGCGTTAATGACCACGCTGCCATCTGGGAGTTCATACGGCTGTGAGTGGGTGAAGAGGACACAGTTAATTGAAGCAGGGGATTGTGGGTATTACACAGCAAGATTCTGAGCCAGTTACCTGACACTCATCTGGGCTGAAGTCCCCTGATCGCTTTTGTTGTTTGAATGGCAGCCCCTCCAAATTTCCCCCCTTCTTCCAGCTGTTCCCATGGTCGTCACTTAAAAGACAGAAGATCCCGTCCTCGTCCAGTGTCCCGTGACCACAGACAATGAGGCGCCCCTTCTTTGGTGAAAACTTTTTCTGTGCAGAAAAAAAAACCCAGATTAGACAAAACTCAAATACAGGAGGCAAAAACAATAAAAGGAGAATTTCTACCAAGATCTCCACATAATCTCCAAGTCTGATAACTGCATCATACTGAAGCCAGAGCCCGGGAGGTGCAAGGAACGTACAATCACTGATAATACTGCCGACTTCTCCTGTATCACATATTATAGCAGTTATATTCTTGTATATAGGAGGCAGTATTATAGTAGTTATATTCCTGTATATAGGGGGCAGTATTATAGTAGTTATATTCTTGTATATAGGAGCAGTATTATAGTAGTTATATTCTTGTATATAGGGGCAGTATTATAGTAGTTATATTCTTGTATATAGGAGGCAGTATTATAGTAGTTATATTCCTGTATATAGGGGGCAGTATTATAGTAGTTATATTCTTGTATATAGGAGCAGTATTATAGTAGTTATATTCTTGTATATAGGGGCAGTATTATAGTAGTTATATTCTTGTATATAGGGGGCAGTATTATAGTAGTTATATTCTTGTATATAGAGGCAGTATTTTAGTAGTTATATTCCTGTATATAGGTGCAGTATTATAGTAGTTATATTCTTGTATATAGGAGGTAGTATTATAGTAGTTATATTCTTGTATATAGGGGGCAGTATTATAATAGTTATATTTTTGTATATAGGAGCAGTATTATAGTAGTTATATTCTTGTATATAGGGGGCAGTATTATAGTAGTTATATTCCTGTATATAGGGGGCAGTATTATAGTAGTTATATTCTTGTATATAGGGGCAGTATTATAGTAGTTATATTCTTGTATATAGGGGGGCAGTATTATAGTAGTTATATTCTTGTATATAGGGGCAGTATTATAGTAGTTATATTCTTGTATATAGGGAGCAGTATTATAGCAGTTATATTCTTGTATATAGGGGCAGTATTATAGTAGGTATATTCTTGTATATAGGGAGCAGTATTATAGTAGTTATATTCTTGTATATAGGGGCAGTATTATAGTAGTTATATTCTTGTATATAGGGGGGCAGTATTATAGTAGTTATATTCTTGTATATAGGGGCAGTATTATAGTAGTTATATTCTTGTATATAGGGGGCAGTATTATAGTAGTTATATTGTATATAGGAGCAGTATTATAGTAGTTATATTCCTGTATATAGGGGGCAGTATTATAGTAGTTATATTCTTGTATATAGGAGCAGTATTATAGTAGTTATATTCTTGTATATAGGGGCAGTATTATAATAGTTATATTTTTGTATATAGGAGCAGTATTATAGTAGTTATATTCTTGTATATAGGGGGCAGTATTATAGTAGTTATATTCTTGTATATAGGAGGCAGTATTATAGTAGTTATATTCCTGTATATAGGGGGCAGTATTATAGTAGTTATATTCTTGTATATAGGGGCAGTATTATAGTAGTTATATTCTTGTATATAGGGGGGCAGTATTATAGTAGTTATATTCTTGTATATAGGGGCAGTATTATAGTAGTTATATTCTTGTATATAGGGAGCAGTATTATAGTAGTTATATTCTTGTATATAGGGGCAGTATTATAGTAGTTATATTCTTGTATATAGGGGCAGTATTATAGTAGTTATATTGTATATAGGAGCAGTATTATAGTAGTTATATTCTTGTATATAGGGACAGTATTATAGTAGTTATATTCTTGTATATAGGGGCAGTATTATAGTAGTTCTATTCTTGTATATAGGGGGCGGTATTATAGTAGTTATATTCTTGTATATAGGGAGCAGTATTATAGTAGTTATATTCTTGTATATAGGGGCAGTATTATAGTAGTTATATTCTTGTATATAGTGGCAGTATTATAGTAGTTATATTCTTGTATATAGGGGGCAGTATTATAGTAGTTATATTCTTGTATATAGGGGCAGTATTATAGTAGTTATATTCTTGTATATAGTGGCAGTATTATAGTAGTTATATTCTTGTATATAGGGGGCAGTATTATAGTAGTTATATTCTTGTATATAGGGGCAGTATTATAGTAGTTATATTCTTGTATATAGGGGCAGTATTATAGTAGTTATATTCTTGTATATAGGGGCAGTATTATAGTAGTTATATTCTTGTATATAGGAGCAGTATTATAGTAGTTATATTCTTGTAAATAGAGGGCAGTATTATAGTACCGTGTTTCCCCGAAAGTAAGACAGTGTCTTACTTTCTTTTTATCCCCAAAAGCCCCACTATGTCTTACTTTCGGGGTATGTCTTATATTGGAAAAAAATTGTCAAAAGATAAAGTTCCTACTTACCGAGAACTTCCCGGCCGTTGCCTTGGTGACGCGTCCTTGGTGACGCGTCCTTGGTGACGCGCCTCTCTTGACATCGGGCCCCACCTCCCTGGATGACGCGGCAGTCCAAGTGACCGCTGCAGCCTGTGATTGGCTGCAGCCTGTGCTTGGCCTGTGATTGGCTGGAGCTGTCACTTGAACTGAAGTGTCATCCCGGGAGGTCGGACTGCAGGAAGGAGACAGGAGTAATCGGTAAGTTAGAACTTCGATTTTTTTTTACAGGGATTTTGGGATCGCAAGTCACTGTCCAGGGTGCTGAAACAGTTTAACTCTTTCAGCACCATGCACAGTGAATGTCTTCCGACGTCGCGGACCGGAAATTTTTTGGCCGGGTTCGGCCAAAACGAGTTTGGCCGAACCCGGTGAAGTTAGCTTCAGTTGTCGGGGTTCGCTCCTCGCAAAGACACTCCGTTTGGATGCTTGGAAACAGAAAAGCACGTGGTGCTTTTCTGTTTCCATTCATCCTTTTGACAGCTGTTGCGCAAACACGCAGTTCGCACGGAAGAGCTACCGTGCGACCTGCCTGGTTTTCACGCACCCATTGACTTCAATGGGTGCGTGATGCGTGAAATACGCAGAGTTATTGAACCTGTCGCGTATTTTGCGCAGCGAACAAACGCTGCGCAAAATACACGGACTGTGTGTACTGCCCCATAGACTTCTATAGGGCATTGCGTGCCGCGCGAAAACCATGCGGTCTACACGCTGCCAAATCACGCTCGTGTGAATCCCCCCTAATACTGTGTGCATTACCGTATTTTAAGCAGGAGGCGGCATTGACAAGTGCAGGGGACGGCGCGGTGACGTATGGAGAGGGGGGCGGCGCGGAAGTGGGCAGGAGGCGGCAATACCCCCGTGTTTCCCCGAAAGTAAGACATATGTCTTACTTTCGGGGTACGGCTTATATTAGCCGACCCCCCTGAAACCCCCGATACGTCTTACAATCGGGGGTGTCTTACTATCGGGGAGTTATATTCTTGTGTACAGGAGCAGTATTATATCAGTTATATTCTTGTATATAGGAGCAGTATTATAGTAGTTATATTCTTGTATATAGGGGGCAGTATTATAGTAGTTATATTCTTGTATATAGGGGCAGTAATATAGTAGTTATATTGTTGTATGTAGGGGGCAGTATTATAGTAGTTCTATTCTTGTATATAGGGGCAGTATTATAGTAGTTATATTCTTGTATATAGGGGCAGTATTATAGTAATTATATTCTTGTATATAGGGGGCAGTATTATAGTAGTTATATTCTTGTATATAGAGGCAGTATTATAGTAGTTATATTCTTGTATATAGGAGCAGTATTATAGTAGTTATATTCTTGTATATAGGGTCAGTATTATAGTAGTTATATTCTTGTAGATAGGGGCAGTATTATAGTAGTTATATTCTTGTATATAGGAGCAGTATTATAGTAGTTATATTCCTGTATATAGGGGACAGTATTATAGTAGTTATATTCTTGTATATAGGGAGCAGTATTATAGTAGTTATATTCTTGTATATAGGAGGCAGTATTATAGTAGTTATATTCTTGTATATAGGGGGCAGTATTTTAGTACCGTGTTTCCCCGAAAGTAAGACAGTGTCTTACTTTCTTTTTATCCCCAAAAGCCCGACTATGTCTTACTTTCGGGGTATGTCTTATATTGTAAAAAAATTGTCGAATTTTTTTTTTTTTTTTTTTTCACAAACTTTATTTAACTGTTTTACATTTTTTTTTTTTAGTCCCACCAGGGGACTTCACTATGCGATGTGCCGATCGCATATATAATGCTTTGGTATACTTAGTATACCGAAGCATTATTGCCTGTCAGTGTAAAACTGACAGGCAACCTATTAGGTCATGCCTCCGGCATCGCCTAACAGGCAGATGCTGAAGGCAGACCTGGGGGTCTTTGTTAGACCCCCGGCTGTCATGGAAACCCGACGGCGACCCGCGATTTGTTTGCGGGGGCGCCGATCGGGTGACAGAGGGAGCTCCCCCCTCTGTCAAACACATTAAATGCCGCTGTCACTATTGACAGCGGTATTTAATGGGTTAAACTGCCGGAATCGGCGCGCGCTTCGATTCCGGCAGTTGCAGCAGGAGCAAGTGCAGGGGACGGCGCGGTGACATATGGAGAGGGGGCGGCGCGGAAGTGGGCAGGAGGCGGCAATACCCCCGTGTTTCCCCGAAAGTAAGACATATGTCTTACTTTCGGGGTACGGCTTATATTAGCCGACCCCCCTGAAACCCCCGATACGTCTTACAATCGGGGGTGTCTTACTATCGGGGAAACACGGTAGTTATATTCTTGTATATAGGGGACAGTATTATAGTAGTTATATTCTTGTATATAGGGAGCAGTATTATAGTAGTTATATTCTTGTAGATAGGGGGCAGTATTATAGTAGTTATATTCTTGTATATAGGGGGCAGTATTATAGTAGTTATATTCTTGTATATAGGGAGCAGTATTATAGTAGTTATATTCTTGTAGATAGGGGGCAGTATTATAGTAGTTATATTCTTGTATATAGGGGGCAGTATTATAGTAGTTATATTCTTGTATATAGGGGGCAGTATTATAGTAGTTATATTCTTGTAGATAGGGGGCAGTATTATAGTAGTTATATTCTTGTATATAGGGGCAGTATTATAGTAGTTATAGTCTTGTATATAGGGGCAGTATTATAGTAGTTATATTCTTGTATATAGGAGCAGTATTATAGTAGTTATATTTTTGTATATAGGAGCAGTATTATAGTAGTTATATTCTTGTATATAGGGGGCAGTATTATAGTAGTTATATTCTTGTTCTTAGGGGGCAGTATTATAGTAGTTATATTTTTGTATATAGGAGCAGTATTATAGTAGTTATATTCTTGTATATAGGGGCAGTATTATAGTAGTTATATTCTTGTTCTTAGGGGGCAGTATTATAGTAGTTATATTCTTGTATATAGGGGGCAGTATTATAGTAGTTATATTCTTGTTCTTAGGGGGCAGTATTATAGTAGTTATATTTTTGTATATAGGAGCAGTATTATAGCAGTTATATTCTTGTATATAGGGGGCAGTATTATAGTAGTTATATTCTTGTTCTTAGGGGGCAGTATTATAGTAGTTATATTCTTGTATATAGGGGCAGTATTATAGTAGTTATAGTCTTGTATATAGGAGCAGTATTATAGTAGTTATATTCTTGTATATAGGGGACAGTATTACAGTAGTTGTATTCTTGTTCTTAGGGGGCAGTATTATAGTAGTTATATTTTTGTATATAGGAGCAGTATTATAGTAGTTATATTCTTGTATATAGGGGGCAGTATTATAGTGGTTATATTCTTGTATATATACGGAGCAGTATTATAGTAGTTATATTCTCGTATATAGGGAGCAGTATTATAGTAGTTATAGTCTTGTATATAGGAGCAGTATTATAGTAGTTATATTCTTGTATATAGGGGACAGTATTACAGTAGTTGTATTCTTGTTCTTAGGGGGCAGTATTATAGTAGTTATATTCTTGTTCAAATGTTCTCAGACCAGTTGTCATTTCCCTCCTATCATTGCACTCGGCTGCTCATACAAGGTGCAGCACATACCATAGAATATGAAATCTATCAGGAATGCTTAATATATCATTAATATTGCAGGATTTGTAACACGTCTGTCAGGTTTTACATCATAACAGACACTTCTATCTTTACAGTCAGTCGCTTTCTGTCCTCCATCCACCTTCCTCACCTGGATTCCATATCCTGGGCCAGGGGCAAACATTTTGGTGCCAATCTCATGGGAGATGTTCCTTGCAGTGCTCCAGGTGATGCCATCATCCGAGCTGTTAGTCACCATGACGCTGGAGACTCCGCACTGCAGGTAGTGGGCGCACAATGTATATACCAAGAAGATGTTCTTCGTCTCGTCATCCACCACCACAGCGCCAAGATTCAGTCCATCGGGTGCCGTCCCATCATCCACAATGAATGAAGTCGGACCCCAGGTGTAACCTGCAGACACAGAGTGGCATATGTCGTATTTCAAACAAAATCCAATAGTAATATGTAGATTGGGTGCGTTAAGTGTAGCCAGATTCATCACAGGGGTTGTCGTCTTATAACGACACGCCTGCGGACGTCGTGTAGAGGGGGTTGGGAACTACTTTACGAGCCAGACTGGAGAGCGGCTATATAAAAGCAGCTCCTAATGTGGCCTGTCCATGCATTAATAGGTTGGCCATTCATTTCAATAACCAGGATGTAATGCTACATTTCCCCTGCAGCAGCCGCTAGATAAAATAACACCTTCTGGGTTAAATATAGTATCAATAATGAAACTAAACAAATACAATGTTATTACTCATAAAACTGGGGATGTCTGAGGACAAGAAGCCACATTTAGTTTTACTTCCCCTTGACTGTTTTCTCTATTTGCCACTAGATGGCGCCGTGCTGCCACCAAGGGCCAGCGAGACCCCTGACATGTATATTAGGGTTTTCCCACCCATCCTCTATTATCTGAACCGCTCCCATTACAAGCGAGATAGTCGGGTAATAATGGATTATATTTACCCTCAGCTGCTCTCCGCTATTAACTCATTCCTGACTGTAAAGGAGCGATTCAGGTAATGGCGCGGTCCATCTGGTAGATATCTCAGTGACACCCTCAGTCCGTGTATGACCGACCAATGCTATGTCATCACCAGAACACATTCCCGCCTCACCTCCATCATGTGAGCGCCGAGCGGCAATGAACTTCGCCCCTAAATCAGAGGCGGAATGTTTCCGGGCTTCGGAAAATGCCAGTAGATGCCCCCGAGGGGTGTAGGTAATCAAGGGAATACGGTAGGTGTCCACTTCCCCAATCAGTCGTCCACTGACCCACAGCAACTGTTCCATTGTGATGACTGGCGCTACCTATGGGTTAAAAAAAAAAAAGTGAGTTAACAATGACATAGTAAAATTATTTTTATCCGGCAGCGATGGCGGTGGATTATCGGATATTCTGGATTATCAGATTATCATAGAGAACCACATAACACAAATTGGTTCTTCTGGAATGGATAAAGTCATGACTGGCTTTAATGCATCACAAATTTTTCACTTGGTGTATTCCTGGGGGTTTGAGTTTTGCCATGTAACCTGTGCCAACGTAGCAGCCACCGTGCCAGTACATCCGTGAACCGATGGTGCCCCATGTAAGAGGTTACAGGTGTGTGTGGCAATGTCGCCCTCTAGTGGGGGATTGTGTGTGGTTCGTCCCAGGTAGGCGCCATGAGTGATCACTACTGCCAGGACTGAAGGAACTGGCTGCTGAGCGGCGTTACACAGGCACCACTTGTCTCTCCTCTTTTATAGGTTGTGAGGAAGCACAGGAGGGAGCTGACTGGCACACAGTTTGACAGGAACCATATGGTGAGAGGAGCCGCCAAATCGTGTCGGGGGAGGGGAATAGGTGCATGTTTACGAAGGGTTAAAAAACATCAAGCTGAGTTCCCCTTTAAGGCATTGCATATTACAGGAAGACTGACAGCACACAGATAAAGCGGACAGGCGGATTTGTCCAGTAACCGCACGGCGCGGTCTTCATCGTACAGAACACAGCACGCGGCGGTATCTGCTCCTCAATCTTGAGGTCTGTCAGACGCCCAGACCCCTTATCACTTCATCTAACAGTCACCGCAGAGCAACATCCTCCACATCTCGTTACATATTAACCCCCAGTGGTCTGCAAGCCGCTGCATGCTGGGAGTTGTAGTAGCTTGCAGATCATTGCATTCATACCAACCTTGCCCAATATACACAGGTGTGCCCAGCCACACCCTAATGCCAGCTGTTGTAACCCATTTACATTATATTGAGCAATTACACAAAATAAGTGCAGCGGTTTACTGGAGAATCGCTTAACTAGTAATCCCATATTATATTGTCATTACTGGAACGGGAGGAAACCAGAAGAAATAGTCATTTCCCATGGTTAATATGGGATGGGGCGGCTCAGCCATGTAATACCAGTGATCACTTTATATTATGGAATTGTAAGTTAAGCAATTAGAACATAATATTTTCTGCCACGCGGCTGCAGCAAAGACATCACTATTATATTATGGATATTCGCTATCTTAGGGAATTGCATGATAAGCCGTTCTCTGATATTTTATTACTGGAATCATCGCTTTTACATGGAAGAAATTCTGATACCAGAGAACAGCAGCGGACGTTGCTTATCACTTCCGGCAGGACATTCAGTGAAGGGACTTCTCACAGCAACGTCCGGCAACACATCAGGCAGCCAAAAAAAAGCTCCATTTTACTGCAATTGCTTTTTCAAGATCTCTGCTTGCAGACAGTGAATTGAAAAGTTAAAGGGTCATTCCCATCTCGTAATGGGACCCCCTGAGAATTAAGGGGGCTTCAGTGCTGCTTCAGACCACCATGCAGGAAAAACTTTAAAGGGGCAGCAGCACTGTAGCCCCCTTAGTTCTCAGAATTGATAGGGGTCCTAAAGGTCAAGCCCCCACTGATCATAGCGATACGTCAAAAAAGGTTTTACATAATATTTTTTTATATCCAGTGGCTGAAAACCTGTACAGACCAAAAACTTCTTACAGCGGAGGGTTTGTAACAGTTGTATCCAGTCTAGACAACCCTTTAGGAGTATTATACTAGGGAATTGCCAGTTAAGCAATTGTCTATAACCTTTACGACAACCCGCTGGAACTTCCTTTACGACAGGTCACAACAGCTTTCTATCCGTATTACCTGGGTGAGGGGGGCACAGCTGCCCATGCTGAGCAGGTTCATCACCAGCAGGACTACGCAGAGGCGGCTGCCGCGAATAACGTCGTCCATACTGAAATATCGTCCTCTCCTCCTTCCTCTATTGCGGCGGCTGCACGGCGGACATTACACCCCGCACCGGACTCAGCGGCAGCTTCCACCAAAATAGAAGTTTCCCTGTCACATGACCTGGTTCCGGTCAGCTGACCGCCGACAGTCACGTGATTCGCAGGCTCGGATGATTGACAGGTCAGTCAGTTGTGGTTTTCTGCGCAGCCGCAGTGATGCGATCAGTAGACTAATGGAGTCCACCATAAACTGTGAAGTTATATCACAGTCTCAATTGTCTCCTTATAAAACGTGTCTCTGGTTATTTATATCAATAGAAAGCTGCAATCATGTCACTAATAACAGTTTCCTGTACAAATAATCTACTTTGTTAGGGGTTATATTTAAATTAGCTTTATTTGGAATATTCATGTGCACCCCCAGCCCCATTTATCATATAAATATTATCCTTTATTAAAAAGGCCGGCGCCATGACTGGAGCCTTATACACAGCACTTGGTAAAGGGGAGGGGCATGACACAAAGGATTTGGAAGAGGGGACAATTGATGTCACGGTAATCCTTCCAGTAATTATTTCAGTTTTGTTTTTTTTTAAACTAGTAAATCCACGCAGTGTGCATAGTGGTGGGTGGTCCGGGGGGGGGGGTTCAATTCTAATTAATAGAACCTGTGCGCAATACTCTGCGGGCATCGTACGGTTGCCACGGCAATTGTTTGTACTGCCCGGCGTGCAGGAGCGTCTCACCATGCTGGAGGTTCCCTTTCATAATATAGAAAACTGGTGTAATTACATTGATCAATCTCTCCCCATGTGTCTCAGCTGAGGGGCTCAGGTCTTGTGATGCCTTGTTGCCCACACATAGTATATTAAAGTTTTAAATATAAAAACGATCATGCCACAGTGACCCCATAACGACAGCGACACTGCACCCACCAAATGGAGGCAGATTAAAGAGGATGTCCCATCAAGACAACACCTGTACATGTTCCCCATGGGACAACCCCTTTAACCTGGCACCACCGGGGGTTACAGGGGCGGGACCACCCGAGTATATATATATATATATATATATATATATATATACACATACACATATACACACATACACATACATACACATACACATATACACACATACACATACACATACACATACATACACATATATACAGTGGAGGAAATAAGTATTTGATCCCTTGCTGATTTTGTAAGTTTGCCCACTGTAAAAGACATGAACAGTCTAGAATTTTTAGGCAAGGTTAATTTTACCAGTGAGAGATAGATTATATAGAAAAAAAACAGAAAATCACATAGTCAAAATGATCTATATTTATTTTAATCAGTTCAAGTTTATTAAACAAACAACCACATCATTACAGGTCATTATGCAATCTGACATGCTGTTAAATCAGAGCCTCAAAGACCCAAGAATGTATAACCTTCCTTATTCAAAATCCCTTCTACCTTGTACAAATCTCCCACTTTACCAGCACCAAAGCAACCCCAGACCATCACATGACCTCCACCATGCTTGACAGATGGCGTCAGGCACTCTTCCAGCATCTTTTCAGTTGTTCTGGGTCTCACAAATGTTCTTCTGTGTGATCCAAACACCTCAAACTTCCATTCGTCTGTCCATAACACTTTTTTCCAATCTTCCTCTGTCCAATGTCTGAGCTTTTGCCCATATTAATCTTTTCCTTTTATTAGCCAGTCTCAGATATGGCTTTTTCTTTGCCACTCAGCCCTGAAGGCCAGCATCCCGGAGTCGCCTCTTCACTGTAGACGTTGACACTGGCGTTTTGCGGGTACTATTTAACCCCTTCCCGACATCCGCCGTACATGTACGGCGCTGTCGGGAGGTGCTTCCCGCAAAGCGCAGTACAGTTACGGCGCGATGATGGTGCGGGCTCAGAAGCAGAGCCGGCACCATCACCGCGGGGTGACAGCTGTATTATACAGCTGGCACCCTCCTGTAACTGCCAGGACCGGAGCTATTCTCCGATCCGGCTGATTAACCCCTCAGATGCTGTGCTCAATAGAGCGCAGCATCTGATAGGTTTTTCACCCGACCGGCAACCCAGTGATGCAATCGTTGGGTTGCTGTGGCAATCGGACTCCAGAAAATGGCGTCCGAGTCTGCCTTGTACGGGAGCCGATGAGGACCCGCCTGCGGCGCATCCTCATAGGCTTGCTGTCAGTGAATAACTGACAGCGCTAATACACTGCACTACTTATGTAGTGCAGTGTATTAGAGTAGCGATCGGGGCATCAGGCCCTCATGTCCCCTAGTGGGACAAGTCTAAAAAGTAAAAAAAAGTTAATAAAAATGTGGTAAAACAATAAAAACACACACATTTCAAATAAAAATAAAGCTAAACTGACTTTTTTCCCATAGTAAGTCTTTTATTAAGGGGAAAAACCATAAAAATTAAAAAAACTATACATAATTGGTATCGCCGCGTCCGTAACGACCCAAACTACAAAACTATTATGTCATTTATCCCGCACGGTGAACGGCGTAAAAAAAAAAAACATGAAAAACAACGCCAGAATCTTTGTTTTTAGGTCACATCTCCTTCCAAAAAATGCTATAAAAAGTGATCAAAAAGTCACATTTACTCCAAAATAGTACTAATAAAAACGACAATCCGTCCCGCAAAAAATAATCCCTGACACCGCTTTGTGCACGCTAATAAGGAAGGATGAACAATTATTTAATTTTCATATTATTCTATGTGTAATATCTTTTTATGCCTACGTGTCAGGACGATGTTTATCTGACATTGCGTGACTTGTGTAACATTTCTCTTCTTAGCTTATCTTGGGTGGTCAGACATCTTAGACTGACCCCGCCTTTATCTGTACATTTCAGCAAACAGCTTGACCACGTTTTGCTGAGTAATTGTGGTTTTGTCCTATATATATATGTGTTATACTTGCCAATAAATCAGAGAGATATTCTGACAGACAATCATGACTGCTGTGCCTGATTTGATGTACAGAGGGCCCGTATATATTTCTCAAGGCCGACATTAATTTGAACACCACTCAACAAAGAAGGGAAGTCCATTTTGCTTCTGACAAACACAGTCTACCTGAAGGGGGCTTCCATGACAGTTTAAATGGTGCCGAAAACCCGGGATCTCTCGGAGGAACGTTTCCTAGCGTCTGCTAGTCCGGAACATCTGGAAGAGTCATTGAAACCAAAACCGCGCGGTAAGTAACTACTTTTTGTTACAATACCTGTTTCAAATACTCTGCCAGAATATCCGGTAAGACTCTGGGTAATTGTGTCCCCGCACAGAGATTCCACTAAGAGTCAGGTCCTTTGTTGAGTTGGTCTGGTATGATTGTATGAGCGTTGATAAACTTGTATAACATTTGTACAGTTGCGCAGTGTGAGGTTGGGATAGTTCATACACCCGGCTGTGGCCATCTTGGATGCGCAGCACACTATCCTAGAGTTGTGTTTTGGTATCAGCGAGCACTACAACTTAAACGCACATATATTAACCATTGCCTGAGCAGCAGAAGGACAAAAAGTGCGCGTGTCCTGAAGCTGCACATGGCTTGTCTCCCTCATGAAAAGTCATACTGCTTAGAAGATACCTGTCTTAGATTGTTTGATATAGATGATATAATGAGCAGACCCTTTGTGGGATTATTGTTTAGTTGGTTGTAATTTGGCTCAGTTGGATAGTGTATATGGGTACGTACGAGATACATAGTGTGGGACTTTCCCTAACAGCCAATAGCCATAGTGTTTGTTAGTGAAAATAAAAACTGAGAGAGAAGGGTAAGAGTCCCCTCCATCATAGCAGGGCTATGGGCAACAGTCACGGCAAACGAGGGTCTGGCCGATCACCAGATTACAGAGTAGGGCGTCCGCAGGCTTCTCTGACCCCACAGGAGAAGATGAATTTTGAGGTATGGCATATGGGTAAGCAAGCACCTGTTAAAATGGTGTAAGCTTACTAGGGGATTGTAAATCCAGAATGACAGTCAAATGACAAAGCAGATTGGAGTAGATGGATTGTAGCATCTTTTAGAAAGCAACAAAGAGCCCATGGTATCTTTATAGTAGTCAGTATAGAATATATATTTTAATAATTTCAGTTATTGTGTATATTCATTATCTTCATAGAACTGTTTAGCATATTTTAGTGGCAAATGTATATAATGTTGGTATCAAGAAACCTGCATTTAACACCTAATTCCTTTAGTCTGTGTGTGTTTGTTGTGTACATGTGGAAACGAGAGGGTCAGTAGAAGGCTTAATTGTAAAAATACATTATTAATCTGCATGCTCAGACAGATTCTGTGGGACAAAAGTTAGAGGAAATAATTGTGAAAGGCTGTTATAGTCCCAATATACATTACAGTCAAGTACTCTGTCAAACCCAAATTAGAGAAACAAGTATGAATAGTAAAAAGAAGGTAATAATAGAGTATTGAGGACGCCCCATGAATTGACTGGTGGACGGAAAGACCTGATAGCCTCGGGGCATTCCCCGTCGTTCCATTCCCCGTCGTTCCCTCTGATAACTGCCTCCACTACGTCAATAGCGGCCAATACTGGAAAATTCCTTCTAGCCCGGGAACATTCTCCTCGTTGTAAAATAACAACCTAGGAACCAAAGGTTCTGAAGTAGTATGACTTCCAACCTCCCGCTAAAAAGGTGTTGTAATAGTATAATTACCACACTGTCCCAGAAACGCCCTTACTCAAATGCCTATGAATGAGACCCACTCCTGTGTGAATGGTATGAGATTTGTTGATATAAATTGTACAGAAGGCATGGTGTTAGGATTTGTAGTCTTACTACTAGCAACAGTGATATTGAAGTGGTAAATAACTCAACTGCAGCCCAGTTGATATAAAGTCCCTGAGTAAAAGGGCTTGGAATAATCTCCCAGCGTAGGAGATTGTATATATATAAGGAGTATATATATAAGTGGTAAACCACTGGAACGTGAAGGACAGTAAGGTCCTCACAAGGTCAGTTCTTTTTGCGGAAAGGAACTGTGATCCCTAGGAAATGGGGTCAGGAGATAGTAAGACTGCCCACCGGTGTGATCCGGTGGCATGGATATCAGCCTGCAATATAGTAGAAGGTTTGAAAGGAAAAAAATGCTGTGAAAGATTGCAAAAGGATGTTTAAAATGATGGGAGTGGGTTTGTGGAACGCTTGAAGAAAGGTGAGGAAGTGGTCAAAAACTGTAAAAGAATGTTTAAACAAATGAAGATAGGAAGTAATGGTACGTTAAATGCATTGCCAATCATAGGAGGCGGTAGAAGGTTCTGACAGAATGTTAAAATGATCAGGAATGTCAAAAGGAGGTTGTTTATATAGTTCAAGATGAAAAACTTTCATCAAACAGAATGCTGGCTGGTAAAAGACAATGAACTGATAGCAAAAGCAGAATTATTAGATTAACATAGATTTTGATAAGAGTGACTAAGACTAATACAGCTAGGTATATTGTAGTGAGTAATGTGGATTATGACGAGAAGTATGATGTAGACATGTATACAGTGTGTGTGTCCGTGTATACAGTGTGTGTGTCCATGTATACAGTGTGTGTGTCGCAGACTGGTCTGAGGAGCAAATGAAATTGTGTACTGTTTGATGTGAGATGTTTTTCTCAATCCAGATTGAGAACGGAGTTAATTGAACTTTAAAGCATTATTATTATATGTAAAAATATTGTGTAAAAAGTTCTAGAACATTGAATTGAAGTACAAGATTGTGTAAATAGACTGACGTTTAATTTACCTTATCTATAAGGTTTAAGTAATTAAAGTTAGCTCTTATAAATATAGCAGAGACTTAGTTGCCTTTCAGCATTTTGGCTTGCTGGGGCTTCTAGTTCTACAAAAAAATAAAATAATGAAGGAAGTTGTGAAAAACAGGGGGGGGGGGGCAGTGTGTGAGAATGTTAGAAGGACGTAAATTGCTGCTCTCTTTTCCTCAAATTAAATACAACTAGCACGGTCTGCATAAATGACCTTGCTAATTTATTGAAGGAAACTGATAATTGTGTATTTTTCTCTATCCCTCTGCCTCCAGATTGTTCTGGATGGTGCTTCCCCAGGGTACAGCACATTCCCCTGATATTGTCACCCGTACAATGAAAGAGCTGCTGGATAAGTGGTCCCCCAAACACTCCACCACTTGTCTATTGCAATATTTGCTTTTGTGTTGTCTCTGTTGAAATATGCGCTCAGGAAACAGGTACCCCCCGCCATACATGAGCTCATGAGCACTGCATAAACCAAGCATTTGTCTGTTGCACGACTCACAAAGATTGAGCTCACTCTTCTCTCCCCAAACATTACCATAAAACGTTGTGTGGTCCTAAATCCAGCTACCCTACTTCCGCTGAATTTGGATCAAAAGGGGGATAGTGATAAAGATAGTGATGAACATGACTGTCAAAGTTTAGTTGAGATAGAAGCAAAAGGCATGTCTAATGTATTTGATGTTGCACTCACTAACCCTGATGCTGAGTATTTTGTAGATGGATCACGATACTGGAGTGAAGACAAAGGACATTTTCTCACCGGGTATGCGGTAGTCCACAATGGTAAGGCCGTCATACAACAGTCCCTACCCTCCAGTAGCTCTGCACAGGAGGCGGAACTAAGAGCACTCACTGAAGCGTGTAAGTTGGGCAAAGGGTTGTGTGTGAATATATATACAGACTCCAGGTACGCTTTTGGAGTAGCTCATGATTTTGGAACTATATGGAGAACTAGAGGTTTCCTAACCTCAGCTGGTAAAGCTATAAAAAATGCAGATGCAGTGAAAGCACTGTTAGAGTCCCTACAGCTGCCTACAAAGGTAGCAATAATAAAGGTACAAGCGCACACCCACAATGGTGATAGCCAGTCAGAAGGCAATGCACTGGCCGACCAAGCAGCAAAAGTAGCCGCCGCTGCTACCCTCCCCGTGCTCACGGTCCAACAGGTGGCCCCTGTCACGGAGGAATTGCTATGTGCTCTCCAAACCCAAGCACCGACCCCGGAGCATAAACTGTGGCAGGAGGTGGGGGCTGTTAAAGGTGAAGGAGGGCTATGGCGTGTAAAGGGTAATGTATGCCTGCCCCAAAGCTTGTTTCCCATGATGTGTGCCCTGGCGCATGGCCTGACACTCTGCTCTAAAGGAGCCATGAGTCAATTAGTACTTAGAACCTGGCACGCCCCGGGATTCCAGCATGCTGCAGCATAATATGTACAAAGCGGCATGATCTGTGCACAGCACAACCCAGGAAAGGTAGTAAAAACACCAGCAAAACACACACCCAAGTCCTACTACCCCTTTCAGGGACTGCAGGTGGACTGCATACAGCTACCTCAGGTGGGGCCATATAAATATGTCCTAGTCTGTATTGATTTGTCTTCAGGATGGCCTGAAGCCTTCCCAGTATCAAAAGCAAATGCTGCTAGCACAGCGGATAAGCTACTAAATGAAATAGTATGCAGGTCTGGGGTCCCAGAGACCATAGAAAGCGATAGAGGAACATATTTTACTCAGGAGTTACTAGGGAAGATCTTAAAAAGCCTAGGAATAGAGCAAGCATTTCATACCCCATACCATCCGCAGAGTAGCGGCAAAGTAGAAAGGTTAAATGGAACATTGAAATTGAAAATTCAGAAAGCCATGGATGAGACTTCCTTGCCATGGACGAAATGCTTGCCTATGGCCCTGTTTTCTGTAAGAAGCACCCCAAGGGGAAAGGATCAACTCTCCCCTTTTGAGATTCTTTTTGGGTGTCCTCCAAAGACTGGTTTATATTTTCCCCAACAATTGCAGAGTAATTATGATAAGATGACACAATATCTGATGGCCTTACATAAACGACTCGAAAGAGTGCACAAATTGACACTGTCTTCTATTCCAGATCCTAACTCTCTTGCAGGAACCCACTCCTTGCAACCAGGAGATTGGGTTGTGGTAAAGATCCACGATCGCACCAGCCTACAGCCTCGCTATACAGCACCTCATCAAGTACAGCTGGTGACCGCTACTTCAGTAAAACTCCAAGGAAGAGCCACTTGGATACACGCTAGCCACTGCAAGAAGATACTGACCCAAGATGTGGTACCTGGTAGTGACACTCCTGAACCTGATGCTAGTCAACACACTGCCACCGTACCTAAATAAGGACGATTGGGACAATACATTCATCAAGCACCACCAAGTTTTATATCAGACCTTGAAGGGCCAGGATAACCTGACTGATTGTTGAATTTGTACTCATAGCCCTGTTAACTCCAAAAGTATGCCCTACCTTGCCATCCCTGTCACCTTGAATGAAATCAGAGAACTGTGTAATAATACTGTAATTACTACCCTGACAGGGAAAGAAAAATAAGGATAAAAATGTACCATTGCCAGTAGCTGCATGGATGGAAGAGCCGTGGATGTTGTTTAACAGGAGTGGTCCACCCCTAAAGGTGGCACAGACGCCTCAGGCTTCTGTGTGAGTGGACCTTACCTGTTATCCCAGCTTCTCATCCTGCAGCTGTATACACATTAAATGTGGCAGAATACCTTTTTCATTAATGAACTACACAGAATGCAATGGTACCAGTTCCATCGATACTCAGTGTGTAGGAATTGATGCCACGTTAGGGCAGATGCCCCCTGTGTAACTACCACCTTACAAATGATCAGGGAAGCCTTACTATTACATGTTAACAATACCACCAACATTACAGCCTTCTCCTCTGCACTAGAGGGTAACATGGTAGCCAAATGGGTGGCAAACTTATTTAACGGGTCAGTCGTAGGAGTACCAAAGAACATGTATATCGTATGCGAACACCAGGCGTATAAATGGCTCCCAAGTAACTTTACAGGTACATGTACACTGGCTTATCTAACACCTGCCACGTTCATCATACCACATGTAGATATAAATGTTAATGCAGTGCCCAGACACACATTATATAAAAGGAAAGCAGACAATAGGCCTCGGCCAGATGGACGACCCCATGTGGTGAGCATAGGAACTGCAAATGCAATTATAAGCACCCTGTTAGTCTATCCCATGATTACGCAGATGTGGGATAAACTAGTAGAGGCTACAGACTATCTGGATCAGCAAATATTTGAGATACTCAACTTACTAAATGCCACCAATATAATACAAAGACAATTGATCGTGGTAGCCAATCAACACACCATAGTACTCGATTACCTAACTGCCTCTCAAGGAGGAATGTGTCAGATTGTGGGACCAGCCTGTTGTCATTATATTGATCCCGCAGGAAGCCTCCGTATTAAAGCTAGCATAACAAAAGTAGCTGACTTCAGAGAGAAATGGCTAAAGGAACATAAAGAGAATGAGGACAGCTGGTGGGGAAACACCTTCTCATTCTTGAACCCTGCAAATTGGTTTAAGGGTATAGGAGGATGGATTGCAGGAATAATACAGGGGATTTTACACATACTACTCATTATATTAGTATTATATATACTTGTTAAACTAGTCATTTATTTAGTACCAATGATATGTAAGAAGACCAAAAAGATTGTTCATCACAAACCTAAGCCGAAAAGTTTTGACGACCAATACCCTATGTCCTGAAGTAATATTCAAGATCATTTACCGGTGAATGGACTCAGGTCCCATTTGATGGAAACACCAAGTGAAGTAGCTGGACAATGAGAATGAATATGAAAAACAGGAGGGTTTAATAAGGAAGGATGAACAATTATTTAA
Source organism: Rhinoderma darwinii (assembly GCF_050947455.1). Classification (NCBI taxonomy): domain Eukaryota; kingdom Metazoa; phylum Chordata; class Amphibia; order Anura; family Rhinodermatidae; genus Rhinoderma; species Rhinoderma darwinii. The sequence continues at coordinate 113,317,958 of NC_134694.1, read as the reverse complement.
TTTTCATATTATTCTATGTGTAATATCTTTTTATGCCTACGTGTCAGGACGATGTTTATCTGACATTGCGTGACTTGTGTAACATTTCTCTTCTTAGCTTATCTTGGGTGGTCAGACATCTTAGACTGACCCCGCCTTTATCTGTACATTTCAGCAAACAGCTTGACCACGTTTTGCTGAGTAATTGTGGTTTTGTCCTATATATATATGTGTTATACTTGCCAATAAATCAGAGAGATATTCTGACAGACAATCATGACTGCTGTGCCTGATTTGATGTACAGAGGGCCCGTATATATTTCTCAAGGCCGACATTAATTTGAACACCACTCAACAAAGAAGGGAAGTCCATTTTGCTTCTGACAAACACAGTCTACCTGAAGGGGGCTTCCATGACAACGCAAAAAATAAAAAAGTTATGGGTCTTAGAATATGGCGACACAGAAAACAAATGATTTTATTAAAAAAAGTGATTTTATTGTGCAAAAGCCGCAATACATAAAAAAACGATATCAATTTGGTATCGCCGTAATCGTATCAACCTGCAGAATAAAGCTAACATGTAATTTAGGGCGCACTGTGTATGCCGATAAAAAAAACAATAAAAAACGATTCCAGAATTGCTTGTTTTTGGTAATTTCCTTTACCAAAAAATGAAATAAAAAGTGATCAAAAAGTGGTATGTGTTCCAAAATGGTATCAATAAAATCTACAGCCCGTCTCGCAAAAAACAAGCCCGCACACCGCCCAATCAACTGAAAAACAAAAAAGTTACGGCTCTAGTAATGCGGGGATGAAAAAACATCTCAATGCGCAGGCCGGAGGGGACATTCCTTCAGTTTCAGGTCCCTAATATTTAGGAACTAGGAAAGGGAAGAGACATCGCACATCCGCTGGAAGCGAGGGCGCCCGTATTATACCAGCGCAAAACTTTCCCTGTAATATTTCCCAAACTACGAAGGAGAAAAAGTCCCCAAAAGGTGCAGAGCGTTACAGAAGGGGGATAAGAAAGAAAACCGTTTATCAGTGTGACACCGGCCTGTGCATAACGGATCGCTTCACAGCGTAACACACATCTATGGATAATTGTATTATTTACCCCATTAGTATACCCTCTTATTATGCCCTGATGTACTCCGCACAGATTACATATACCCTGATGTACTCCTCACATATTACATATACCCTGATGTACTCCTCACATATTACATATACCCTGATGTACTCCGCACAGATTACATATACCCTGATGTACCCCTCACATATTACATATACCCTGATGTACTCCTCACATATTACATATACCCTGATGTACTCCGCACAGCTTACATATACCCTGATGTACTCCTCACAGATTACATATACCCTGATGTACTCCTCACATATTACATATACCCTGATGTACTCCTCACATATTACATATACCCTGATATACTCCGCCCAGATTACATATACCCTGATGTACTCCGCACAGCTTACATATACCCTGATGTACTCCGCCCAGCTTACATATACCCTGATGTACTCCGCACAGATTACATATACCCCTGATATACTCCGCACAGCTTACATATACCCTGATGTACTCCTCACAGATTACATATACCCTGATGTACTCCGCACAGATTACATATACCCTGATGTACTCCTCACATATTACATATACCCTGATGTACTCCGCACAGATTACATATACCCTGATGTACTCCTCACAGCTTACATATATCCTGATGTACTCCTCACATATTACATATACCCTGATGTACTCCTCACAGCTTACATATATCCTGATGTACTCCGCCCATATTACATATACCCTGATGTACTCCTCACATATTACATATATCCTGATGTACTCCTCACATATTACATATACCCTGATGTACTCCTCACATATTATATATATCCTGATGTACTCCTCACATATTACATATATCCTGATGTACTCCTCACATATTACATATACCCTGATGTACTCCACACATATTACATATACCCTGATGTACTCCTCACATATTACATATATCCTGATGTACTCCTCACATATTACATATACCCTGATGTACTCCTCACATATTACATATACCCTGATGTACTCCTCACATATTATATATATCCTGATGTACTCCTCACATATTACATATATCCTGATGTACTCCTCACATATTACATATACCCTGATGTACTCCTCACATATTATATATATCCTGATGTACTCCTCACATATTACATATACCCTGATGTACTCCGCCCATATTACATATACCCTGATGTACTCCGCACAGATTACATATACCCTGATGTACTCCGCCCATATTACATATACCCTGATGTACTCCGCACAGATTACATATATCCTGATGTTCTCCGCACAGATTACATATACCCTGATGTACTCCTCACATATTACATATACCCTGATGTACTCCTCACATATTACATATACCCTGATGTACTCCGCACAGATTACATATACCCTAATGTACTCCTCACATATTACATATACCCTGATGTACTCCTCACATATTACATATATCCTGATGTACTCCTCACATATTACATATACCCTGATGTACTCCTCACATATTACATATACCCTGATGTACTCCGCACAGCTTACATATATCCTGATGTACTCCTCACATATTACATATATCCTGATGTACTCCTCACATATTACATATATCCTGATGTACTCCACACATATTACATATACCCTGATGTACTCCTCACATATTACATATACCCTGATGTACTCCGCACAGCTTACATATACCCTGATGTACTCCTCACATATTACATATACCCTGATGTACTCCTCACATATTACATATATCCTGATGTACTCCTCACATATTACATATATCCTGATGTACTCCTCACATATTACATATATCCTGATGTACTCCTCACATATTACATATACCCTGATGTACTCCGCACAGATTACATATACCCTGATGTACTCCTCACATATTACATATACCCTGATGTACTCCGCACAGATTACATATATCCTGATGTACTCCTCACATATTACATATACCCTGATGTACTCCTCACATATTACATATACCCTGATGTACTCCTCACATATTACATATACCCTGATGTACTCCGCACAGCTTACATATACCCTGATGTACTCCTCACATATTACATATATCCTGATGTACTCCTCACATATTACATATACCCTGATGTACTCCTCACATATTACATATACCCTGATGTACTCCTCACATATTACATATACCCTGATGTACTCCGCACAGCTTACATATACCCTGATGTACTCCTCACATATTACATATACCCTGATGTACTCCTCACATATTACATATACCCTGATGTACTCCGCACAGCTTACATATACCCTGATGTACTCCTCACATATTACATATATCCTGATGTACTCCGCACAGCTTACATATACCCTGATGTACTCCGCACAGCTTACATATACCCTGATGTACTCCTCACAGCTTACATATACCCTGATGTACTCCTCACATATTACATATATCCTGATGTACTCCTCACATATTACATATACCCTGATGTACTCCTCACATATTACATATACCCTGATGTACTCCTCACATATTACATATATCCTGATGTACTCCTCACATATTACATATACCCTGATGTACTCCTCACATATTACATATACCCTGATGTACTCCTCACAGCTTACATATATCCTGATGTACTCCTCACATATTACATATACCCTGATGTACTCCTCACAGCTTACATATATCCTGATGTACTCCGCCCATATTACATATACCCTGATGTACTCCTCACATATTACATATATCCTGATGTACTCCTCACATATTACATATACCCTGATGTACTCCTCACATATTATATATATCCTGATGTACTCCTCACATATTACATATATCCTGATGTACTCCTCACATATTACATATACCCTGATGTACTCCACACATATTACATATACCCTGATGTACTCCTCACATATTACATATATCCTGATGTACTCCTCACATATTACATATACCCTGATGTACTCCTCACATATTACATATACCCTGATGTACTCCTCACATATTATATATATCCTGATGTACTCCTCACATATTACATATATCCTGATGTACTCCTCACATATTACATATACCCTGATGTACTCCTCACATATTATATATATCCTGATGTACTCCTCACATATTACATATATCCTGATGTACTCCGCACATATTACATATACCCTGATGTACTCCGCACAGATTACATATACCCTGATGTACTCCTCACATATTACATATGCCCTGATGTACTCCTCACATATTACATATGCCCTGATGTACTCCTCACATATTACATATACCCTGATGTACTCCTCACAGATTACATATACCTTGATGTACTCCTCACATATTACATATACCCTGATGTACTCCTCACATATTACATATACCCTGATGTACTCCTCACATATTACATATACCCTGATGTACTCCTCACATATTACATATACCCTGATGTACTCCTCACATATTACATATACCCTGATGTACTCCTCACATATTACATATACCCTGATGTACTCCTCACATATTACATATACCCTGATGTACTCCTCACATATTACATATACCCTGATGTACTCCTCACATATTACATATACACTGATGTACTCCTCACATATTACATATATCCTGATGTACTCCTCACATATTACATATACACTGATGTACTCCTCACATATTACATATACACTGATGTACTCCTCACATATTACATATACACTGATGTACTCCTCACAGCTTACATATATCCTGATGTACTCCTCACATATTACATATACCCTGATATACTCCGCACAGCTTACATATACCCTGATGTACTCCGCACATATTACATATATCCTGATGTACTCCGCCCAGCTTACATATACCCTGATGTACTCCTCACAGCTTACATATACCCTGATGTACTGCGCACAGCTTACATATACCCTGATGTACTCCGCACAGCTTACATATACCCTGATGTACTCCTCACATATTACATATACCCTGATGTACTCCGCACAGCTTACATATACCCTGATGTACTCCTCACATATTACATATACACTGATGTACTCCTCACAGATTACATATACCCTGATGTACTCCTCACATATTACATATACCCCGATGTACTCCTCACAGCTTACATATACCCTGATGTACTCCGCCCATATTACATATACCCTGATGTACTCCGCACAGATTACATATACCCTGATGTACTCCTCACAGCTTACATATACCCTGATGTACTCCGCCCATATTACATATACCCTGATGTACTCCGCACAGATTACATATACCCTGATGTACTCCGCCCATATTACATATACCCTGATGTACTCCTCACATATTACATATACCCTGATGTACTCCGCACAGCTTACATATACCCTGATGTACTCCTCACAGATTACATATACCCTGATGTACTCCGCCCATATTACATATACCCTGATGTACTCCGCACAGATTACATATACCCTGATGTACTCCGCCCATATTACATATACCCTGATGTACTCCTCACATATTACATATACCCTGATGTACTCCGCACAGCTTACATATACCCTGATGTACTCCTCACAGATTACATATACCCTGATGTACTCCTCACATATTACATATACCCCGATGTACTCCTCACAGCTTACATATACCCTGATGTACTCCGCCCATATTACATATACCCTGATGTACTCCGCACAGATTACATATACCCTGATGTACTCCTCACAGCTTACATATACCCTGATGTACTCCGCCCATATTACATATACCCTGATGTACTCCGCACAGATTACATATACCCTGATGTACTCCGCCCATATTACATATACCCTGATGTACTCCGCACAGATTACATATATCCTGATGTTCTCCGCACAGATTACATATACCCTGATGTACTCCTCACATATTACATATACCCTGATGTACTCCTCACATATTACATATACCCTGATGTACTCCGCACAGATTACATATACCCTAATGTACTCCTCACATATTACATATACCCTGATGTACTCCTCACATATTACATATATCCTGATGTACTCCTCACATATTACATATACCCTGATGTACTCCTCACATATTACATATACCCTGATGTACTCCGCACAGCTTACATATATCCTGATGTACTCCTCACATATTACATATATCCTGATGTACTCCTCACATATTACATATATCCTGATGTACTCCACACATATTACATATACCCTGATGTACTCCTCACATATTACATATACCCTGATGTACTCCGCACAGCTTACATATACCCTGATGTACTCCTCACATATTACATATACCCTGATGTACTCCTCACATATTACATATATCCTGATGTACTCCTCACATATTACATATATCCTGATGTACTCCTCACATATTACATATATCCTGATGTACTCCTCACATATTACATATACCCTGATGTACTCCGCACAGATTACATATACCCTGATGTACTCCTCACATATTACATATACCCTGATGTACTCCGCACAGATTACATATATCCTGATGTACTCCTCACATATTACATATACCCTGATGTACTCCTCACATATTACATATACCCTGATGTACTCCTCACATATTACATATACCCTGATGTACTCCGCACAGCTTACATATACCCTGATGTACTCCTCACATATTACATATATCCTGATGTACTCCTCACATATTACATATACCCTGATGTACTCCTCACATATTACATATACCCTGATGTACTCCTCACATATTACATATACCCTGATGTACTCCGCACAGCTTACATATACCCTGATGTACTCCTCACATATTACATATACCCTGATGTACTCCTCACATATTACATATACCCTGATGTACTCCGCACAGCTTACATATACCCTGATGTACTCCTCACATATTACATATATCCTGATGTACTCCGCACAGCTTACATATACCCTGATGTACTCCGCACAGCTTACATATACCCTGATGTACTCCTCACAGCTTACATATACCCTGATGTACTCCTCACATATTACATATATCCTGATGTACTCCTCACATATTACATATACCCTGATGTACTCCTCACATATTACATATACCCTGATGTACTCCTCACATATTACATATATCCTGATGTACTCCTCACATATTACATATACCCTGATGTACTCCTCACATATTACATATACCCTGATGTACTCCACACACATTACATATACCCTGATGTACTCCGCCCATATTACATATACCCTGATGTACTCCGCACAGATTACATATACCCTGATGTACTCCGCCCATATTACATATACCCTGATGTACTCCGCACAGATTACATATATCCTGATGTTCTCCGCACAGATTACATATACCCTGATGTACTCCTCACATATTACATATACCCTGATGTACTCCTCACATATTACATATACCCTGATGTACTCCGCACAGATTACATATACCCTGATGTACTCCTCACATATTACATATACCCTGATGTACTCCTCACATATTACATATATCCTGATGTACTCCTCACATATTACATATACCCTGATGTACTCCTCACATATTACATATACCCTGATGTACTCCGCACAGCTTACATATATCCTGATGTACTCCTCACATATTACATATATCCTGATGTACTCCTCACATATTACATATATCCTGATGTACTCCACACATATTACATATACCCTGATGTACTCCTCACATATTACATATACCCTGATGTACTCCGCACAGCTTACATATACCCTGATGTACTCCTCACATATTACATATACCCTGATGTACTCCTCACATATTACATATATCCTGATGTACTCCTCACATATTACATATATCCTGATGTACTCCTCACATATTACATATATCCTGATGTACTCCTCACATATTACATATACCCTGATGTACTCCGCACAGATTACATATACCCTGATGTACTCCTCACATATTACATATACCCTGATGTACTCCGCACAGATTACATATATCCTGATGTACTCCTCACATATTACATATACCCTGATGTACTCCTCACATATTACATATACCCTGATGTACTCCTCACATATTACATATACCCTGATGTACTCCGCACAGCTTACATATACCCTGATGTACTCCTCACATATTACATATATCCTGATGTACTCCTCACATATTACATATACCCTGATGTACTCCTCACATATTACATATACCCTGATGTACTCCTCACATATTACATATACCCTGATGTACTCCGCACAGCTTACATATACCCTGATGTACTCCTCACATATTACATATACCCTGATGTACTCCTCACATATTACATATACCCTGATGTACTCCGCACAGCTTACATATACCCTGATGTACTCCTCACATATTACATATATCCTGATGTACTCCGCACAGCTTACATATACCCTGATGTACTCCGCACAGCTTACATATACCCTGATGTACTCCTCACAGCTTACATATACCCTGATGTACTCCTCACATATTACATATATCCTGATGTACTCCTCACATATTACATATACCCTGATGTACTCCTCACATATTACATATACCCTGATGTACTCCTCACATATTACATATATCCTGATGTACTCCTCACATATTACATATACCCTGATGTACTCCTCACATATTACATATACCCTGATGTACTCCACACACATTACATATACCCTGATGTACGTCTCACACATTACATATACCCTGATGTACTCCGCACAGATTACATATACCCTGATGTACTCCTCACATATTACATATACCCTGATGTACTCCTCACATATTACATATACTCTGATGTAGTCCGCACACATTACATACGCCACCACATTATAAACTGCCAGCAAAACTCAAACAGAAAAACTACCAAGCAAAATCCATGCTCGAAATGGCGGTCTTTCCCTTCTTAGCCCTACAGTGTGCCCAAACAGCAATTTATGGCCACAAGTAAGGCATTACCATACCCGGGAGAACCCGCTTAACAATTTATGGGGTAAGATTCTCTAGGGGCACAACATATTGTGCGGTGAATGGGCAGATCAGTGGAGAAATTGCAATTTTCACCATCCACTGCGTATTCATTTCTGAAAAACACCTGTGGAGTCTAAATTCTCACTACACCCCTTGATAAATGCCTTTAGGGGTGTAGTTTCTAAAACGGGGTCACTTTTGTTTGGTACATCAGTGGTTTTTCAAATGCAACATGGCGTCCGCAAACCATTCCAGCAAAATCTACGCTCCAAAAGATAAATACCGCTCCTTTTCTTCTGAATGCTCCCATATACGTAAACAGCTGATTATAACCACATATGGGGTGTTACCGTACTCGGGAGAAATTACTTTACAAATGTTGGGGGGCTTTTTCTTCTCTATTCCTTGTAAAAATGAAAAATGTTGATCTAAAACTACATCTTGTTGGAAAAAAAATTTATTTTTCATTTTCATGGCTTAATTCTAATTAATTCAGCAAAAAACCTTTGGGATCAAAATTTTCACTATACCCCTAGATGATTCCTCAGGGGGTGCAGTTTCCCAAATGGAGTCACTTTTGGGGTGTTTCCACTGTACTAGTACTACAGGGGCTCAGCAAATGTGACATGGCGCCCAGACACTATCCAAAATCCAAATGTTGCTAGTTCCATTCTAAGCCCTGCCGTGTGTCCAAACAGATGTTTGTGACCACATGTGGGGTATTGTTTTACCCGGGAGAAGTTGCTTTACAAATGTTGTGGTGCTTTTTCTCCTTCAGTCGTTGTGGAAATGAAAAAAAAATACCTAAACCTACATTTTCTTAGAAAAAATGTAGATTTTCATTTTTACGGCCTACTTACAATAAGTTCTGTAAAACACCTGTGGGGTCAAACTGCTCACTGTACCCCTAGATAATTTCCTCATAGGGTGTAGTTTCCAAAATGGGGTCACTTGTTGGGGGTTTCCACTGTTTTGTCCCCTCAGGGGCTTTGTAAATGTGACATGGCCTCCGCAAACCATTCCTGCTAAATTTGAGTTCCAAAAGCCAAATGGCGCTCTTTCCCTTCTCAGCCCTGCCGTGTGTCCAAACAGCCGTTTATTACTACATGTGGGGTATTGTTTTACTCGGGAGAAATTTCTTTACAAATTTTATGGTGCTTTTTCTCCTTTAGTCCTTGTGGAAATGAAAAAAAATTAGCTAAACCTAGATTTTATTTGAAAAAATGTAGACTTTCATTTTCACAGCCTAATTCCAAAAATTTCTGCAAGAAACCTGTGTGGTCAAAATGCTCACTATACCCCTAGATAATTTCCTCAAGGGGTATAGTTTCCAAAATGGGGTCACTTGTTGGGGGTTTCCACACTTTTGTCCCCTCGGGGGCTTTGCAAATGCGACATGGCCTCCGCAAACCATTCGTGCTAAATTTGAGCTCCAAGAGCCAAATGGCGCTCTTTCCATTCTAAGCCCTGCCGTGTGTCCAAACAACCGTTTATTACCACATGTGGGGTATTGTTTTACTCGGGAGAAATTGCTCTACAAATGTTGTGGTGCTTTTTCTATTTTAGTTCTTTTGGAAATGAAAAAAAATTAGCTAAACCTACATTTTATTTGAAAAAATGTAGATTTTCATTTTCATGGCCTAGTTCCAAAATTTTTTGCAAAAAAACTGGCCAGTCAAAATGCTTGCTACACCCTAAATAAATTCCTCGAGGGGTGTAGTTTCCCAAATGGAGTCACTTTTGGGGGGTTTCCACTGTTTTAGTTCCACAAGACCTGTTCAAACCTGACATGGTGCCTAAAATATATTCTAATAAAAAGGAGGCCCAAAATCCACTAGGTGCTCCTTTGCTTCTGAGTCCGGTGCTTCAGTCCAGTAGCACACTAAAGCCACATGTGGGATATTTCCTAAAACTGCAGAACCTGGGCAATAAATATTGAGTTGCATTTCTTGGGTAAAACCTTCTGTGATACAAAAAAAAATGGATTCAAAATGAATTTCTGGAAAAAAATAATGAACTTTGTAAATTTCACCTCTACTTTGCCTTAATTCCTGCGCAATGTCTAAAGGGTTAAGAAACTTTCTAAATGCTGTTTTGAATACTTTGAGGGGTGCAGTTTTTAAAATGGGGTGACTTATTGGCGGTTTCTAATATCTAAGGACCTCAAAGCCACTTCACAACTGGACTGGCCCCTGTAAAAATAGCATTTTGAAATTTTCTTGAAAATATGAGAAATTGCTGCTAAAGTTCTAAGCCTTGTAACGTCCTAGAAAAATAAAAGGATGTTCAAAAAACTATGCCAATCTAAAGTAGACATATGGGGGATGTTAGCTAGCAACATTTTTGTGTGGTATAACTGCCTGTCTTACAAGCAGATATATTTAAATTGAGAAAAATGCTAATTTTTGCAATTTTTCACTAAATTTTGGTGTTTTTCACAATTAAATACTGAATGTATCGGGCAAATTTTGCCAGTAACATAAAGTTCAATGTGTCACGAGAAAACAATCTCAGAATCGCTTGGATAGGTAAAAGCATTCCGGAGTTATTACCACATAAAGTGAAACATGTCAGATTTGAAAAATCAGGCTCTGTCAGGAAGGTCAAAAGTGGCCAAAGAGGGAAGGGGTTAATGAAGCTGCCAGTTGAGGACCTGTGAGGCGTCTATTTCTCAAACTAGGGACTCTAATGTACTTGTCTTGTTGCTCAGTTGTGCAGCGGGGCCTCCCACTTCTCTTTCTGCTCTGGTTAGAGCCTGTTTGTGCTGTCCTCTGAAGGGAGTAGTACACACCGTTGTAGGAAATCTTCAGTTTCTTGGCAATTTCTCGCATGGAATAGCCTTCATTTCTAAGAACAAGAATAGACTGTCGAGTTTCACATGAACGCTCTCTTTTTCTAGCCATTTTGAGAGTTTAATCGAACCCACAAATGTAATGCTCCAGATTCTCAACTAGCTCAAGGGAAGGTCAGTTTTATAATATTCCCAAACCCCCATCCCATCCAACCTTACTCTAACACCAATTCTCTATCTAACAAATATTTACACAATAAGTATATTTACACAACCCAGACTAAAAATACATTTCAAAACTAAAAATGAGTAAACCTTGGTGGGGAATTTGGGTTGGAGCCACTGGGGTAATATTGGGGATACCCACTGCTGGTGTATTGGTGGGGGGGGGGGATAAGGAAAAAAGGAGCTCTGGAATTGGAAACCATCAGTGGGCAGGGAAACTGGGGGAGGTAGATACACATTCACAAGGTCGGTCTGGGTGGCGTTGTACTTGACCCCGGGGGCATCATCTATCCCGAAGTAGCATACCAATGGCCAGTGACTGTCCGGAGATTATTAATAAGAACACCGATTTTGGAAAGGGTGGTGAGGAGACTCAGACTGCCACCGCGGCATTGATGAATGACAAAATTATGTCAGAGTTCTGTAGGCATCTGGCGGCATCGAGATGCAATACCATATCTGAAAAAAATCACATTCATCTTCGCCGTCCACCCTGAGGATAAAGGACATGGCTTCTGTCTCGACCTCTAGCTGCCTGTCCATTGTCCGGAGGGCTCTCCGAGTCTGCCCTCTGGGGGAAGATGTAAGAGGGGCGGGGTGTTGGGGTGGCAACCGGTGCAGCAGCTGTTGGCGATGTAGTTGTTGTAGCTGCTGCTGCTTCGCCTTCCCCCTCTGTTGGTGTGGCCACCTATGAAGGTCCCACCAGATGTTCCAACTCCCCTTTCGCTTCCTGATGCTGCTGGCCCGAAGTCCTAGGAGTGAGCTCCCTCTCCCTCTGCTGCTGTTCCTCTTGTTTTGCAGGGGACTCCGGCAGACTCTTCCGAAAACTTACTTGAGATCTATGTGAGTACAAAAAAACAAAAACATTAGGATTAATGGATTAAAAATTACAGTTTTCCTCACATAGACCATTATTTTTTATTTTTTTTTAAAGTATGAAATAAAAAATATGCTCCACTCGTTTGAAGGGGGTTGTCAGCATCTGTATGGATTTCTTCATTTGTTACAAACTCACCAATTTCCCCCTGCTCCCCTCTAGTGGGGTCCGCCAGTCTGGGTAGGCCTGCCACTCCTCCTGCCGTAGGGTTCGGTTGCTGTACCCTGACGCCCTTTGTCCCAGAAAATGGGACGGGCTTGCAACTATATAAAAAAAAAAAGATTAATGTCATGTTAAAAATTCAAATAAAAAAACCAAAACATAGATTTATATTATCTTTACCAACAACCAAAAAAATACATTGCACTCAAAAATTAACAGATGTTACTTTATAGCCAAACACAAAGCCACATGTGGCCAAATGAGTGTAAATAGTGTGCCTGGCTATTTAAGTGCCACGTGAGAGCACAATTTAAAACCTCTATATGTTACACACAGAAAATGTGGCCTCGTCTGAACTACACGCCAATTCAATGGGAATCAGTTTGTAGGCGTATTTCCAGCCGTATTACGAGGCGATTTACTCTACGAAATACACCTGCAATTTACCTGTGTAAACATGCCCTTACACAGAAACTTTGGCACGATATATTTTGCCTCTTTGGTAAGGTCTTTTGCATAGGTGGGCTCATCTGAAAAGACTAAGGCCCCATGCACACGGCCGCAGAAAGCCTCAGTTTTTGCGGACCGCAGATGCGGTCCGCAGAAATGGACCCATTTGCTTTCATTGAACGCGGACACCTTTCCGTAGCGCTACGAATGGGTGTCCGTGCCATATAAATGTTCAGAAAATTATGGAACATGTCCGTTCTTTTGCATTTTTGTATGGGAGCACGGTCCGAAAATGCAGGTGACAGTCGGCGGCCGGCCGTGCCCGCAATCGCGGGCCGTGATTGCGGGCACGGTCGTGTGCATGGGGCCTCACTGTATAAATTCATGGTTAGTTTCGCCCCCCCCCCCCCCCCCCGCAGAATGGATATTCTTTAGTTAGAAACCGAAAAAGGATCACTCCAAATGTACACCAATCGACGGACGAGCCATAGGGAGTCACTTTTTAGCATTTCTGGTGCCACATGGTAAAGTGCTCCACCAAATCCAAAGATAGTTTTGGCGCCAAAGACATTCTCTACTGCTGACCCAAAATCACATATGCGTATATGGCCCATGCGGTCAATGAGGACATTATCCATTTTTAGGTCCCTGTGGATTACTCCCAGTTCTTTTGGGGTACTGGATGCCACAGATAATCACCGCATTACAGAGAACTGTTGTCCTTACGTCCATTGGGCCAGTAGCCTCCAGTATTTCCTACAGGTTGCCATGAGTGAGGTCCTCCATGGCAATGAAGCCATGAGTTCCTGTCTGGAATCCGGCGTAAGCATGGCAGAGGTATGGGTTCCCAGATGCCCGCTGGAGCTTTCTCTTCTCCCGTAGTATGCTCTCCACCTTTGTGTTGTTTTTAAGGGTCGCCAAGACGACTGTTCCGGAAGCCTCTCGACCAAGTTCCTGGTGGAATTGGAACTGTGAGATTCCAAGGGGCGATGACGCAGGATGACTCGTCGGCTCCATTTTCATCACACTTTATTTTCTTTTGGCTCTCTTCCTCCTCCTTTTCTATATTCCTCAGGACGCTCCGTTTATACTCGGCCTCGGTTAGTCAGGACTCCAGTGTGTCTGGATCTTTGAAGCTTCCTTGAGATCTCATCTCTCGTTTGTTGACACTTGCTGGAGCTCTTCTGATCTTCGATCCTTTTATTGCTTCTCTTTTTTAGGTCTTCCTCTATCATTCCTTACCCTCTTCTTACCAGGCTTGTCATCCCACTTGCTCCCTGCAGGGGGGGGGGGCATCACCTTGATCTGGCCAGATGTTCTGCTATCATCACTCCTTCCTCTTCCTCTCTTCCTCAGGTACCCCATTCCCCAAAACCCATCAAAATATTTGGAAATGCGAATGCTGTGGTGCGGAATTGAGTAATTCCAAAGTATTAAGCAATTCAATAGTAACATTTCCCAGTTTTATGTAAATAAAGTTTAATCACTGTATAATATATATGCCCTCATAAAGCAGACAACCCCTTTAAATAAGGGAACTACTATTTATGCAAGAGCGAAACTATAGGGGGTGCAGAGGTTGAGGTCAGGGCCATATTAACAAATTGGTGGGCGCAGTGCACAGATTTTATGAGTGATCCCCCCCCTTCTGATCATTTTCATACCCTTTATTTTAAAATCAAAAAGGCAGCGTCTGCATCCTAGCAGACTATATATATATATATATATATATATATATATATATACTGCTGCACTGATTCTATATACAATCTAGTACATTCTCAGCATATTTATCCATATATCTCCCAACAGTCGCAGATCCAGTGGGACAGCCCTGTATTTCAGGCGTTTTCCCAAGAGGTCTGTGCATGTCCCACTATTTCCCACTTATGTCCTGGCTGGGCACCACCATGTCACCACACTTGGTTTGGGACTGCACGGTGCCGGGCAGGGATTAAGAATGCCGGGCGGGGGGCGTTAGTAGGGAGTGAAGCTCTCAGTTGCACAATTTCTCCCCCCTCCAACTTCCTATTGCTGGGTCCCCTGTGGGGTGGACGCGTCAATAGGGAGGACTCGAGGGAGCAGCTACATGACATACAGCTTGATGCCAGCGTGCCACTTCGCGGTTGTGTCTGAGTAGAGGCCAGGCAGCACAGTGTCCCCACTCCCACACGGATTTATACAGGACTAGGTAAATAAATAATCTTCCTGTCCTATACTTTGCTCAACTCATGACTTAGGCTGGGTTCACACGAGCATGTTACGTCCGTAAAGTACATAACTATGATGCTAGGAGCCCGGCTCCCTGCAGTGTGTTCGGTCCGGGACTTGCGGCCGAAATACGTTCAGTCCATTACGGACCGAACATGCTCGTGTGAACCCAGCCTTAGAGGTACACCTCCATTGATTCTTTTGGAAAACTTCAATTCCCAGCATGCCTGACAACTGCAGATCTTCAGAGCACGCTGGGAGCTGTAGTTTTCCCTAAAGCTAGTGAACCCATGATGGCATTCCACAAGGAACCCCCTTAACCCCTACCTGCACCGGGATGTAATAGCAGGTTGTGGTGGTGGGGTGATGTTTGGAGCGGGCTCACCCACTGAGACCGCTCCATACGCAGTGGGTGGCAGCTGTTTATTACAGCTGACACCCGGGATAAACGGCCAGGAACAGCGATCGTGCTGTTCCTGGCTGTGCAACCCCTTAGATGCTGAGATCAATCACGATCACAGCATCTAAGACGTTAGAAAGAGGGGGGGCGACCCCCTCCGACAGCTCATCGGCGCCCCCACAAAGCCATCAGGGGGGGGGGCGATAGTTTTCATGGCAACCCTAATGAAGGCCCCCAGAACTGCCTCTCTTCATATACTGTATGAATGACAATATACTGCAATACATTAGTATTGCAGTGTATTGTACTGCAGCGTATTGTTCCCTTGAGGGACTAATAAATAAAATGTATAAAAAAAACAAGTTGAATAAAATTTTTAGCGGTGTCAAAAAAAAAATTTAATTCAAAATATTACGGATCCATTTTTATGGCCGATGGACGCCTTCCCATATATTTTGCGGACTGTGCTCCCATACTTTATAATAGGAGCACAATGCGGAAGGCTGTCCGCGGCCGTCCATGCCCATAATTACGGGTCATAATTACAGGTACGGTCGGGTGCATGGGGCATAACACAGAACGGCCAATACCAGACTCATACAGAGGATTCTTTCTTCCCAAGTGCATTATTCTACATTCATTGAACTGCAGTTTTCATCTTTTTGACCATTTTTCCAGTAAAGCTCAAACTTTTATCAACCCTATTACAACCGGCAAACCTGACCTACCAAATCTTCTCCTATGTCACTTACAAGGATTAAAAAGAGTAGTACCCAGAACAGAACCTGGTGCTCCATCACTTGTAACCCGTCTTTCTTCAATACCTACACTCCAATATCCATCTTTGAGCCATCTGCGAGTCCACTGAACTATCCAGGGATTGCGCCCAATTTTCAATAACTTGTCCATGAGCTCTATATGGGGGACAGTAGCAGAGGCTGTGCTGAAATCCAGACAGGCGACATCCACGCCACCTCCGTCATCCAACTTTTGTGACATAATCAAATCAATAAAACGAGTGTGACGTGATCTGCCCTCTATAAAGTCCTGCTGTTTTGGGTCCAACAAGTTGTTTTTCGGTGGTCAATTACACTCCGTGCCCAAACATATTAGGACTCTGAAAACCACATTCAGGAAATACTGAACAAAAGAAGCTACTGAAATGTCAGCAACAGCCTCATCCCCTTCACTATAGACGGCATCATTTGGACGATGATTTTCAGTAGTGGACAAAAAAATATCCAAAAGTTAAAACATAGAAAAACCTTTCCCATTTTTCCTCAAAAGTTATGTAAAAAAAACAAACAAAAAAAAAACACTAAAATTGGTACCGCTGTGTCCGTAAATGTCTGAACTAGTACAATATACCGTTATTTTACTCGCTGTATTTTGGACACCTTAGCGCTCCCAAAAAGATTAATAAAAAGTGATAAAAAAGTTGTATGTACCCAAAAATAAGCCCCCACACCGCTCAATCGCCCAAAAAAATAAAAAAGTTCTGGTTCTCAGAATGTGGCGACACCAAACAATTTTTTTTAAACAAAATAGTTTTTTCTTTGTAAAACCTCTACATTTGTTATCACCGTGATCGTATTGATCAGCAGAATAAAGATAAGTTGTTGTTTTTACCACACGGTGAAAGCCGTAAAAACGAAACCCAAAAAACAATGGAGGAATCAGTTTTTTCCAATTCCACCCCACAAAGATTTTTTTTTTTAGTCCCACAAAAAATAAGCCCTCACACCGCTCCATAGTTGAAAAAATAAAAAAAGTTATGGCTCTTGGAAGGCGGGGATTGAAAAACAAACAAAAAAACGGCTCAGTCCCAAAAGGGTTAAGAAATATAGCGGGTTCTGGGCTCCCGGTCTAGACAGGGCCGCATCTTTTGGACGTTCACTGGCAACCTCTGGTTTTTCCGGTACTTTACCTCTCTTGTAGCAAAGCGTGATCCCCCACAAATAGAGCACGATTGCATAAAAAACGCCCCCCAGGAGCGCTACCAATGGATCTGGCAGTCAGTGGCTCCCTGGCTTAGGCAACCAGTCTGGCTATCCTCAAACGACTATGTGCTGTGTATGGCCGGCTTTACACAGCTGCTGCGGATGTTGGGGTACAGGCAGGAGGGGTGACCTGGTGACTAAACCATCTTTCCCATATGATTGATCTTGGGATGAGGAGTCTACACTTGTTCAGTGTTGATCCCCAACACCTCAAGTGCCCCCATAACAGTGGCATGTCCTGCCCTATAGCAGCGACACAACTTTTCAGAAATAAGTTGGACATCAGACATAAAAGTGATGAATAAATAAATTAGATGGATTTATTATAATTCTCAGCAAATCAAAATGTCAGAAATTCATTGTAGAATGTGATTTCGTTTATCGGGTGTGTGAAGATTGTGCAGCTCCCATCGTTGCGGCTCCGCAGACAGCGGGAGTGACAAGGCACAGGGATGGCGAGAGCGCGGCGCTAGGTGTCCGAGAGGCGGAGGAGGGTCCCGCAGGCTGTGGCAATGCTGAAAGAGAGGAAAACTGCATAAGAACACGACCGGATGTAGGAATATTACACCAGTGATGACCGCCATCGCCGCGTCCAGCCTCTTTATTATGACGCTGTTGTCAGCGACTCTGACAACTATATAACGTAGGAGATTCTCTATAATAGCGTTTACAGCTGCAATTATCCATGTTACAGGGGTTTCCTGTTTTATGTAAATAAAGCGTAATCATTAACCATTTTAAGACCTCTGCTTGCTGTTAGTAAATGGATACTTTCTTGTTTATATCCTAAGGATGGAAAACATGTACAGATAGAAAACTTCTCACATCCGAGTTTGCTAAAATTGTATCCAGTTTAGACAATACTCCTATGAGCTAAAGACGTGTGCAGTACAAATCAGTGCTGATTGTTTGCTACAATGTATCAGTGCAGGTAAAATGTTGCAGGCTAAAATCCACAGAAGATTGCCACCGGTAATGTTTGTGGTCAGAATGAGCAGGAAGCCAGATGTTTAAATACCAGTAGCTGCCCAATCTCTGTATGAAGAAAGCTCCATCTTATTATTCATGTGTACTAAGAAGTTGCTCCAATAGCGGTTTCCAAATAAAGTGAAAAGTTGCCGCGGTCACGTGACTTTTCACCACAATGGATGACGTCCTCATGGAGCAAGAAAAACAGGGAGCAGGAGGGCGGTGAGAGTTAATAAGGCCCATAAAAATCTATTTTGGAAAATCCCTATAAATTATTTACCCAGTTTTTTTTTATACGACTGGACCTCCAACATGTGACCTACAGCATCCAATCACATTTCAGCGATTATACGTCAGATTAAACAGGTAAATGTAATCTGACTCGTTGCTATCGGTAACTCCAGTTTATTCCCTTATTATTCCCCGATGTCCCAGCACTCACCAGTCCACTAGCCCGGCCCCGATGATGTCATGGATGTGATACTCCATTCCTAACCGCAGGGCGGGCGGAGGCTTACGAGTGGACAGATCTGTGAGAAGGACTTCTTTATATCGGGACCGGCTGATCTGTGAAAGAAGAGCTTTCCGTCCTGAGTCAGAAAAAGGAGAGATAAGAAATAGGTGACTGATGATACGTAAACCAGTGCCAGGCAACCGCCGGCACTGTGATCCTTGTAAAACTACATCTCCCAGCATGCCCAGGAAGTAAGATGAGCCCTGGGAGATGTCGGTCACGTAGCACTGGCATACTCCATACTATCCCTGCCCACTAAGGTGGCAATGGTGCCTAAATGCATTGGGGCCTTACTATGGCAGATAAGTCAGCAACAAGTACTTTACTATGAGGCTGCCACTAGGGGCACTACAATGAGTCTACTATGAGCCCTGCATTATATGTATCATTACCTTTTATAAAATGTTTAATGAACTTCCCAGCACCAGGGATGGACAGCCACCAGCTCCCGGCATCCCTCACGGTCAGCAGCCCGGCACGGACCAGCTGCCTGAGAGAAAAACTTATAGTGAGATGAAGCTTCGGAGAACCCAATCACCTCTTATTCCATATTCATCCTCCAGGCTCATTCCTCAAGTGGCAGAGGGGTCTTTGCTCTCCCTCTGAGCATCAGAACCAATGGTATTATTGTAACCTGCACCCCTATAGCTAATCCACTGTTTATCAGCATTATATTGCTATATTGGTAACATGGGCGGGGCTTTGACAACCTTGTAAAAAATGGAAAGCATTAGATAGCTGCTGGTATAAGGTGTGTGGCTCTCATGGACACCTCATCACAAATCATACTGGTCTAATAGGTGAACCGGGAGTACAATATATACGTAGCTTGTAAATTGCAGGATGTGGGAGGAGTTATGTTGTCAGCACTGACCTCATGTCACACACTGGTTGTCAGGAGCTGAACACTCGCTTGTTATATTTCCCCTTACTGCCAACCCTATAACACAACCTCCTATCATTACGTGATCTCTGCGTCGCTGAACCGATGTCTTTCCATGACCTCCTCCTGGTTGTAGCTGATTTTAGAAAGAGTGAAGAGGCTGGAGTCAAGGAATCGACGGACAACAGCAGCTCCAGGACTTCCATCTATACTTCTGATGACTGCCCCGAGGAAATCTTCATTCCTGACTACAAGGAAAGTGTCTGAATCAAAGCCGGCCTGTACAAGGCACACCTCCCCCTTCTGCTGTAAAGTACTCTACAAGAGAGAGAAATGATTTATCACAATGCATGCTGGGAGTTATAGTCCGACCAAGACAGCTGCAGAAAGGTACAGTCAGTTTATACAATGTGTTCAAGAATATAACTACTATAATACTGCCCCTATATACAAGAATATAACTACTATAATACTGCCCCTATATACAAGAATATAACTACTATAATACTGCCTCTATATACAAGAATATAACTACTATAATACTGCTCATATATACAAGAATATAACTACTATAATACTGCTCCCTATATACAAGAATATAACTACTATAATACTGCTCCTATATACAAGAATATAACTACTATAATACTGCTCATATATACAAGAATATAACTACTATAATACTGCTCCCTATA